>NC_133488.1:14064145-14181001 GCF_025370935.1 Choristoneura fumiferana | reverse complement strand
CTGAAACAAAATCATTGGAAGTAACTGAGCAGAAAGCAGTATAGATGCTTAAATATTGCAATTACCATAAACAGTATACTATACATCTGAGTGTAACACATGTCTGAGGTTCCGTATGAAGCTGACAGTCTCAGCTAAGCTACCAATCATTCTGTGCTAACTTTTGGGTTTGCCTATGAATGGAGTTAAAAAAGAATATTCTCTTGCTTACAGATTGACCAGTTCATGCTCAACTTGGATGGCACAGAGAACAAGTCCAAACTTGGAGCTAATGCAATTCTTGGAGTGTCCCTCGCTGTAGCCAAGGCTGGAGCTGCTAAGAAGGGAGTGCCCCTTTACAAGCACTTGGCAGATTTGGCTGGCAATGCTAACATTGTGTTGCCGGTGCCTGCATTCAATGTGATCAATGGAGGCTCTCATGCTGGCAACAAACTAGCCATGCAGGAATTCATGATCCTGCCCACAGGTAAATATATCATAAAGTTTATAAAAAAACAATATCTTTTTTATGTGAACAACTCTTTATCTCTGAAATGTTTAGCCACCACTTGACTTTATCTGAGCTAATACATCAGTGTTCTGTACAGTGAAGATTGATAGCACTATGTAATTCAACTGCTGTTAGGTTGGGTTGCTCAAACTTTGCTCGCTAAAATGTCTATTCTGGTTGCCAGCCGTGTTATGTGCAATTTCCTGAAATAAATAATAAACATTACTTGTAGTGTAGCTGATTCTTTCAAAAGGTTTTTTTTTTTAATTTAAAGTCAAGTAAGTCAAGATGATGGAGACCTGAGTGGGGTGTAATATATATATTTTTATTTACTAAAATCCAGGTGTCCTTTTCGCATACTTTAAATAGTGCTTATGGCACAAGTGATATTATCACGAAATTAAAATATATCTAAAAAACTGAGTTGAATATGTTCATAAACAAAAGGCAAAAGTTACTCAAAGGCTACTAAACTGGTATTGAAAAAATTTACAGTAGAATGTTTTTTTTTCTTTCTTTTTTTTGTTGAGGCTTTGAATACTCCAGGTGATCATGCGAGCCTCATGGGTGCTTGCTCATTTTCCCTATGCAAGGGACATATTAAAAAATTGGTAAATGCAAATGGCTTTGTCAGATGTTGGCTCGAGCCAACAATTGACCTGGCCATTGTGCATGGGGCCCAAACCCCCAAGTACCCTTCTCCTCAAGTCTGAGTTCCGAGCATGTTCCAACAACAAATGGGACAAGTCATCTACCTTCCGGCAAATCTCACACAGAGGTGATGGTTTAACTCTCATCATGTGTAAGAATTTGTTTGTCGGGATGTGTCCGGAACGTACCCTGAAAGCAGATACTAACACTTTTCTTGTAAGGTTGGCTGAGTCAAACCAAGGTGTCCACAAGGGACTACAGTAGAATGTGTACAGATTGCAAAACTAGTTGGCTATGCATAATTTAGGACTTGTTGATAACCTAGTGTTATTTCGATGTAAATTTTCCTAAAATATTAATTTCATTATCAGGTGCATCTTCATTCACCGAGGCCATGCGCATGGGCTCTGAAGTCTATCACTTCCTGAAGAAGATCATCAAGGAGAAG
Organism: Choristoneura fumiferana; assembly: GCF_025370935.1. Lineage (NCBI taxonomy): Eukaryota > Metazoa > Arthropoda > Insecta > Lepidoptera > Tortricidae > Choristoneura > Choristoneura fumiferana. Next base: position 14,179,412 of record NC_133488.1, on the reverse strand, counting down.
TTTGGGCTGGACTCCACCGCTGTTGGAGACGAGGGCGGCTTCGCGCCCAACATCCTCAACAACAAGGATGCCTTGTTCCTCATTCAGGATGCTATCCAGCAGGCTGGATACACTGGCAAAGTATGTGAATATGGATAAAAAGTTACATCGAAACTAAATTGAAACAATGAATTTTATAATTTCACGATTTTGATGTGTTTTTTCTCCAATTTTCTCCAGAACCTCATAAAGTCAGTCTAAGTTAAAATATCTTTATTCAATTTAAGCTATAACAAGCACTTATGAATGTCAAAAAAAATCTACCACCGGTTCGGAAAAACCTCTGTTGAATAAATTTAATATCTAGATATCTGTACTTGTATAAAAATGTATTCTACCTGTAGTATACAAAACTGAAATATTTTCTAGATTGAAATTGGTATGGATGTTGCCGCATCAGAATTCTTCAAGAACAACAAGTATGATCTTGACTTCAAGAACCCCAAGTCCAACCCTGAAGATTACTTGCCATCAGACAAGTTGGCCGACCTCTACCTGGAGTTCATCAAGGACTTCCCCATGGTGTCGATCGAGGACCCCTTCGACCAGGACGACTGGGCAGCTTGGTCCAACCTCACCTCTCGCACCACCATCCAGATTGTTGGTGACGATCTCACAGTAAGTGGATTTAAATGTTTTCAGTAGTGACATGAAAAAAAATATCGTATTCACAAAAGATTGTGCAATTTTTTTGCGTATATGAAACATATGCGTATTTTGTGAAAAGTGAAAAATCTGGTTTTTGATTATGTGCATGAATATATGCATATGTGAATAATAGATTCAATACATCACAAGTTAGAGTAGTAGTCTAAGTATATGTCACTTATATGCTCATTCACAACCATAGACATTTTTTAGCAATTTGTTTTATAAGTTATTTATTTATTGATATCAGAATTATATTTTGCAATAAGACCCTAATTTAGCTTGTGTTGTGTACCTTCTCAAACTTTAATGTAGAAAAGAGATTTGCCCAAGAGAATTCGGTATGTTCATTCAAAGTTAATAAATTATGAAAACTACCTTACTACATCTAGAATACACTTCCAATAATTGTAATTAGTGTGAACCTCTTTGGTTGATTTATACAATTAGGTACATATAATTATGGACTGGACTGTGTCATTTTATATATCTCAGCTGAACAAAGTATGAACAATATGCAGTTTACTTTGGTGAAGAATACTCTTTGGATTATTTTCTGTATTTCCTATCAATTACAAAAAAAAAATTGTTACCCCTTTGCTGTATTTGATTGGAGATTCATGTTTATAATATAAATCAGTCTTCCCGCTGTCTGTACCTCTATATTATGTATTTATGTAGTTTTCATCAATAGCTAGTGATTCATGAGGGAGGTTTATAGATAAATAAATAAAAATAAAATAAATATCACGGGACAATTCACACCAATTGACCTAGTCCCAAAGTAAGCTTAGCAAAGCTTGTGTTATGGGTACTAAGCAACGGATAAATATAATTATATAGATATAGATACATACTTAAATACATATTAAACACCCAAGACCCGAGAACAAACATTCGTATTTTTCATACAAATATCTGCCCCGACACGGGAATCGAACCCGGGACCTCAAGCTTTGTAGTCAGGTTCTCTAATCACTAGGCCATCTGGTCGTCATAGATGCTATGTATAATATATAATATAATATTGCATGTAGCGATGAAACACACACAACACACACGCACATATACACACACACTCAACACACACACACACATACACACTCAGTAATACACACAAATCTTTTCTTTAAAAATTGCATTTATATTAGATATTAATTAAGATTTTAGTAAAATGAAGCGTAATTGTGTAATTAGCTTTTTTGTCTACCAGTTTGTTAACCTGTACTGTGACGTGTCTCCATTGTAAAACATTGTGTATACAACGCACTGCTAGGCCCCGAGATACAGGCTCAGCCTAGTTCGGGGTCTGACGGACATTCCAATGTAAATAGATAAGCCATGGTGTTTACAAATAAATTTATTATTATTATTATTAACTAGCGTCGCGGCCCGGCTTCGCGCGGATGTAGTTATGCGGGAAGGGCGGTGGAAAATGTTCCATCTTTGTTTATACTTTTTATATACCCTTTTATAGGTACCTTTATTTATTTTTTCCGAAGTTATCAGTTATCACCATTCTGGTTTGCGCAGGTGACAAACCCGACGCGTATCGCGACAGCGGTGGAGAAGAAAGCGTGCAACTGCCTTCTGCTGAAAGTGAACCAGATCGGGTCTGTCACCGAGTCCATCGCCGCGCACCTGCTCGCCAAGAAGAACGGCTGGGGCACCATGGTCTCCCACAGGTGGGTCAACACACCTTGACTTTTTTTTTTTCATCAGTATCCTCTCAACGAATATTGTTAATAGGGATGATGCTTGGTGTTAATTTTTTATGAAAATACAGTACCAATTGACGCAGATGTAGCTATAGGCAATAGATGTTGATATACTATACAGGCTCAGCTGCTAATATGTAAGCATTATTTAAATTGAATTCAGGCTCAATATTTAATGTTATTTCAAAAGACTGGGCTGATATTTGGTTCACTTTTTGTATCATTCCCTGATCTACTCACTTTCTAAAATTCACTAAACTGTTTTGTCATGATGATGCAATATTGAGATGCGTGTCATAAATAGTCATAATGTAAACAATTACGTGATGTAGTTCTCGTTATTTGTTATCTATCACTTATACAAATTGTTTTTATGTTTTTATCAATATTTATCTGGCTAATTATTTTTACAAATGTTACATCAGTTAGGGTTGATGACTTTAAGTTAAATTTTAGTGAGAATCAAAGAATTGATCTAAGAGATGCCTCCTCTTATTGCATTGCATACAGGGTTACCTAACCAACAAAAAGTTGGAAAACCCCTGACTTTGTCACTTCAAAGTTAAATATCTCAGAAAACGGCTAAACCAATTTTGATAAAACATGCACACACACACACACACACACACACACGCACGCACGCACGCACGCACACGCACGCGCGCGCACACACACACACACACACACACACAGACACACATAGCGGTCAAACTTATAACACCCCTCTCTTTGCGTCGGATCTTAAAAAACACATGAAATCAATCAGCAATATTCTTACCGACTGACAACCTACACATAGCTTCTTAAACCACTTCAGCTAGATTTTTAAAAATAGCAGACATATGCCTTAGACAAAAATCATAGAGGTGCATTAACAACGGATTTTTTAAATTCCCATGGGGGGTAGGGAACTAGTGTATTTTAAAATTTTTGGCTGGGGTCAAAACGCGATTATGAGCTAAAAATATTTAAAGGCTAAATCTGCTGCTTAACTGCTTCTGCTTAATTATACAATCATTATTGTGCTGCTGCAACTCTTCCATGGCAAGATTAAATATAATCCGTTTTGTGCAGGTCCGGCGAGACAGAAGACACGTTCATCGCTGACCTGGTGGTGGGCCTGTCGACCGGGCAGATCAAGACGGGCGCGCCGTGCCGCTCCGAGCGCCTCGCCAAGTACAATCAGATTCTGCGCATCGAGGAGGAGCTCGGCGCCGCCGCTAAATACGCCGGCAAGAACTTCCGCAACCCCGTCTAAGCTCCGCTGTCCTCTACGTGCATGATCTGAGAGAATCATGAACGTTAGAGTAACATCTGCTCGAACATCGACCTAGTTTGAATTTGCTCCTGAATACGCACGAACTACCCATCATGCTGCGCGATTGGTCGAACGCGAAATAGTTAAAATTGCGCTGTCTAGTGCTAGCTATGCAGTGCCCTTTTCGCATCTCTAACGTATCACAGCTTTCTGATGGTCATGCGAATGGACCATAAATAGTGTGCTTAACCGCACATGCATCAAACTCGTTCTAGCATACTAAGTAAGGTGTGATGTCTGCTCTATTGGAATTGTATGTTTCAACCTTGTGACTGTAGGAAATATAAGAGCGTCCTGTGGTCTTCGTTAACTATGCTACCGCAGATAGTATGGATATAGCATTATAGAATAGCTTACATTACTAAAGTATGGTAACGTATGGTATTACACTTTGATGGTGTAGTGTTGTTACAGCACATGTTTTAATAAATTAGTCAAAATAAAATGCTTTTTCGACATTATTTATAAGAAGGCTGTAGTTGTCGCGTATTGAATGTATGAATCTATTTATTTAAGATTTTTACTGTAAGTTAAATTACATATACCTATGCATTAAAATGTTATCGATTACAGTTTGTCACTACGTAATAAAGTTGATATATATGTTGTGCCGTTTTTTTTTTTTACTTGCGTTCCATGGGGTCGTGTAGCCAAGTTTCATCTACATCCGAATAGTCATTATTGCATGGTTGAGTAACAAATATATCTTCGCAAACGTTCACATTTACAATATGAATAGGATTACAAAGAGAATGGGAAGAGATGTGCGTGGGTGAATATTCGAGCGTTTTGACCGGCCGCCGGTTGTGGGGCATCAATGCTTCTATAAGTATACCCTAATGGAGCTCCAAGTTCAATAACAGGATTTTATTTAAATCCACGTATATGCTATTTTATTTATTGTTTCGAGAACTTACCACCGTACTCAGAAATAAAGCTTATTTATATTAGCAGAAAATAAATTAAATCTTTTGGTCGTTAAAATAATGACTTAAACATACATTTCAAACTGCTAATGTCATCTGTCATCAACCCAAGATGTCAAATTTCCTCGTAAGTCCTTATAACGTAACACAACACGGAAAAAATAGTCTGCGTGCCGTATTATCATATCAATTCACATCCATTCATCAATACCGCATTTACATTAATCTCCGTAACCGTTTTTGTCTTTAATACTTATGGTGCAGTTGACTAGAGTTCTTGCACGGGTGCCGGTGATCAAATTCCGTAAGGGAGGAGCGGGACGGCCCTCAGCGGCCCCGGCGGCGGCTCCCGCGGCAGCACCCGCAGCTGGGGTATGTTTACTAATATCTACTACACATTTTATCTCGCCCAATATCATAATAATGAATATGGGCTACTGTCATGTGACTAGTTTAGCTGGTATTATCTTCTTAGATTGACCTATTTTGGGACATCATATTATTTAATCTAACCTTTAACCATTCTGGTCCAGTCTTAAGTGTAAACAAAAAACTTTTGACTTAATTACACAACATTAAAATTTCGAGTTAGATAAGTAATAAAATGTTTGTTTTAGTCTTGCGCTTTCAAACCGGCGGGAGCAGCAGCACCCATGAGCACCAGTGCTATTCCCGACATTGACCTGCCTGCGCGCTACAGGAGACAACCACTTTCACAGGAAGAGATTGACCACATCAACGGGGGCGGAATTGTTTAGTGCATGAATTTATTACTATTGTAGTTTACAATGTAGATCTTTGAACAATAATTAACAGTATTTCTTAGTTTCATGATCCTATGTTGATTGCTTATTTGTGGCTTTTTAATTTGACATGATTGCATCTTTAGATGCAAGAACATGTTCATAATTAAAGTAAATTGAAATGAAGCCCAGTTTCTTAGACAAGAAACATTTTCACTTTCAATCTATCTATAGTGATTTCAAAAATAGTCAAGGGTGGGGCAGCTTAAAAGATGTTGATGATATATTCCCTCATATTATTATGGCTTTCAAGACAGGGCCTGAAATGTTTCCACCCTTATCTCACTGAGGGGCCTCGCAACACCATCTCGCCAGTAGGTGTAGATCTTGCTGCTCAGAGTATTGGTTATTTTTATTTATGAATATTTATCTAGAATTTAGATTAATACTCAAGATGTTGTTATAAACTTTAAAATATTATAATAATACTGTTAGTAACAGTTTGTTTCATTATAAGTATTTATGTTTCTAATCCGCATTTCCCAATCCGCATTGGGCCCGCGTGGCAACTATGGCCCAAGCCCTCTTGTTCTGAGAGGAGGCCTGTGCCCAGCAGTGGGACGTATATAGGCTGGGATGATGATGATGATGATGATCTTTCTAATCATTTTTTCTGTAATAAGGTTGGAACAGGGAATATGTGGATTCATTTTCCAGCATAATGTTCAGAGGCTTATTTAATAATATTTTAACAGTATTTTAACCATTGCAGAAAAATGGTAAAGAACAAAGAAAATCAGGCGCATCAACCTCTTTGGAAGTAAAGATTAATGTAAAAGCACCAAAGGGTGCTAATGTAAAGTTCAGCAAGAAAGTAAATAAATAGAGGCCCTACATTTCTACATTTGAAAAAAAATAGCAAAAAGGAAATGAGAACATTTTTTATGTTTCATATAAAATTCAAATAAAAATCAAATGCTTTGATTGTTTTATTGAAAAGTATAAAAAAATATTTATTGAGATTATTAACATTTTAACTAGTTCTTAGGTGTATAGTCAACATACAAAATATAGAGTACATAAATTAAGGAAATGACTAGCAGCACTCTAATAATATCGAACGTTGAGTTTGTCGCCCGGGATGGCCCGCACCTGTGCAGCCGGCCCATCGTAGGCGCCATCGCTGTTGCTCGCGAACTTTATAACTCCAAACTTGGCGAATTTAGCCTTCCACGGAGCAATTAGCGGTAACTTAATTAAAGCTTCCGTTATAGCATTCTTGATCTCATCTGCAACAAATTTAACAAATGTATTATATTTTGGGAGACAACTTCAAAAGGCTAAAACGTGCAAAAAATCAAAGTTTACTTCAACGAGATATGCTACCGCCATTTATACGAGAACAGCATGATATGCATGATGCAGACGTTGACTAGGACAGTAACAGAGGCCTTCTTAGCAGAGGCACGCGGATGCGGAGGCAATGAGCTTCGCCTCTGCGGAGGTGGAGGTTAACGGAGATGCAGGCGGACGTGAGGGAGAAAATAGAAAATATATAAATTCTTGATTTTTTACAGTATCTAATAGAAAGTCAAAAAAATATATAATTTCAAATAGCTACTATAATATTTTAAAATAATACTTAAAAAGGGTATAAATTGCTACACTTCTTTACTATAAATAGTAATCACAGCTTACGGCTTTATCAAGCTAAATATGGAGGTTTCCATTATAACTCAGCGAAAAATCTAAAGAGGCGGAAGTACAATTTCTTTCAGAAGTTCCGCAGTTGCGAAGTTCTGTTACCCTACTAGACACTACTATTCTGGTTGGTATAGCGCTCGTACTAAACGAAAAAAAAAAGAAAATTATATATACCGCTCCCGAGAAATGAACCGAAAACAAGTATATTTTCTCGTAAGAACTGTGGCCTGAAAAATGCATAAAATGTCATACATACAGTTAATGAGGTCGTAAGCTGAGTGAAGTAGGTACCAGGTACAAAGCCCATTTATTTAGAGCATTATCATTCAAATTACGGAGTTACGAGAAGTTAAGTGAAAAATAAGCCAGGCCCTCCTAAACTAGGTATGATGTCTATCTACGGCAGCAGGTGATTCATAAAAATGTAGATACGTATATAAATATACATAATAAGTGTGTTTATGAAATAATAGTAGTTTGATAGTATTAAAACTAAATATAATATAGTACCTGGTAGTTGAGAATTGACCACTATGGGATACGGTGGTAATCGTCCCAAAGTTTCCAAAGTAGTGATATCTTTGCCACCATCGTGCATGTACTTTTTGGAGTAGAGTAGGGTAGTCGAGTCAACTGCAGCCCAATCTGCTTGTTTCGTTAGCACCATTTGGGCAGATGCCAAATGTGACCCTGATCCTGAAATTATTAGATAGATAGGTATAGGTGGTATACCAAATACTTCTTACTTCTTTTTTTCATAACTTGTAGGTGGTAAGTAAATAAATTGTATCAATAGATCGTACTCAGTAATGATCCGAAGAAAGAAGCATTCTCTCCTTTTCCCTTTAATGTCTTCAGTAAAATTTTGCTTCCACTAAGGGAATCTTCGTCGCTGTAAGCGAATGTACATCCGCGGAGGTCCAGCAGAGTATTCACGTTGTGGGCTCTGCAACAAGCGATCGACACAATCACGGCGTGAGCTGCGGAGCGCCTTGATAACACTGTATTGGGTAGCCGTCGAGGAGTGAATTGTGGAATAGAAGCATTCTTTATCAGGAGCCAATGACACGACTGATAACATTGTACTTATCTATTTGTTTTTGGTGTCGACAATACCCGGAAAATAGATGCTAAAAGATGATTATTAATGATTGTATTTGAAGTTCCGAATAGTTCTTTATAAATAGCTTATTGAACGTGATAGTGTGGGTAATGATGCCCATATATAATAAAACTAGTTTTTGCCCGGGGCTTCGTCCGCGTGGAATTTGATTATTGCGCACTTTTCCCTCGGGAACTGCGCATTTTTCCGGGATAAAAAGTAGCCTACTATGTCATGTCACTCTCTGGCCCATAAACTAGCTCTATGCCAAAAATCACGTCGATCTGTCCCTCCGTTTCGACGTGAAAGACGGACAAACATACAAACACACGCACTTTCGCATTTATAATATTAGTAGGAAGGAAGTATATGGATTGAACCGTGCATCGGTCCCGAAAGTGATGGCAACACGATGGTACCGCTCAAGGAGACAAATAACTAAATCATCTTTTCCAGGGATAAACTAAGAACAAACCTAATATTACCTATATACTTAATTATTTATTTAAAGAAAGGAACGTTCTTGTCAGCCATTATTATTATTATCATGACTCCAAGAAAATGTATGAATCATAAGCACTTTTATTATCAATTGTGAGGACAAACTTAAATTAATCATAACTTTGTTAGGAGATTATGAGATTAGTTACAGTATCACAGCGATTTAGCGTAGTGTGGGCTTCAGACGACCGCGCGGATTTCAAAGCTCCCGCCCTCGCTTGCATTTGAAATAAGTTTTACTTACTAACTTTTATAGATACTCATTTTAAAATGCAAGCTATCAACAACGATTTACCTACAATTCCAATATTCCTAAAATATCTGGTCAAATTTTGATTACACTCAACTGTGATATGAACCATCGAGATGAACGAGATGTAAACTAGCTTACAGAGGTAATAATAAACTATAATAATTTTTGATGGTAGTCATTCATGATGAGGCGTGTCGTGGTTCTTATTACAATGTCATTAATGTTTAATTTTGACAAAAACACGTGGATCGTGGATGCCATGGCACTAGGTATAGGTATGTAAGTGAACTTTTTTAGGGTTCCGTAGCCAAAATGGCAGAAACGGAACCCTTATAGTTTCGCCATGTCTGTCTGTCTGTCCGTCCGCGGTTTTGCCCAGGGACTATCAATGCTAGAAAGCTGTAATTTTGCACGAATATAATAATGTAAATTATGCCGACAAAATGGTACAATAAATAAAAAAATAAAAATTGTGTACCTACCTCCCATAGACGTAAAGCAGGGGTTTTTTTTTCTCATCAAATCTCGATGTGTGGGGTATCGTTGGATAGGTCTTATAAACCATTACGGGGTTGCGAATACGATTTTTCGATTCAGTGATTTAGTTTGCAAAATATTCAACTTTAAAGTGCAAATTTACATTATAATCGAGCGCCCCCCCCCCTAAAATCTAAACCGGTAAATGGAAAAATTTGAAAAATTAAGGATGGTAGTAAGTATATCAAACTTACAAGGAAAACTATAACAGTTAAGTTTTCTTGAAAATTGTTAGTCGTTTAAGAGTAAATAGCAGCCTAAGGTATAAAATATACCTAAACTTGGAATATTCCGTACAAAATATGAAATCCTTAGAAAAATATTACTTAATTTTTTCGTAATGGCTACGGAACCCTATTTTGAGCGAGTCCGGCACGCGCTTGGCCGGTTTTTATTTACAACGGGACCCCACATTCGTTAATGCCCAAAGCACAAAGGCCTTGGCGTGGCGTGCTTCTGCGTGAGAGAAGGGGGTTTCTCTCTGACGTCTACCTGGTTGGTGGTTGGTCGCCGGCGTTGGTCAATATTTACCCCTAATGTTTTCATTATCAGTCGTAGGACGTCAACTGTTGGTCATAGCTGGCCTCCCCCATAGACCTCCAGTAGCTTCGGTTAGAAGCGGCCTGCATCCACCGTGAACCCGTGAACTAAAGTTTTAGCCTACGAACGCAGTATGCGGTTAACCGCGAGGTTTAAGCGCGCCGTCTCTTTATCGAGCGATACTTTGATTGAAGATCCCTCTTAGCGGTTAGCGCGTCTAGCACGTCTGCAGCCTAAAGGGGATATTAAATAATAGGTACGACTTGCTTCTTATCGCTATGAATAATGATGTCGGAGAAGTATCCGGGCTGGTTGTCGACGTTCATCTGGTGCGCGAACACGGGCGTGGCCAGCAGCAGCTGCGCGTGCGCCGCGACCTGCGGCTGCTCGCGCAGACTCATGTACGCCGCCGCCGTCATGAACGCTGCAAAAAATAAGTAGTTAAAAACCCTTGTTGTTAAGGGTATTTTATCCGTTACCAAGGGACTGGGTCAATTGGTGTCAAGTGTCCCGTTTTATTTATTTTATTTATTTATTGTCAGCGTACTAGTAATCATAATGGCTTTCACCACTTCTTTCTGTGAGACGATATAAAATGGCATGCCATGCCAAAAGTGATTTCAAGCTATGCATAGGCGTGAGTATTAAAATTTTTCAAATGCACGCGTAGATAGCGCTGACTGTTATGTGATTAGGTAATTATGACAAAGTTCCAGTTGAAAATCGAGAGCTTCGCGTGGCCTAGCGGTCTTTGCACCTACTCCCTCCGACTGGAGATCACTAAATACCTACAGATTAATAAATTCATGGTGACACAAATTAAATATTTTTTTTCATCCCCTTAAAATAAAAATAATCAAGTTTTTAATTATTTATAACTATCTCAAAAGTTATATTTCACTTACCATAACTGCCTGCGGCGTGAATTAGTAGGTCTCCCTTTATGGTACCTGCTTTTTTTGATTGAGTGCAGATTGATGCAATGATTTAACCTTTTCGACGCCAACGACTCATATATATCTACGCACCGCAGGTTCCACGCCAACGACCTATATATATGTCCATTACTTCAATGCAAAAGCAACCTTCGTTCAATTGTGGTAAGGTTCAAATTTAGGCATTGCAATATAGAATCCTGACGTGAGTTATGTCTTTTGTATTTGACGTGGCGGCGAAAAGGTTAATAAATTAAATTTAAAATAAATTACTGTAAGAAATGTTAATTATTGTACTTAATACTGGAATATTAATTATCCAAGATCTTACAAGTTACAACACATCCACTAAGAATTTTAAAAATGTTTTATTTCAAGATATTCCGTGTCTGTTTAATTGGACAACACTGATGGAGCTAGTCATGCATGCCCTTGTCACGCCATGAACTGCGGAAAAACACGTTCGACCGTATGTTTTTACCTGCTAAGTCATACAAGTGAATAATATTATTAGTTTAGATTAACATTCGTAATTGGAATAGATCTTTGTCTGTATACGATGCAGACATTCATGTTACGCTATTTGTTGTAGGTAGGTACACATTAGCTGTAACTTAAATTCATTGATCAACCGCCCGTTAACTTAGGTACCTACTTTTTCTGTACTTATATTTCAACAAGAATACCTAAAGAAAATTTCAAAACTAGATAAACGTTAAAGTAGATAAACGAGATTGAATATTCACCCAAGTCCACTTTGTTCGTGCTGAAAGGATCCGGTCGGTTCGGGAAGGGCCCGGGGCTTCGGCCCTCATACTGCAGAGTCGTGTAGCAATTCAAAGCATTCTCCAGTAACTCCAAAATCAACTCGTACAGTTGCACCGGGTGCGTAGGGCACATGTAAGTAACTACACGCAACTCTTTCAACTCGGACATCTTGGCGAGTACTCAAAACCAATTCGAAGTAACTTATTGAAATAATAAAATGCAAGCACGCGGTATCACTGCAAGCAAAGCTATGAACAGTGCCGTTTGTTTATTGAGGTGAAATGTAACTGTGTTTGTTCTCATTATCGGCATCGTAGAGCGCGGGTGATAAACGCTGCACGCCCCGGCCCCGGGCACGGCGATCCGGTTTATATATGTCGGCGGCCGATCGTAAAATCCGCCAGATCACGAAATGCCTAGGCATATCGTGAAATGGCGCCATTTCATGATAGGTATGCCTAAAAGTTGGCCAGGCATATCACAATGTGCCTGAGAAACAATACGCCAGATCGATTAAAGCAATGCATTCGTCGATATTCTTAAGCTATATACCGAGCACGTACATCGTGATATGCCGAAAAAAAGAAAAAATTAGGTACGACGAGCGAAGCGAGGAGTGGTTAGTATTAATTGTGACCAAAATAACGCACGAACCGAGCGAGCGAAGTGAGCGTGCCGCGGCAGCGGCCGGTGACGTGCCAGAACCGATATGACGGCGTTTCATGATATGCCTAGGATTTTCATGATCTGCCTAAACTGGCCAAATCATGAAAATAAGGCGGCGTTTTATGATATGCCTAGGAATTTCATCATCTGCCTAAATGCCACTAGGCAAATCGTTAAATGGTGCGTTTTGATTTGAACGATATGGCGGATGTCCAATAGCCAATTCATGAAATGGCACCATTTCACGATATGCCTAGGAATTTCGTGATCTGACGGATTTTACGATCGGCCGCCGACATATACACTCAGTGGACTCGCCCAGCCTGACGTCAGGCGCCATTTGCATGCCGCTAATGCGTGATAGTTAATACAACATACGTATTACTCAATCATATAAACAAAGTTGATCAGTTTCAATCCTGGCCGTGGTTGAGGCGAAATTATTCTTTGGCCGAAGTAATATAAAACATAATGAGCTGCGACAGTCTCTGCAGTCTCTGCCAGTCAACCTGTAGAATAATCAGACGTGTAGTGTGGGTATTGTGGATTAGTAGTGCACTCCTACATGATATGTGTACCGTGAAGCATCAATCGAAACTGTTAGTGAATTAGATTTTTAGGAATAAAAACAGTTACAAAGACAGAACTTGCATGAACTTAACGGTCAGCGCTACACTTAAGTGCCGCGGACTGTAATCTCCATTTCCGCTTATTGCACTTTTTGAAATGAAAATGAAATGAAATGGAATGTGTTTTTTTTTGTGGATGGCAAGCTTTATTTTTGTATATTTGTTTGTTAGTCTGTACAGTGTTGCCACTTTAGCCAATTTTAGCTAGATCTAGACACATTTACAAAATACATAGCTACAAAAAAAATTGTGGCCAAATTTTTTACTAGCTACTTAGAACAAGTAAGTTACCACTGTTTCAATCAATTTAATTTGTAATGTAAAAAGTACTTCCGTGCGCTACCTATGTAATTCCTGAAAATATCCTTCAAGAAATAAGTAGGAAAAACTAAGAAACCCGAAAATAATGAAGAACCTTCAAGATCACAAGATGACATTGATTTTGAATACATTTTTCCGTAAATAATAATGTAAGGGAAAGAAACATAAAAACTTAAATATAATATCTTTGTTGGGACCCAAGAGCTGGCGCGTACTTATCCCAGCGGATCTCACTTGCGATCCAGAGGGGTAATGCGGCCAGCGTCATGGGAACCCTGCCACAGGCAGATCTTTTAGACGGGGTATTCTTTTTATAATTTTCATTGTTACAGTTAGTTAAGCTATCTTAGGTTAGTTCTTTTTTATGTATGTAAACTCATAATTGTACAACTTTAAAAATTACTTTATGATGAAAATGTATTTATGCTATTATAATAAATATTGTTCATGTTGCCTTTTTTTGTTTAGCCGCTTTTGGCTACATCTCACAGAGTATTTTTTTCGACACTAGCCACTTTTTACCATAAGTTTAGCTACTTTTTCTTTGGGCAAGGTGGCAACATCTGTAGTTTGCCTGCAGGGCTACTACGAAACTCGTAACTCGAAGTTCGTATCGTACCGTCCCTTTCGCTCTCGTATTAAATAGTATAAGTGTCAGAGGGACCGCACGACACAAACTTCGAGTTTCGAGTTTCGTAGTAGCCCTGCTGTTGTATAGTATAGCCTGTTCTGTGATTCTGCCAATTCTGCAGGGCTACTACAAACCTCGAAGTTCGTGTCGTGCTGTCCCTCTCGCTCTCGTATTAAACAGTGTCAGTGTCAGTGGGGCCGCACGACACGAACTTCGAGTTTAGAGTTTCGTAGTAGCCGCGCTGCGACATTGACAGAAGTTGATTATGGTTATATGATGGTGATGGTTTGGCAATTTTAGTAGAAAAAAAAACTATTTAATTTTAATTTACGAACACTTACAAATTCATTATTTGGTAAAAATGGGTAAAGACGAGGTTTCAGTCAAGAAACGCAGAAAATTAAACACCGCTGCGACGAGTGATACTACCAAACAACCCCCCGTCGATGTGTATAAGGTTAGAATTTTACGGCAAATAACAATAATGTTATTATATATAATGTAATTTGATTATTTATTCAATGGTTCGTTGCAGCGAGTCGTAGATTTCGAGGAAGCTGAAGCTCTTTCAAGGCCCGCTGACAAAGATGCTAATCTGTTCAAGAAAATTTGTCAAGACATCAGACAACACTTTGCCGATATATCTGAACTGAAAGACAAAAACTCTGATGAGGTCTGTATCCTAGTCTTTTGTACCTTTTTTTAGTAAGTAAAACCATTATTTAAGTTTCACTTTCTTTCAGGCAAAAGAGAAAATCAACTCGAAAAGAGTAGAAGCATCATTGATGTTGGTGGCTTTGAAGAAATTAAACAGGTTAGAAAAAGTACGTACTAGAGCTGGCCGGGACGCTCTACATAAGGAAAAGCAGCGTGTTGACTCTACACACCTGCAGCTTCAAAACTTGCTCTATGAAGCTGATCATCTGAACAAAGAAGTCACTAAGTGCCTGCAGTTCAAGTCTAAGGATGAAGAGATTGAACTTGTACCAATTGATGATTTCTACAAGGATGCTCCTGCGGATGTTTCACGTCCTGTGAGTATGATTTTATAACATGATAAATAGTTTAAAAACTAATCTTACTATAACAATCATGATTTATAATGGCCCAATTGTGAAATTAATGTAATTTTTTAGGAAATCACCAAGAAGGATGAGCATCAGTTGCAACTTGCTAGATTAGAGTGGGAGCTACGCCAACGGCGTGACCTGGCAGGTGCCTGCAGCGAGTTGGTCTCCTCAAAGGAGCGTGTTGGGGCTGCAATAGCTGCTGCAAGGTCCCGGCTAGATGCCCTGGGACCTCACCTTAATGATGTCCTCAAGGCCACTAAGCCTCTTCAAGAGTGTTTAGCTTTACGTTTGGACGAGAAGAGAGATGAGTCCAGGGCAGCTTCCCTGCTGCCTCCACCCTTATTTCTGCTTTATGCTAATGCTAGTGCATATTCTGATGCACTGGGAGTTAAAACAGTCACTGTTGGTGAGTGCTCAATTAAATAAAATATTTCATATAATTTACTCAGTGTTTTTATAATGTAATTAATAACATTTTGCCTTTACAGGGATCTCTGGTGATGAGGATGAAGCTAGGAGATTGGAACAAGTAAACAATGTGGATAATGGTTTGGTCCTGTCAAATGATTCAGATTCAGATCATGACAATAATGATGATGATCAACAGAAGAAGAAACGTCATCACAGAACAGCCAAAGTGTCCAAAGAAGAAAAGACTGCTGCCAAAAAGAAAGAGGTTCTACGGAAACATCCATTGAATGTGCAAGTTTCGGTTAAAGCCCAGGATGGTACTGCTCTAAATTTGGTATTTTCTTACCTTTTGCACTTAAAGGTTGTAGTTGTCAAGTTTACAGTCTCATTACCCAAACCTGTGACTGGAGTTTCTGCTGCTGATGTACTGAATGGTCATTGTATATTGAATGAATTGTATCCCGGAGATGCTGGTAATGATTCACCACATCCTGCTACTTCATATTTACTACAAGCTGCGGGAATATCTGATGACTTTCCCCACTTTATCCCAGAAGTTGGTAAGCCATATATCTGGGCTCAGAGGATGTGTGGGCTTGATTTCATGGCTTTGGTTGTTGATGAGAAGAAAACAAATAAAGTAATCCAGCCATGTCCCAGCCTAAGTGTTTCCACAGTTGAACATTTCATATTGACTTTGAAGAATAGACTGAAATCAAGAGTGGCATTGATGAAAGAGTTACAGGAGTTAGAATCTGGAAAAATAGTACCAGTAAAAGGAAGCCCTGTGCGTTTGTCTGGATCTTTGACCCAGTGGCAGTCTGTAGGTTGGCCAGAGTACAGCCAGGCGCCTTCAACCACCTTTTTAATTTCTGAGGGTTTGGTGAACAGCAATGACATGCTTTACAGAGCTATTATTACAAGACAATCTGCTAAATTGGTAGCACTAGTAGTCCTCAAAAGCGACTACCCTAAATCAGCACCTATCTTTTCCTTAACATTATTTTGGAATGGTACTCATCATGCTGGAATTGATGATGATATTAGAGACATTGAACGGGTAATCAACACTGATTGGAGTTTAGAGGATAAGCAACCCAGTCTTACTACACAGATGACCAAACTTCTAACTTGTCTTGATATACTTTTGGAGACTACTGGGACATCTGAATTTCCTCCAGATAAGGTTATGTTTCAACCTGTGCGTGGCAGAAACAGAGTAAAGCCGTACAAATTCATTAAACAGGGTAATGGTATATTTGTACAATATTAGGAGACCTAATTTTTCTTATGTAACATTGCATTTGTTGGACTTGTCTTTGGCTGGTCTAAAATAGTTTGTGTATTGACTTAATTAGTGATAAGTTTAATAAAAGCTGCCCAACAACTATTGTGTTGTGTAATTGAGTGCCTCAACCAAATCTAAAAGATTTTTTCTAGTATAATATTTAAAAGTGTGGAAAATATAATGATGTTTCCAAACACAAAGGGGACTTGTCCACCTTAAATGTAGCAACCTGGCCATATATGGCGACAAGCTTGCGGGCTCATATTTAGGAAAATAATATGCCAAAATCATGCTGATAAAAATAAGTATTTATTAAAACAAAACAAAATATTTATAATACAACAGTCTTTATTCTTATTATCATAAAGCAAGTAATATTATTTTTGAGGAAACATAAGATAATCACAATTTTGGCAAATTAAAAGTAAAATAATGGTTTTGAGAATACACAGAAATTCATTTATATATTTTCGAGAAACCTTGAAAACATAATTTCTACCTTAACCTAAAAATGCCATATTGTTATTGGTCGATAATGAGATCTCTATAGCATCGTATCTATATCGAGATATTACTTTACAAAATCATTTTTATACGATATACTACAAGTCTGTATTAATAAAAATGTCATACAAGAGACGTCAATTCTGAAATAATGCTACGTTTTCTAATTTGTTTTTTATTTTATTTTTATTTGTATTTACTCTAAAATGGTGATAACAAAAAAATAATACATAGTTTTCTAAGAAAAGATGCGTGGCTCCTCAGATGTCAGAGAAGAAGCAGAAGGTTTACTCTGATAAAACTTGTACTAACATTACAAACTATGAAAAGATACAACCATTTATGACAAAGGGATCCAACACTCATCTAATCTACTTCTATCATTTCAAAGCGGTTACTAGAATTTTTCCAATGAGTTGTTTTAGCCGACTACAATACTAGCTCAGAACAACGCCCTCTGTCAACATGTACTTACTGCACATAAAAAAATATAATTCACTATTGCAATCTCCGGTAATCTTCATTACTAAAACGACTGTATACATCGACCGTTAATTGATATTATTCACTTATTCCTTTTATACTTTTTTTATTATAATTTTTCTCACTGTGAGTCTGTTTTGACAACAAAATAAAATCACTTCTCATTTTGCGTCGTTTACTCTTACTACTATATTGCTGGCCGCGTATTGCATTATGAGATCCCGGCCTCGAGTTTGACGTCCATGATTTTGCGCGGGCCCTTGAGGCAATTGAGCCGCCTCTGCACAGCGTCCCGGTCTGCAAAAAATATACATTCATTAAAAATAGTAATCATTTCAAACTTTGAATAAAAAATACATCGAAACATTTTTTATCAGTGGTATATTGTGTATAAGCCAGGGGTCGGCAATCTTTTAAGTCGGAATAGTCAAAATTTACAATTCACAAAAATTCGAAGTTTTTAAAGAGCCACATTTTTTTTTGCCAACAATTAAATAAAGTTTGGAACTATAGAGCGGCAGCTTCACATCCAAAGAGCCGCAGATTGCCAACCCCTGGTATAGGCTCAGTAGTGCATAAGGGCGCTAGCTGACGCCCACCCGCTCCGTGCAAATCACGTCAGCAAGCATAGGCCCTTAATATCGTCCAGAACATGGTTAATTGACAAAAGCCTATCCGTCTGTGTACATGTATTGTGTGCATGTGTGCGTACGTTACGTACACTTGGAGAGCGTGGTGCGGTGGTGGGGGTGCAGCGGGTGGCGCTGCACGAGTGAGTGCAGCAGCACCTGCGCGGACATGTAGCGCCGCTCGCACTCCTTTATGTCTCCGAATAGCTCCTCGATCGCTGCCATTTGGCACTGGAACACAACACAATGGTTAATTTACCGATATAAATGATACTTATGTATGAGTTATGGGGCGACCCAATTGAATGAAACGGAGAAAAAATTAGTCCATTCTGTTTTAAAACCGGGCACAGCACAGGACATATATAATAAACACTTAAAACGCGTGCGCTGTCGTAAGACAGCCGAAAAAATCGACATCGATACTCAAAGGAAATACAACTGAAAATGAAATTTATATTCCTCTTATTACATTTGTCCTGTGACTCTGCCCTACTGATAGCTCCGATTTCTCCCCACGCCTCATACACACCTCTGCTTTCAATATTAGGTAATAAGTTTGTATCGCCCCCCCCCCTCACTTAATTTTCCCCTTTTTTAATCTATTTGTATGTTCGGTTACTTACCAGCTCGATCGCATGCTCGTAGAGTATTTTATCACAGACTGCTGGAACGACACCCGCCTCGTGCAGCCGCCGCGACTCGTTGACAATCCATTTGTACTTTCCGTTCATCATGGATACAACTGCGAAAAAAAGGAGATTATTACATCACAAACATCTGGTTCATTTCCAGGTTCACTCTGTTACACACATAATTTTATTCATCTATTAAACCGAGTTATCTGTCACATCTATCCATAGTTACAACTACGTATTCAGCATTTGAATCGCAAAACGATGGTCACTGGTATATATTATAATATTTTTCACCTATGATGAGTTCTGTGACGTTTCGAGTTTGAAAGTTTTAGAGATGTACCATTTATCGAGTGAACTATCGATTTTTCTACGAGTTATTATTAGTGCCTATTTTTGGAGAAGTTGCATTATATATTAAAAAAATATATATTTTCCAGTTTTCCGCCCACCGGGACACCGTTTTCTCGTTCTCGCTCAATATAATCCCTCAAACGAATTACAAACTCCCGACTCTATGAGTTCAAAACAGTCTTTTTAGACCGTTTCGGCATTTCGTCAAAAAATAACAACAAACCTAACGAGAAACAGTAACAAAAGTCAACAACAATAATAACAGAACTGAACAATAACAAAATACAATGCAAAGAAAATGCAATGGAAACTCAACTCGTATACAAGGCAGACTCTCAGCGGCAGAAATCTTGCAAGTTATGTTTAAACATTTAAAATATCTAAATGGTCATTTTTATTGAATAATACACCGCGGCATTTGCCGAATTTGCCGATAATGTTGTGTCACGTCACTACTCTGTTCCGTTGCACACATTGCGTCATTTAGAAAAATAAATATTTTTCTATCGTATTCGATGGAGACTATTTAATGGACACTGATATTGCTATATATATTTAAAATGTACAGTTTTTTTTGATTATTTTGCTTCAAACTAGAAATTATTTTTATAAAATATTTTGCGAACGTAGTATGCGTAATTCGGAAAATTTTCAAGTGTCAGAACTCATCGTAGGTGAAAACTACAATAGTAGTGTATCTTGTATGTGTCAGTAGTTTGCACTGAGATAAGGGATAAGCATCATATTATCATAATTAAATTACTGCCCCGTCCACTCCACTGTTAGGCTGCCACTAGACGATTATTCGAGTGTTTCAACCGCCTCATTTTTCTGGTCACATTTTTAATGGCTGCAGATTTTGATGTCGTTTTCGACTATGTGTTAGGAGTTCTTGTACTTCTGCCAGATAGCTTGAAAACTATCAGAATATTCGGCCATTTTTAAGTGTCCAGAAAAATAAGACGGTTGAAACGCTCGAATAATCGGCCACTGCGTCGGAGTGGACAGCATATATGTGTATGATGGTGTCTGTGTCTGTGTGCACGCCGCGTACCATTGCGCACTTGCGGCGTGGGCTGCAGCGTGCGCGAGCGGTAGTGCGCGGCGGCGAGCCGCAGCCCGGCCGCCAGCGCCTGCATCGCTTGCACCAGCAGCCCCAGCCGCACGCTATCAGTACTCCTCTCTGCAATCGCATTAAACATTCATTAATAAATAATACAGGTCGATTCACAAGAACTGGCACGCACGAATGGATTGAACGAAAGTAATGTTACTTTGACATTTTTGTACGAAAATTACAGATGCATGAGATTTTCATATTTGTGTGAAGTGTATTCAAACACATACACAACACATATACTTTCATTCAATCATTCAATCCATTCATGCCAGCTCTCTTAATTATACGATAGCGTAATAATAAGCAGTGAATTAACTGCCACTTAGACTGGAAAATTACACGGTGCAGTGCGGTGCGGGGAAGGACCGCGTTCACCCTAACCCTCATGTATAATTATAATTTGTACAACTTGATACAAACACATACTGTGAAAAGTATGTACTGTTTCACGCTATAATTAACTTAGATTTGATATACAAGCCAATACTATTTTGGTCTATTCATGAGAATATTTACTGCGAGTATGTATAGCTCGGCTAAATTATGAACAGCGAGTGGCGAGTGGCTCAATAATCTCGGTACGCGATGGTACTAAATAATAGTAGATTATTGTCGTGGCCTGGAAATAAGCAATTGCTGGCTGAGTACTGGCAAGCTCATCCGTTTAACTAATACGAAGCCAGCTATTGCTATTTCAGCCGAGACTAATATAAAGCTTTTCTCAAAAATGGTGAATAATTCTGAAATAGAATAAACTTTTTCTCAAAATAAATATATTATAACATTTAATTTTATTCCAATATTTTTCTTATGCTTTTCCGCCTTTTTTTCATTAAAAATAAACGGCAGGTGTATTTTTCCACCGAAAATACCACAAGCTGTTTCAGACCCAATAAAAAAAGTCCGGAGTTCCAACAAAATATCTGATACCGGCCATTAGACTTAGCTGTATACGACTTGTGCCAACATTCCCATGGCCATTTTAACTATAAAAAAAATTGTGACTGATTGCAGGCGCGCTAATTTATTACTGTCGAGCTAAGCGCGCCTGCAATCTTTTTAACTTTTTATTTTTTTTCTGACCACAAACTATGCACTTCACCGGATATGTAAAGAATAATGTCAACTTTTACGAACATTTTTGAGAAAAATAACTTAAGTACCTTCTAGGCACATTACGTATTTCAGATATTAAAGCCATATTAGTGATCTAAATTACGTACGTGTGACGAATTGTTTGCCTTTCCTTCAGATACATACTGTTCTTTGGATGCATCAACTATTTCTTGATGTTATTCTGTCCCGTCAGCGAGGGGACAAAAGTAGTACTTACAGTTTAATAGAAGAAACCTGCTCGTATACTAACATGCTTATTAGATGACCAATTATCGAAGCGGCCTAAATCTACCACAAAAATGCATGTTTGGTAGATTTTAATTCTATAAAAAACTTACGGTTTAAGGAGTGACTCAGGAGACCGTAACTAAAGTAACGAGTGACAAAAAAAAGCTGATCGACCCCTTTAGTGATGGCGTGTGTTCGTGTCATGATGTGTGTATCTGTTATAATGCATGGTGTCGGTGTGATGCCGACCGTCAGAGGTGTCCATGAGCGCGGCGAGCGGCGCGCCGCACGACACGGCCAGGTCCGCCAGCAGCTCGCCGAGCATCATCACGAAGTTCAGCTGCGAGAAAACCTTGCTGTGCTCCTCCTGCAATGTTCATGCTGCCTTTGTATATCTTAAAATTTTCAATTTTGGCACTAGTAATAGTAGATTATTGTCGTGGCCTGGGAGTAGGCAATTGCTGGCTGAGTATGAGTATTAAACGGACGAGCTTGCGAGTCCGTTTAACTAATACGAAGCCAGCAATTGCTATTCCAGCCGAGACTAATATAAAGCTTTTCTCAAAAATGGTGAATAATTCTGAAATAGAATAAACTTTTTCTCAAAATATATTATAAAATTTAATTTTATTCCAATATTTTACTTATGCCTTCCAAAAACGTGAAAAAATGTATATTTATTTCATCAATCTGTCAGATTACCTGTATCATAAAATATTGGACTTCCATTTTTTTGTCAATCAAATCAAAAACTACAAAGACGAAACGCGTTAAAGTTCGAGACTGCGGGCCCGTGCCGTCGCGCGGCACTTTAACTGGCTATATTCTTCATTATTTTTTGTTTAATTGATGTGATTGAGCGACGGAGTAATTTTTTTTAGGAAACTTAGCCCATTTATGTTTTTTATATTGTTTCACTTGTTTGTGTTGTGAAAAAATGAAGTTTTTATCTATCTATCTATCTATAATTTCAAGTAAAATTAAGCCTAAGCTAACCAACAAAAAGTTGGAAAACCCCCCGACTGTCACTTCAAATATCTCAAAAACGGTTAAACTGATTTTGATGAAACATGTCTAAGAACCATCACTAGAAAACCTGATTTCAAATAAAACAAACCACATTCAAATCGGTCCACCCGTTTAAGAGCTACGGTGGCACTGACAGACACAGACACACATAGGGGTC
This sequence comes from Choristoneura fumiferana, assembly GCF_025370935.1. Taxonomy (NCBI): domain Eukaryota; kingdom Metazoa; phylum Arthropoda; class Insecta; order Lepidoptera; family Tortricidae; genus Choristoneura; species Choristoneura fumiferana. Next base: position 14,156,406 of record NC_133488.1, on the reverse strand, counting down.
AAACTTATAACACCCCTCTTTTTGCGTCGGGGGTTAAAAAACGAATGGTAACGCTAAAAACGCTATAGTAGGTAAGGTTATGTACTGACGGCGAGGATGGTCTCCTCCTGCAGGTTGGGGATGTAGACGGGCGGGTCGTGGTGCATCTTGAGGCCGCGCAGCAGCGCGTCGGGCAGCGTGGCCGCGCGCCGCGGGGACCCGCCGCCGCCGCCGCTGCCCTTCAGCGCCAGCGGCACCGGCACCGGCACCGGCGGGGACGACCCTGACACAAATACATCCGCACTCATATTATAAATGCGAAACGTTCGTCTGTTTGTTACTTCTTCAAGCTTAACCCGTCGCACGCCCCGCGCGCCTAAGGACCTACTCTAGCTGGTGCGGGTGCACGGACCAGGCGCGCGCCTGCGAGTACAGGTCAAATCCGTCGCACGCGACGAGTGCAGTTAGCGCTGCTCATATATTATTTTTCAATAGGCGTCCGCCCGCTCCATGCAAATCGCGTCAGCTGCGTAGGCCCGTCAGCGTGTAACAAACTACTCGTGATTGTAACGAGTTTTGTTTCGTTCGATCACCTTTTAACATAGGGTGCTTATCCAAAATTACCCAAAAAAGTCCTCGGTCGCGCTTGCGCGAGAGGAACCGCTGAACCAATTTAGATGAACTTCGCCATGGAGATAGATTGAGACCCAGGGAAAGACGTAGGATAGTTTTTATTCCGCAAAATTGCATAGTTGCCATGGGATAGCGATAAACATAATAATATTTGTTTATTAGTATAGAATCAGTAACAGTTCCATTGGCCCGCACACAGTTGGTTTTCGTAATCACCTGTGTTTCCGGACAGATACGACCTAGAACTCTTCAAGGCCAAAGAGAATATGCTGCTACTGAACACAACTTACTAAATTTACACCTTTTACCATATCTATACCATCCATCATGTGGGGTCAGTGGCAGTTCAACACTATATTTGACTACTTTTTATTTATCCTAATCAAAGCTTGACAATGCGTGTTATCGAACAGAAAATAACAATATACCAGAGAACCTATATTTTCTTGTTAATATGTATAGGATATACATAGCAAATTCAGGAGTTTTCAAATACCTACCGTATTGTAAAAAACAAAGTTTAACCCTTTCACGGGCATAGGAACAATAGATAGAGCCGAATAACGAATCTTATTTGCTAACTTTAACTTAGAAATCGTGTTCGAAACACCGACTGGCAACTATTTAGCCCGTACCAATGAAAGGGTTAAAGCAAGTATGTATTATGTTACCGGATCTGCGCAGCGGGCTGTTGTTTGTGGGCGAGACCTGCCACAGCGAGGGCGGCGGCGAGCTGCCGGACGCGCTGCGCCGCCGCGTCGACAGCGGCGTGCCCATCGCGAACTGCACCTGACGCACACACACACACCGTACACCGTACACCGTACACGTACCGTCACTACACCACAACACCTAACATAACTCACAAGGACGGATCCAGGGGGTTATGAATAAATAAGTTTTAATGCTTTATTTGCGAAAAAGTCCCGTTTTATTAGTTATGCTTGTGTGTTTCTGATTCAGTTGGTATTAAAATCCTCTTTATTCGTTTTATCTCGTGGGATTTTCGGAAAAAAATTGAAACAGTTTTTTTATGTTATATCTACTTGCATGATAAATTTGAAGTCTCTAATATTTATAATTACGGAGTTAGGGCCGAAGCGAAAATATAAATCCCATTTATTCCCTATTCCGTGGGAATTTCGAAAAATCCTTTCTTAGTGCTCTCTTACATCATGAAAGAAACCCCTGTACCAAATTTCTAGTTTCTAGGCCCAGCGGTTTGGGCTGTGCGTTCATATATAGTGTATAGATTTCCTTGTTAATTATCATAATTGTAATGGTGTAATGGATTTTTGGTCCCACATATTCAATAAATTCTTTTGGTTGTTTCAGATTTCCATAACTATCAAAGTATTCAATGTAATTATTAAATTTTCCATAGCCTACCCAATGTAATGTGTATAATATTTATCCATTAGTTATATGAGGAACGTATATAGGTATATATATATATATATATATATGGGCAGGTAAGTAAAGAATTTAGCTGGATCCACCTTTGCTAACTCATGTCATCTCTCTACATCTTTCTTTTAAATTGTATGCCTATAAAAGCAATAGAGCGTAAGGCGTCTTTATTTTATTCAAAACAGCTGGCGGTTTTCTCGCCTATCAGCAGTGCATCTATTCGACTCGGTTAGTAACAACGGGAGCGATAAAGCAAGCTCCCTTTGATGTTAATGCCTTTTTTACTACGAACTTGTAACAACAGAAAACCAAACCATGCGACTATTAAGTATGGCGAAAACGCTACACAATTTTTATATTTATTGCGTCATATACAAAGTTTACAATTACTCGGTCAGAATGTCAATGTACGAGGAAATCGCAGCCTATCGTTATCCGGGAAAATTACCTAACAGCTTTTACGAGACAAAGGTCTGAAGAATGAAAACTGTGTATCCACGATTATGTTATCTTAACATAAACACACGCATTAAAACATGGAAATGAACCGAAGCATTGCACGAGTTTTCCTGTAAGTAATTACAGTGAGTCACACTACAAATGCAGTGTTAAAAGGTTCTACACTGTCGGATTCTTTAAGTGTGCTCTGTGCGAATTTATTTTTAGCTGGGAGATGTCACACATGACGTCACAGCTCCATCTAAATCTTTGTAAATCAGTGTAATTAGTTGTGTTCTGTGCAGTGGCGTAGCTAGGTAACAAAAAGCCCTAGGGCAAAAACTAGGGCCCCAACTAAACTATTGTAAAATCGTTTTCATCTCTCCTGTTCGGAAAGTTTAATTTTCATGGGTAGATAGCCGGGTGGAAAATTGCGTTTTCATCTCTAGGGTGGAAAGTATTTTTTTTTTTAATTTTTCGATTAGCCACGGAGTCGAAGAGAATTGAGTTACGTCAATAACACTTTTTTTTCACGTTTCGGCATGTCCATCTAGATGCACGTCGTGACCAAGGAGTTTAAATACAACACTGGAGGTTGAACGCCGAACATCAGTTTAAAACAAGAAATTTGATCTTTATTACGTCACGAACATATTCCATCTCTTTCTTTAGTTAGGTTACGAAAGAGATGGATGTCATTCGTGAAATGTGAAAGAAAGAGATGGAATATAAGTAATAAAGGTCAAACTTCTTCGTTCGGCGTTCTACCTCCAGTTTTGTAGGTATATAAGCTCCTTGGTCGTGACCAACTCGATTTTTTTTTATACTCGGCCGTGACAAGTGGCCAGGTCGAAAAGGTACTTGGAGGTTGGATATAAGTAAATTCAATTTAGGTACTGAATACTGAAATTTAATTGAATGTTATTCTTATTTTTTTGTACTATTTTACTTTCCTCACAGTCGTAATGAAAAGTAGAGTGTCTAACTCAGGTGAAATTACCCATTTCCCCTCAAACTATTGGCGCTCTCACTTCGTTCGAGCGCCGCGAGAAATATCTCAGGTGAAATGGGTCACTTTCCACCCTTGGTTATCAATCTACTATTGTTCCGTATTCGTCGTGTTCCGAATTCGACGTACTCCAGATTTGTCATTTATAGTTTGTAAGTCAGAGTCCAAGGGCCCCCTGAGCTTGGGGGCCCCGGGGCACTGCCCCGTCTAGCCCTCCGGTAGCTACGCCACTGGTTCTGTGACCGCGCAATAATCACGATTTACGCTTGTCTTTGCGTACATTGCATCCGATAGTTAGCCGTGCGCAACCGTCCATAACGTGGAAAATTTCTTGAAAATAAAACGAACGTGTGTAGTATCAGAGAACTTACAGTTGGCGGGGAGAGCGATCCGATGGGGTTGGTCGGATTTCGTGAGTGATTCGAACGCATCATTGTGATGGGTTGAGATCGTTGAATACTCGAATTGGACGGTGCCGTAGAATTCTGCAATAAATAAAATTAACTTAATGCACACAATGTCACATATTAGCTGTTTTTGGAATTGAAATAAAAAAATACAAAAAGATTCCAAAAACCAATCTTAGTTTATTTTTACGTTTAGTTTGGGTGAACCAAATGACAAACGTGAAAACTGAGTCTGTCTCGTTTAGTGTAGATGTTTTAATTACACGCTTAATAAATTGATACTTAACTAAATAATATTCAAAAATACTGTTGCTATCGGTTTTACAGACACTTGTGTCAATAGATAGGTGTTTTACGTGCTATTTGAAGGTAACAATAGACCATACAATGAAGAACATAATTAAAAATTAGATCGATATGATACTTCAGCGTACTCATTTGTGGTAAGTATCAGTTATTCTTCCGTGACAGGAATAAAGATAATGTTGTTTGCTGGTCGCATTTACAAATATATCTTAAGGGTTCGCGACAAAATCCGTCCGGTGTTTGATCGGTTTTTATGAGTGAGAGTTCCATTTCTAGCATCAGAACTCTGTAGTTGCCATATTTCAAACAGTCTACGTTATCCTACTAATATTATAAATGCGAAAGTTTGTGAGTGAGTGAGTGAGTGAGTGAGTGAGTATGTTTGTTACTCTTTCACGCTGAAACGGCTGGACGGATTCGGATGAAATTTGGCGAAAAATTAGTTTATAACCTGGATTAAAACATAGGATACTTTTTATCCCGGTATTCCCATGGGATAGGGATAAAATCTCGAAATAACAACCGCTGGGCTTAGAGTCATGAAATTTGGTTTGTAGGTAGCTGGACGTCTGGAATAACACGTAAGGAACTTTTAGACTCGATATTCCCACGGGATACCTAGGGATAAAATCTCGAAATAACAACCACTGGGTTTAGAGCCATGAGTTTTGGTATGTATGTAGTTGGACTTCTGGAATAACACATAGGCTATTTTTTACCCCGATATTCCCACGGGATAAGGATAAAATCTTGAAATACTAACCGCTGGGCTTAGAGTCATGAAATTTGGTATGTAGGTAGCTAGACGTCTGGAATAACACATAAGCGACTTTTTGACCCGATATTCCCACGGGATACCTAGGGATAAAATCTCAAAATAACAACCACTGGGCTTAGAGCCATGAAATTTGGTATGTAGGTAGCTAGACGTCTGGAATAACACATAAGCGACTTTTTGACCCGATATTCCCACGGGATAAGGATCAAATCTTGAAATACTAACCGCTGGGCTTAGAGTCATGAAATTTGGTATGTAGGTAGCTGGACCTTTGGAATAACACATAATCTATTTTTTACCCCGATATTCCCACGGGATAGGGATAAAATCTTGAAATATTAACCGCTGAGCTTAGAGTCATGAAATTTGGTATGTAGGAAGCTGGATGTCTAGAAAAACACATAGACGACTTTTTGACCCGATATTACCACGGGATACCTAGGAATAAAATGTCGAAATAACAACCGCTAGGCTTAGAGGCATGAAATTTGGATGTAGGTAGCCGTATGTCTGGAATAACACATAAGTACGCTACTTTTTATCCCGATATTCCCACGGTATAGTTTTGTAACTAAGGGACCCCATATATCCGTGTATTAGTATTATTATTATTTCGTATTTTTTCCTTTAATTGTATACTGTAGTTTTTAAGTATTTTATTTGTAATTATTTTATTTTGAAAAAATGACTTTCTGCCAAGTTTCTTGCGACGCATTCTTCTTGGCAATGATGGGATGGTGTAAAAGTGCCCATTGCGGCCTATTTACTGAGTAAATGATTTGAATTTGAATTTGGATAGGGAAAAATTTTGAAACTTCAGCACTGGGTTTAGAGTTTTGAATTTTGTACAGTTATTCACAACACAACCTCAATGAAGACCACGATATAAATATTGGAAATTTCCAGGGGAATTTTGTAAAATCCCGAAAATTTCAATTGCAGCTACCACACCGAATAGTTTACGCGTGCGAAGCCGCGGGTAAAAGCTAGTCTTTAATATAATGCAACTGCAGTTGAGTTATGAAAACATTAAACTGGACTCAATTCAATGTAAGCATAATGTTCTAATAGTAGAACTCTGTAGTAATGTACTATTAGAACATTGTGCTTACATTGAATTGAGTTCACTCTAGTATTAAATAATATAAGCGTCAGCGGGACGGCAAGATACTAATAGATAGTGTTGTAAGCCTGTGCAGAGTAATTCATGTGCAGAGTTACATTTGAAATTTACCACGAGCTTTGCGGTGAAGGAAAACATCGTGAGGAAACCTGCACAAACCTGCGAAGCAATTCAATGGTATGTGTGAAGTTCCCAATCCGCACTGGGCCCGCGTGGGAACTATGGCCCAAGCCCTCTCATTCTGAGGGGAGGCCTGTGCCCTGCAGTGGGACGTATATAGGCTGGGATGATGAAGCGTCAGCGGGACGGCAAGATACTAATAGATATTGTTGCACTTCGTTGGTTAGAGCCAGTAGCACACCTTAGCGGGCGGAGCGGCGTCGGGCGGCGGGTCGCTGAGCGGCAGCGAGCACGGGCGCGAGGCGGCCTCGGAGCCCGAGGAGGCGGCCGAGCACTCCGCCGACCCGCTCTCTGTCGCCTCCACCAGCACGAAGTCCTCCTCGCCCGCCCACGCTACGTCGTCCGACTCTGCTGCAATAAAAATAAACCGTTTTAAAACTAATTGTACCATAAGATGTTGGTAAGCATCATGAATTAATGACTTTATTTATGCCGTGGCTTCGCTACCGCAGTATAATAAAAATTGGTTCCCTAGGTCAAAATTGTTTTCGTTGTCTTGTTTTTGCCCCCCAAAAATAACATAGCGGCGTTTATAATTCTTCGCTAATTAAATAAATATTAGTCACACCGAAAAGACAATCATTGCACCGTATTTTTTATTTGTTGATTAGACGACATAAAATAACATCGTAACAGAGTGACTAGGAAGAAGATAACGAAAAGGATTTTGACTCGTTTTTCTACCCCGAGGGAATTGTAAAAAATATCTTAGTGCACTTCTACGATCCTCAAATAATGTTTCTTTCTGGCATATATTTCGAGTCTAGCTCTAGTGGTTTATTTATTTGTTCCAGTTAAATAATCTCTGACCTGCAGCGCTTAACGTTCTAAAAATAGTACATTACTGTAGAGGCCGGCAACCCCACGTTCGGGCCGAGGCTTGTATAGTGCTTTTCTCAAACATGACATGAAATAAAATAAAAATAAACAAGAAATCAAGTTGGCGGGACGCTAGTCTGGTCGCCCTGTTGTGTGCGCGCGTGTCGCGCTGGCTGCTGGCGCGGCGGCTGCGGGGCTGGTGCTGCTGAGCGTGCGCCGTGTCGCAGAGCGTGCGGTGAAACTAAAGACGGTCGCATTGCCGGCCAGCGGCCTGCAAAGTTGTATGAAATCTCTTTGCAGGCCGCTAGAATGACCGCGCGCCGGCAGGCGAGCCGCAGCGCCTGCAGCGCGATACTTCTCAGCCTATTATTTGTAACACAACGTTAATATTTCATGACATGTTTGAGAAAAGAGAATTTTGGGTTTAGTAGTGCCACCATTTTCCAGATATTTGAAATTTTAGTTTTTTTTTTTTTTCAATGAAAAATTACGCCTTTGTTCAAGTTTTTGACTGTGGTTCTTTTCTGGGGTATTTTTTCATATTGTAAATTGCACTGACACTTATTTGTCAATAGCCATCTAGTATTTGCCTACCAAACACCCTGTATAAAGTACAATGATAAATTGATAATCTAAAGCAAAATAATATAAATCATATAACTCACACATAACATTGCACTCTCGTCACCGCATTATAGGTAGTATGTCAGTCAGTCACGTTACTGTTTTATAGGTAAGTATAGATTATTTGCAGTTAGCTTAGCAGAAAAGGTGATGAGTGTGGTGAAAGGTGGCACTGTTGAGCGAAATGTCTCTATCATCGCGGAGCCATGGGAGAGTAGCGTGAGCGTGACCTAAGCCTACCTAACCTAAGCAGTATGTTTCTTCTCTCTTCCTGTTCTCTCCCTTTAAACAATTACTGAGACTCTGATGACCTTACTTGCAAAAAATAGTAGTGTACGGTCAAAAGCATAAATGTAATATACGTTACGAACACGTCAAAAATATCTATACACCTTTATGCCACTAAACATAAGGTCGATGTATACATATTTTGACGCTATGGCTGTTATATATATTTTTGCATTCGACTGTTGTACACATCTTTGTGAGCTCTTCAACGGTTCATGTCTATAGCTAAGTAGACAAGCGAGCAAATGGCTAATGCACTAGACGGTGAGGTTTAACCCCCGTTATAATTGTGACATTTGTATCTGTGTGAAAGTGCGAAGTACTGCCGTAAACGATAGGTAACAGTTTACTAAAGTACATAAACAACTTTTTTTACCAGTTTTGAAGCTAGTTTATGAAAAGTTTTACGCAAAGCACGAGAGTAAATTAATTATCTCGTGTGCTTCCGGCGAGAACCGAATCTTACTCTAGAATCCGAAGTATATAATCGAAATTGCACTGTACATAATATTTTGTAAATTAGGTAAAAGATAAATAAGAACGGATAATCACACAAAAATAACGCTTATATTAGTAATTTTTAATTTAGGTACCTATATACTGCATAATTACTTGCAAATTTATTTCACACATCATTTTAATTTGCACATTTTGTATGAAAAACCCCCTCCCCTATTGAAGTCGCCAACACCATACGGATCATTTTAAATTGTGACCAGCCATATTTTAGTCTAGAAATAAGGAAATCTCATAGAAACCCCCCTAATAAGTCGAAAGCTACTTCTTCTATCTATAGGCAGATCATTTTTATTTTTAATCAGGACCCTGTAAGTATACCAATTTTCATAATGCTAAGTCCATAAATGAGAAAATTTCCATACAAACTTTACTCCTTTAGGGGTAATTTTATCCATTTCACCTACACAGATAATTTTTACTTCTAATCGAGAACTTGTATACCTATTTTCATACTTCTAAGTCCAGAAACGAGAAAATTACCATACAATCTTTACCCCCCATTTTACCCCTTTAGGGGTAATTTTATCCATTTCACCTACACAGATAATTTTTAATTCTAATCGAGAACTTGTATACCTATTTTCATAGTTCTAAGTCCCGAAATGAGAAAATTTCCATACAATATTTACCCCCCATTTTACCCCTTTAGGGAGGAATTTTATCCATTTCACCTACACATATAATTTTTCATTGTAATCGAGAACTTATATACCTATTTTCATACCTCTAAGGCCAGAAATTAGAAAAATTCCATACAAACTTTACCGCCCATTTTACCCTTTTAGGGGAGAATTTTATCCATTTCACTTACACAGATAATTTTTAATTGTAATCAAGAACTTATACACCTATTTTCATACTTCTAAATCCAGAAATGAGAAAATTCCATATAAACTTCACCCCCCTATTTCTCCCCCTTAGGGGATAAATTTCTAAAAATACTTTCTTAGTGCTCACTTACATCATAAAAAGAACCCCTGTACCAAATTTCAAGTTTGTAGGCCCAGCGGTTTGGGCTGTGGGTTGATCTATAAGTCAGTCAGTCAGTCAGTCAGTTTCTTCTTTTATATATATAAAATAAATAAATATCACGGGACAATTCACACCAACTGACCTAGTCCCAAAGTAAGCTTAGCAAAGCTTGTGTTATGGGTACTAAGCAACGGATAAATATAATTATATAGATATAGATACATACTTAAATACATATTAAACACCCAAGACCCGAGAACAAACATTCGTATTTTTCATACAAATATCTGCCCCGACACGGGAATCGAACCCGGGACCTCAAGCTTCAAGCTTTTATATATAGATAAGCAAATTTATTTTGTCCTGTGTGCTAACAAAAAGTAGAACGCCTTGACCGCCGTCGAAAAACGAAATACAAAATAAATTTTAGTTGATCAACTTTTTGGCAAACATGTGACTCACACAAGATTTCTATGACACATCGAAAGGATACCTATTTGTTGCGTACTAACAATTTGTCTGGAATCAAACATTTAAGAATATTTGCCCTGTTTAGAAATATTATTTCATGTTTTCCTGAATAAAGATTTTTGATTTTTGATTTTTGAAGAATAAGGATTAATGTCGTAATATCGTCCGATACTAATATCTACATCTACAATGACAATAAATTCGGAGTATACATGTGTACAGGGTCACCTTCTAACAGTTGATCGAGAGCCAAACAAATGCTGGTGAAATAATTTGTCTAGCGATCACAATCTATTAAGAACAATGGTCCTTAGCGTCGCTACAAAGTAAGCAACGTCATATACTATAAATAATAAACTATTAAATATCAGTTAGTCTAATCACTTGGTTTGGATAGGTATTTATCTAAATGTAAACAAAACAACGTCAATTGGTGTATTAAATATTGCAATTCCCCCATTAAACTATCTAAACATTTACATTTCTGAATTGAAATACACTAGTCTAGTTTGTATTACAATGATAGATAAGTAAAATGTTTAAAATCCTTGAGTGTACCAAATCTGGCAGCTGAAGTTTTTTTTTTACATTTAGTTAAATACCTATCCAAACCAAGTATAGTCACGTTAAATGTAATAAATAAATGTAAAACCATTTAGGGGCTGTTTCACCATCCATTGATTAGTGTTAACTGACGGTTAAATGTGATGCCGTCTGTATTTTGTTCGAATAGACGGAGACGGCATCACATTTAACCGTCATTTATACTAATCAATGCATGGTGAAACAGCCCCTTAGACATTTATAAACATAATATCTTTGTATTGCTTTAAGAGCGATTATACCTGCTGAGCTGGCAACGTTGCATTTTTGTTAGTTTTTCTCGATTACGAATTATTTACGAATTCTTTTTTAAAGAATATAAAAGTCTATCACGAATAATTATTGAAGTATTATTAAGCAACATTTTTAATTTTCATTCAATTTTTATGAAATAATCGAGAAAAACTAACAAAAATGCAACGTTGCCAGCTCAGCAGGTATTAACGCTCTTAATAGAAACTGCTTAGGTTTAAACCAAAAATAGCTGTAGGCACATACTTTTATGCCTATGAGATTATCTAAGCAGAAACGAAAACATGCTGCCAAGGTTAATCCAATAACTGGGAAGTAAAGATTGGCAAAGTATAGTTGTATTTCATTTCAGTATGATGAAGATTAGAAGAATATACGAATATTAATACGCATTAACGGATTTGGAAGAACAACGAATGCGAAGGTCACCTGCCGGCATTGCGTTTACGCCAACTGTCTGCCGCGCTTTTAATATAAACAATACAGCACCTCTTGCATTATTCATAAACACAATTTTTAGTTTTAGACGACAATATATTTATTGTCAATATATGTAGGAGTATTGACGATAAAAATAACAAGTCACATTCCATACAAAGTTATATGAAAAATTACCCATTATTTTTGTCAGTCAGTGTAGTTACAGGTACTTGTTAAAGATTGTTGATGTTGATATCTATTTACCAAAAGTACTTTTAATAGAAGAGTCAAAGCACATTTTGCATCTAAAAAATAATAAATAATCCAAGCTTAATTGCCCTGGCTATCCTCTAATGTGACTGTGAATTATAGTAATACTGATGCTAAGCTAAGATGTATTCAAAACGGGAACCTGTCCAAGTAACCTAATTCGAGTGCATTTCAATTTAAATGGTAGTTTTTTTTGTCATTCATAAGTGCTTGTTTTAACCTAAATTGAGTGAATATATTTGACTTTGAAAATCAGGATCATGGATATAAAGCATATTTAATATGTTTTGTAAACAGTAAACACTAACAATGAACTCAGGGTTAGCGCCTAATTATTTAACCCTTGACCGTGCAAGCTGCCTTTAAAGTACCTATAGAAACAACGCAATAGTTATTAGTAAAGACTAAAGAGCATTGAACTATTTTCCTCCGTGTTAGTATAAGTCACAGGTGTCGGCGGATTAGTAAGCGCAGACAAAAGAGGGTCTTGGCCTTACCAGAGGAGGTAGGTTTCTTATTGTGTGTGACGGCGAGCGCCTGGAGCGGCTGCAGCTGCGGCGCGGGCGCCGCGGGCGGGGGGCGCGCGGGGCGGCGGGGGGGGCGCGCCCACCACACCCCGCCGCCGCGTTTGGCGCGCTGCTCGGACCAACAGCGGTCGCTCCTGCTGAAACACATCGCCTTACTAAACAACTCATTCTGAAACACTAAAGGGCGCACTCAAAGAAGACAATAAAATTAAATATTGAATATATCAGTAGCGTGGTTTTTATATAGTGAAATCAACCATGCATAGATCTATTAGAGATAAATTGACATTGCCTGCTAGCTAGGGCCTGTTTATCCAAAAGCTTTAAGCTGTTATTTTGACAGATTCTGCGTAATGTCTGTAAACCGAGACGACAGCATAGATATCTGCCACATATGATAACAGGAAGTTAACAGATAATGATGAAACAAGGGGTCAACCTCAAGCAATTTTTGTTACATGAAAGGTTTTAAAAATTATAATTGATTCGAAAGAGTCTTCAGGTGAAATCGTGGTGAGTGCTGTTGCGATTTCACTTTTATTGTACCTATTCTCAAACATTTTTATGGTATTTCCTCAGTAGGATAATAATACCTACAAATTTATAACTGCGAAAACAATGACAAATAATAGAGATAAAAAGTATAGGTTCAAACAACTGAATAATGCACACACAAAGCGAAACAATGCGACATGGGATCGTGAAAATATGGCTTTAGTCGGCGATACATGCTCAGCTGAGTATGTTCAGCATGCACAGTTCATTAACGTTAACCAAAAAGTAATTTAGCCACATACGGCCATTGCAAACCCTTGTGATATCCGCAGTGGTTTCATTTATAAGTACAATGACGTTGTTCAGATAAGATAGGATCGATCGCAATGAGCTGACGCCGATGTCGGCAAACCCGGGCCCCGTGCACAAACAGATTGAAGCTGATTAATGACAATGTAATATACCCTGCTTCTCCCACGACTCCTCTAGGCAACAATCAGTACCCACGGCACCTTCTACATCGCTCTCCAATATGTCGGGCAAATTCGAATCCAAACCTGAACAATATTTACACACGTGACTATTCAACCACAAATACCTTCGAGTATTTTCGTATTCATTTGTGATAAGACTAATTAAGCTAACATATGCGGTGTTTATCAATGAATACCTTTCTAGATGTATTTATGGGACTACTTCTTTTAAATAAAATTGTACTTTGAAATTAAAATTATGATAAAAATAAACAAGGATTAAGATGATGGCTAAAATAGAGAAGAATTATAAACAGAGAATATTAAATCAAGTGTGATATTATGCTGAACAATAGAGCTAACTGATATTAGTCACCAGCATTTTCTCATAAGACATTTATATTGAGTTTCTTTTTATAATGTAAGAGGTTGTTACCGCTAATCATTACTAACACTAATGATACTCAATATTAATTATAGTAATGAATGAACAAGGATAACTGTTTATTTGTTTGTAGACGGTAACTGTGGCACTACTCAACCGATTTTAAAAGTTCGTTCATCAATGAAAAAGTATACCATGATCAATAAAGATAATAAGTACCTAAAATTGTGATCAATTATGCTTGTTTCTTTTCTTGACGCATAAAGCTAAATTGATTAAGCAAAATTTGGTATGCCGGTTTTATTTCATAGAAATAACACAGAAAAATTGTACGGTTTTAAAGAGAATAATGTAGTGATTAAACCATAACGGTGTCGCTGTCACTACACGTTGAAACTTTGTCCCCCATACCTAGTTGTTTCAAGGCTATTGACATTAACTATATACCTACCCTATTTTTTAATTCCGTGGAATTCTGACAGATGTCAAATTTTGACGTATCAGAGATAACAAACATTTTTATTTTAAACCTCTTTATTACTAGACTTTAGTCACAGCTTCGCACGCGTAAATCATTAGATACAGCAGTTGAATTGAAATTCCGGGATTTTACAAAATTCCCGTGGGAATTAAATCGTGGTCTTTACTGATATTCATTATAAACAACAGTACCAAATTTCATGACTCCATAACCAACTAAGTAATAAGATTTCGAGATTTTATCTCGATCCCGTGAGAATATCGAGTAAAAAAATAGTGTAAGTATGTATTATTGGGCCTGGTTGGGGTTTCATATTGTTTTGTGAAACAAAACAAAAACGTAACAAGGAAATAACAATAAAAGCAACAAAAACGACAAAATAACACGGAAACAGGAGAGCGAGCACATTCAAACATTCAAGTCAGAAGCCGAATGACTAATATTTTTTGACAGAAGAATGACATTTGACGATTTCTCTTAATTAAGTACTTACCTATGTACCTTGTCTATGAAATTGTAAATTACAAACCTATTGAGACGAATTTTTAACCTTAAGAACTATTAATTATAATTTAAGTCCGATGGTTTACGATATATGACATTCATAGCAATGATACCAGTCAATTTATTTTTTACTCGTAAAAGGGTTAACTAATTTATTACTACGTATTAATTAATAATTTATTACATTAAATGTAAAATTTAAATATGTTAGGAAATTTGTGCTTTCTATTTCCTAGTTTTTGTTTTATCTCGTTTAAATTTTCGGGAATTATTTTTTGCCTAGTAACACTAAGAAATGTCAGACCTAAAAGAATTTCCTTGCTCACCCGCGACCTTACGAACTTACGATAGCTAAGCTTATGCAAAATATGCGTGTTCATGCAGTTCCTCCACCTCCACACTGTAAAAACACACCCAAATCACACAAACCCATCTATAGACTGGCCTGGACTGTTAGACCGTAAGGTCGCGGGTGAGCAAGGAAATTCTTTTAGTTCATTGATATGGACCTTCGCAAAATAACGCCTGATTCAATAAATGTCAGCATTCCACGAAAAAAAAAATAGACCATAGGTACATTTATCACCATACCGCTTTTACGGTTCAGGGTTAAAAAAAATTAACCCTTAACCCTGTGTTAGGGATGACAGTTTCATACATTTAGACACTACTTAAATAACCTTGGATTAGCAGTTAACTCGAGATTATGTAGTATACTGAGGTCTGCGCAAGCTCGCATAAGAATAGGCTTACTTGTGTAAGAGGTGGTCCTGGGCCGCTGCAGGAAGGGATGGTTGAAAAAAGCTTCGAAGGGCATGCGCTCGCGCGGGCTGCGCCGCAGGAGTCCGATGAGCAAGTTGCACAGCTCCGGACTAGTCCCCGCTGGCATCCTATGCAAGAAAAGCGTGGAAAACTAAGTACAACAAAAAACTAGATCGCGAGCTCACCTTGCCCTTGCATAGACTTGGAACAGATTTGTTAATGGCAGTTCCGCGCATATCGTTCACTACAATTTTCCTTTCAAGGAAAAGCTTAAATAAGTGTTTTTTAAGGGGTGTCCCGTTAATGAAGACAAAAATGATTCATAAAGTATTGGTAAACATACTTAAATAAATATACCTATTAATTCGTAAGCTGCGGTCACCTTAGTATGGGATCAACGTACGTATTGATATAAATTTTATTTCAGGTGCAGCGATACAAAACAGGTATCTTATACCAATTTAAATGCATGCGATTTGTGCTGACCTTGTTGGCGACGTTCGTTCCGATATTGTTGTAAAAAAAATGACAAAAAGTGCGCCACTAGAACCTATGCTTCGTTTTTTTTATCGGCTAAACATCGTAAGCAGTAACTTAAAGTATTCGTAAAAAAATGGATCTCTAGCTAGGCAATCAAAAGCTTTGGTTGTAACTTACAATAACTAAAACAACAAAGAAATAAATAAATCTTAAGTCAATCATCAATCTCAAGATAATAAATGCACTTGATTCAATAATTGATCTAGTAGGAAGCAGTACAATTGAACTCCTTACTTGGGCTGAAGGTCGATACTATTTTCATAGAAGGCTTTGAGTTCGTGCGGCGTAGTGGCTTGGAAGGGAGCCTTCCCTGTGAGGCACTGGTAGACAATTGTCCCTAGACTCCACAGATCTGCCTTCGCGTCATATTTTAGAGACATTATCACTTCCGGAGCCTGAGGAGCACATACAATATTATTGAAATTAAACGCATCAACTGTTTTTGTACATACTTCATTGTTATAATAACATTTGATTACCATGTACATCGGTGAGCCGCAAAGCGTGACGGCCATGTTGCCTTCTTCTAGGAACCTCGCGAAGCCGAAGTCGGCTGTAAGAAAAACTAGATTTACGAACAAAATCATCATAATCATAGTCGTGTCGTAATAAAACAGTATTTATTTAAGCAAGTAAAAATAAGGATCGGCAAATCTTATCGCATTTACAAAGTGACGTATTTAGGTTTAGATTATGCTGACATTGAAAACGCGCTTCAATTTCGATCAATTCGCAATAGTGGCGTTAGATAATAAAACAGGCAACTAATTTGTATAAATGGCAAGTACAAAAAATTTAACTAGCTATTCATTTACCAACATTTCAGCGACTGGATGTCGTATCTTAAGTATCTATCATGACTGATCACGTAATTATTTAAACAGGATTGTTACTAAGAAATAATTAGGTACAGTATGATAATGATAACGTTGAAAACTAGAGCGAAATATGAAAGACCTTCGAGATAGTTGTTTGGAAGCGAGGACGAATTGCAAGTGTACCTACTAAATACTAACAAAGAGAGAGCGAGACTGCATTGGATGAAAAACATTTAAGTTAATTTGGGAACACTAACCAGCTAGCAATCTGCTGCAGAAGCTAACAATCTGAAATAAGCGCAGCTGCTCTGTTCATAATCATCGTCTCGGCCTTTATACGTTACTCTGCCTCTGCTGGGCACAGAGATGAAAATCTCAGAATGCTGTATGAATGCTATTGTTCCCATGAGGGCCCACCCTCGCCCATAAACACCCATAACATAAGTTGAGTTACGGATGCGTTACCGTCCCTTTGGGAAAACAGTAGACTCGTTTTTTGAAGATCCCAATTGTACCGGGCCCGAAATACCGGCGTTGCAAGCTGATTCCAACGTTACATCGCGCGTGGCAAAAAGTTCCGCAAGAAACGAACTACGCAAAAGCTGCAATGGACGTTACTTTACTGCAGTGGACGCCCTCTGGACCATCTAGGGGGCATAGGGCATGAATACATAAAATGTAAATCCGCGCTGATCCGAGCATTGAAAATATTTACCAATTTTGAGTGTTATTTCCGAGGGGTGCGGCGTGCGCGGCGGCTGCACGCTGTGCGTGAGCAGTATGTTCTGCGGCTTGAGGTCGCGGTGCACGATGCCCTTGGCGTGGATGGCGCGCATAGCCTCGGCCAGCTGCCGCAGGAACAGCCGGATGGTGCCCTCGCTCAGCAGACGGTTCGCCTGCAGGTAGTCCGCCAGGTCGCCGCCGTTGCAGTACTGCAAATATCCACATCATCATCATCATTTTCTCAGCCTCCTATAAGATTGAGAGGCCTTGGGGCCGAAGGTCGCGCGGGCCCAGTGCGGATTGGCAACTTAACACAAAACATTGGATTGCTTCGCAGGTTTGTGCAGCTTTTAACCGTAATGCTCAATGTAAATCTCAAATGTAATTTCGCACATGAATTTAGAAAAACTCAAACGAACCCATGATCCTCTGCTTCAGAAGCCACAGGTGAAACCACCAGGCCACCACGGCTCTTACGGTCACACTCACATACCGATACCCATATCTGCCAGCCAACCAAAGGCTGTACCGATAGAAGATGGACTCCTATTAAATCCTATTATTCCTATGGAAGATGGACAATTATTATTTCATCCTAACGTGTTTTTTCTGTGTATCAAATATGTGTAAATAAATGTCTCTCTCTCTCTCTCTCTCTCTCTCTCTCTCTCTCCTTAATAAATAAAACATAACACTTGATCTGCGACGCTGTGGATCGCATTTCAGTTAGCTTCTATTGAAACATAAAACACCGCATATGATGACCTGTGCATAAATAAAAGGATTTCGTTTCTGGCTGCCTATAAAATGAGGTTAACTTTATGATCCATTATTGTGGCGCGATTAGAATAATAATTTAAAATAGCTCAAAAGTCATTACGCACCTACTAAATAAGCAGTGTGATGATTTTGTTCGTGGCATTCTGGTGGTACACATGCAGGTGAATAGTGAATAATCGTTGCAGTGATTGGACACGGATGTGATTAAAACTATGTGTTGTGAAAGTAACAAAAAATATTCTCGTTCTCGATAGCACCGATCGCTTGAATCAGTATTGTATCATTTCCGCATATGATTCTCGCAATTTTTTATCCAGAGATGATAAAGAGCTCGGCCGCGTGTCCGTTCTAGGAATAAAAGACGTAATGTAAATGTACGTTAAATATTTATATAGCTTGACATTACTGTGAGCCAGCTCGTGAGTGTGAGCGACATAGCGAGTCGGTACAGCGTGAGCCCAAATTTCCAATAAAACGTTGGTGTAAATCGGATGTTTAACGTATTTTAGAATTAGCAACTAGCGCTTTGCAGCGTGACGCGCTTGTATGTCAAGACATATCGTATCTACGACATGAATACATCGTAATCATCAACTTTCTGGTGTTATTGAAAATTGGTAGTGTTATAATTTTTGTGTTTACGCAGGCGCACCGTTATCTGACTTGATTCGCGATAAGCTTCGCGATGGCAGTGGTGCTCTTATCACAGTGATAATAGTTATAAGTGTTAGTGAGCTATGCGCCCTGTGCCCCGCTGGTACTTGTGCCGCAACGCAACAGGCAACAATCCTGAATTCAGCCGACATCTCCAATAGTGATTGTTCCAAGTGACCATGAAACCGAAACATATTTACCTTTTGTTCGCTGTACTAGTTGCGTAAGTAATCAACTACAATATTGTGTGGCTATATAGAATATATCAATAAATTACCCCCTTATATCACTGAGTGAGTCAGTAACTAGCGAATAAATTAACGCAAATCCATCATTTTCTACACAGCACAACAATCCAAATACAATCCCACAATAATTCAGTATTAGGTATATAGGTACGTTGTTACGAGGTTGTTACATTACAATATTATTAGTATCCAATACTTAAAAATATAATCATTATGGTGATGATGATAATAGGCACTATTTATTCATATTTGACAAGAGCATGTCTATCTAGCATGACTGTCGGGTTCATTCTGTCTTTTCTAAGGGACTTCAATGTTAAATGGAATGGAATATTTTTGTTCATGTATTGGAGTAGTTACGTAAACTTTGTATAAAGGGCTTATTTATTGCTTAAATTTAAAATTTGATTTCAAAACAAAAAGCTATTTGTTGTGCTGTCTAATGCTTTATGGAATAAAGCATTAAAATTTCTCGTGAAATAACCATGTGATTTCAAAAAACACAGATTTAAAAAAAGGTATTTGTAGTTATTTCACAGTTGAAATGACATTGAGCATTCCTTATAATAGGTTTAAAAATGACTAGGATTGTATAATTAATCAAAAAATTAAGTAATTTCCATATGGGCGTCTTAATACATGGACTCGAGTGTGAAATTATTGTTTTTTACATATTTTAAGTTATGGTCGATTTAAGTCGAATAGGAATCAATAATTATCCATGAACAAAAACCAATAACAGTTATATGGACCTCCAAAAAGTAACACCCGATTCAATAAATTATCCTTATGTCAGTTATCTAATCCTTTTAAATGCTGTTATCAATTATTCATCGGTGACGCTGACGACTAAGCTGAAGGGTTTAAGCTTGCGGATACCAAGCTACATTATCTGGGTGACTTTAATTACACACTCACTCAATAATGCTTAAGTCACCAAAGACGCTAAGAAAGAAAGGTATAGGTTACTAATATTACATTCTCGAGATCAGTGTCCCACTTACGCCCTTGTGGTTATCGCGAATTTTATCTGTTACTTATAACAATTTGCCGCAGCTAGGTGCGATAAAACGACGTCCGATAGAGTCACGTGTTAACGGTAATTCGCTTCAATATTTCAGGTGTGGCACTGCAGCGACACAGAGTACTGATGAATTACAAATACCAGTGGAGAATGACAATCAGTTCCCACCGGAAAACCATGCTGAATCTGATGTTATCGACGGCAGTGGCGAAGGGATTGTCGATACCACTACTGACATAAGCCCTCCTCCCGAGCTTGAAGCAATGGAAGCAATAAAGCATCTAACTGCAGAAGTAAACATAACTCCTGAAGAAGAAATACCTTGTCCAAAAACTTGTGTATGCAATGTACAAGGAGAATCTAACTTATTCACAGTAGATTGTTCGGGATACGGTTTAACGGAGTTTCCTTACCCTATTGATGAAAAAACTAGTACCTTAAACTTAAAAGACAACAAACTCACTGAAATTCCAAAAAGTATATCCACCCTGAAAAACTTAAAAGTATTGAATGCAGAGAACAACTTGATTATGGAGCTTTCACCTGGCGTAAGTAAAACTCAAATATTCTTTTTTAAACAATGTTTCATTAATATTTCGATAACTTTTCCCAGCATCAATTTAAAAGTGATTTTGCGGATTCATAATCCAACACATTAAACCTCATGCATGATAATAATGGTGTTTAAATTTACTTTCAGTCAGTCAGCGAGTTACCAGAGCTAAATGTTCTGAAACTGGCAAACAATCGTTTGATCGAATATCCCAACGACTTGAAGAACAGTCTGGTGTTAACAAAACTGGAGGAACTTGATTTAGGAGGCAATGACATGAGAACGGTAAATATGTTATATGACTTATTATGTTTTAATAAATATTCATTTAGTGATCTCCTGGGAAGTAAAATATGCAATTAATCAGATAGGTTTAGTCATGTATAAAATGAACGATATAACGTGATGCGTAAAAGTATAAAACAATAAAAATCTAACCAATGGTGATCCAGCGGACAAGTAAGACTCAAGATACCTGCCTCTGATTAGGGCTGAGTAGTGAAATGACCTGACTATTGCCTTTTGCACTGACCCTTGACCCAAACGTAGAGCGAGAGAAACTTCATATGTTGATTTAGACTTTCGGGTGTATGATACGTTTCAGGGTTTCATATAATCACGCACATTAAATTATTTTAATTACCTCAATTTTTAGCTGTAGTAGGTACGATTGCTTGTTTTAAGAAATAAAGAACCATATTAAATCTGTTTAAAACTCTAATTTCAGACGCTTAATCCGGAAACTTTTTTAAACTTCAAATCTCTGCGTAAGTTAACACTGCCGACGACTACAAAAGAACTAAACGAAGATATTTGTAATAATCTTAAAGGAACTTTAGAAATGATATGTACTGGCACTTGCGGCAATGAACTTCATGACTGTGAAGATACACAAAAACCTATTGACATAGAGGACGAGATGTTTGTCGAAGCTAAACTACCTGCAGTTTTAACAGCACCAGATTCCGACGATAATATGGAAATGGAACCGCAGATAAACTCAACACGTGATAACGGTGTAACGAATGTTGATTCTGGCACAGAGGAAACGCCATCCGAGACGCAAACACCATCAACAGCAATCAAAGCAAACAGCGAAATTGTATCGCCTGTTAACAACTTTTCTTTACGCACAGCTGTTTATAAAGCATCTTCAGAAGGAGAAAGTTTACAAACAGGTAAACCAATCGAAAATGCCAATCAGGAAGCTGCTCCTTCCAATGAGGAAAATATAAAGATTGGAGCAACGACTTCCGACACTAAAACCGGAGGAGTGGACAAAAGTGTAATCGGAATAATTGTCGCAGCAATGGTGGTAGTTGTAGCCGGAGTAACAATCAAGAAAAACTGGAGTTCCATAAAAAAACGTTTCAGTTCTACTCCAAGACCAGCGAATGAGCGTGTAGCAAATGGGAACGGGTCGACGCCCGAAGAAGTACCTCTACAAGACAAATCTCCTGTCTAAGATAAAACAATACATTTTGTAGTTAACATAATTCGATATGAATGGTTTCGATCTGAATGTTGTAGAGCATTATTTATTCGCAAAAAGTTTAATAAGAGTGGAAATAGATTAAGTGTTATTAAGGATTACGTATTTTTTAATATTATAAAGAAGAAGGATGTAAATAAAGAACTAAAATTAGTAATTTAAATATTGCTTTTTTGTACTTTCACAAATGGCGTCTCAATAAAATATATTGTGTTTTTCATAAATATGTTATGTTTTTTTGCGTCTTTATGTAGTCGTAAAGTAGTAATGCAAATTCATTTTATATGTATAAGTAATAATTAACACTCTTGTGATATGGTATGACTATTTTTGCAAATATGTATGTATATTTTTAAACTTTCAATAACTTGCTCTTGCTTGTCTCTCTCTCTCTCTCTCTCTCTCTCTCTCTCTCTCTCTCACACACACACTTATTATTTATTATTATATTGAATTGATTATTTCACACTTCACTTCACAAATGAAATATATATTACTAACTACCCTATCTAGTTCCTGTGAAAGTAGTCTGGGGGCAGACGTGTAGACGTACAGACTGACAACGAAGTGGTCCTAGGTATATAACAATGAAATTGATTGAATTCAATGAACTGTTTTTCCCTTTTGAGGTATGTAACGCCAAAACAGTATTATTGATTTAAATTATGGGAAGTGAATTAATTTCACCGGGCAACGATTGCGGAGAAATTAAAAGGAAAGATTGCAAAATGTTCCCTACATAACAAGATTTTATTTTTCATGCATTACTATTTCTATAATAAGCTATTAGAATTGACTTTTATTAATTTAGTTGTATTAAACACGGATCATAAAAAAAAACTATGAAATAATAACAAAATATTTTTTATGTATAGGTACTTCTATCGTTGGTGGCCTTTTGCGTGCAGAAATACGAACTATAAGAGCATCATAAAGAAACATTTTAACAAAAAGTAAAACCGACTCAGAAAAAAAAATAACAAAAAATGTAACCGACTACAAAACCCTTGAAAATATTTTTCTAGCTACGTAGTAGCTGGAAGTCGGTGCCTCAGCACGAGCCATCGGTCCACAATTGACTGAGTAATCGGTGAACATACAAAAAAAATACAAACATCGGAACATAGAACCTCCTCCTTTTTAGAAGTCGGTTAAAAAGTGAAAAGAATATTTATATTTATCTGAGGCTGTCTACCTGAGGATGCAAGGGTTGTAGGGACACATAAAACAATTAACAAAAACTTTTTTGCCGGCAAGAGAACGGACGGAGCCTGATATTATTCGCTCCCCCAGGCAGCCCGGCACCCTTAGAGTATACAGTATACATTACCACTGTATACTCTAAGCCGGCACCCAATATGGTCCAGACGACCCTATTTTTACCTACGCTAATATGGCTTACGTTTTGAGCCATTTATAGTTAAGTAATGTCAAAAACAATGGTTCGTGGTTTGTATGTTAAAAATTAAAAAGTGGGCGACACGATACCCTGTTCCTGTCCTGCGAAAGGTCAGAACATGTACTGTATTTAACCAATTAAATTACCACTTTTTTCACGCTATAGGCGAAGGTAATCATTTAATTTATGTTATCTTTAATACTTTAATTAAAGTCTTTGTAATACTGGCAAGCTTAATATAATACCTGTCTAACTACTGTGTAATGTATTGAACAAAGGACAACAACAACAACGCCTAATTATTACGACGACCGTTAATTCGAAATAGGTGGATGACAATGACACTGACTTCTCGTTTTACTAACAATGATAATAACCATAATAATATTATCTACTCTTCGAATAATTTCAAAACTGTAATATTAGCCAGAAAACACGAACATCATGTCATGACTCATCTTTCACTTTCAAGTAAACATGCTTTGGAAAGTTTTACCTTAAGACATGTATAAATATATACATCGATATGTATGTATGTGTACCTACTTATTGTGTATTTAATTTTATTATTTATCGCTTGACATTGCGACAATCTACGCGAAGTTCACTAAAACAAAATAAGGCAAGCGTATTAGGGCAGGCACTGCAGAAACTGTGTAAAAGATACATAATTATAATGTTGCGAAATCGTAAACTCGAAAACATTATTTATGCATTTAATTTAGCACATGAACAAAGGGAAAGGGGTAAATTGAATGATAAAAAAATACGCTTCGTACGCTACGCACAGCGACAGCACAGCAAGGAACAGGCGATAGGGTACGTTAGCCTAGTAGAGGCGGATATGCAGCTCACTGCTTACCTGACCCACAACCCGTGCGATGCCGTTAGCTGGCGGTTCTGCACGATAACCTCCATCCACAACAATACGGAACCGCCGCACGCCATTGTCAGCGTGTTACTTCTTGCTTATCTCTTAAGTAAGTACTCTTCATTTTATGTTTTAGTAACATACAGGGTCATTGACATATACACAGGTCTGCGCCCCGTGTACCTATAAAAACTGCGCAATTCATTTCACATCAGTACCTATATGTGATGCGTTTCCTATATTGTATAAATTTATACGTCCGCATCTTTTGATCAATGGTAGGTACATACATTTGATGCGATGCGACTCAAGTACACCGTCTTGCCCTCATTTCGCTTCATTCAGCCGCTTTTGGAACGGTCTAAATAAAATAAACTAGTTTTTGTCCTCATCTAATGAAAGCTTAGACATAGGTATATCCTGGTAGATTTTTTTTTAGGGGGTTGGTTGCCCTGGTGTTACAGATGTTTATGGGCGGTGGTGATCTCTTACCATCAGGAGACCCACTTAAGTGCTCGTTTGCCATCCAGACGAATAAAAAAAAACCTGTGTGCCGACAATTATTAAGTGAATAGGCACAAAAGGTGTGAGTAGTTTTTGATTGAGATATCTACTAAAATGTGGTTTATCAAAGACAGCAAATGCATGTAATCAGCAGAATAGTTTTTTTTCTACATTTGAAATGCAGGTGCAGTGTAGGTATCTATTAAACGTGTTGTTGATAATACATACATGTGACGGCCAATGTGACGGCGCCATGTCGTCTAGAGCGAGATTTTCCTTTAATATTAAACAAAGGAAATATCGTAATCATTTGCGGGTGTACGAGTCATCATTGACTGTTACTCCTTGCTCAACCGTAAAGTAATGGTCATTCTCATTTTTAGGGTTCCGTAGTCATCTAGAAACCCTTATCGTTACGCCATGTCTGTTTGCCTGCCTGTCTGTCTGTCCTCGGGTAAACTCAGAGACCGTTAGTACTAGAAAGCTGTAGTTTGGCATGAATATATATCAGTCACGCCGACAGTGGAAAAATAAAAATAACTAAAAAACAATTCCCATTGACGTAAAGTGGGGGTGTTTTTTTTTTCTCAACTAACCCTATATAGTGTGGGGTATCGTTGGATAGGTCTTTTAAAACCATTGAGGGGGTTCCGAGACGATTTTTCGATTTAGTGATCTGTTTGCGAAATATTCAACTTTAAAGTGAAATTTGTTATTTATTAAAATCGTGTGCCCCCCCCCCCTTCTAAAATCTAAACTGTTGGGTGGAAAAATTTGTAAAAAATCAGGATGGTAGTAAATATATCAAATTTACAAGGAAAATTATAACGGCTAAGATTGTTTGAGAATTAAGTTTAAAATTAAATAGCAGCCTAAGGTATAAATAAAATATACCTACCTATACTTGGAAGATTCTGTACACAATACGAAATCCTTAGAAAAATGTTGCTTGATTTTATCGTAATGGCTACGGAACCTTATTTTGGGTTTTTATAAAACCTATGACTGTCATGAAGTAAGGGCTACAATCGGCTTCATTACGTTTATAGAAAAAAACAAGAGTAAATCGGTCGGCGTGTTCATGCACGAAGTAGCAATTTAAAATTATGAGACCATTTGGATGGATAAGATGGGTAGAAAGAAAGCAATGGTTTGCGGTGGGTATACATAAACCCCCTTGCAAAAAAATAGGGCACCTATGGTTTTTCAGATTTTTAGACATTGAAGCTGACATTGAAGGTGCCCGGTTTTTTTGCAAGGGGGTTTATATATATATATAGATATATCCAAACCAAACGTTACTTTCCAGTCAGCTGTGTGTGAGACTGCTTCTTAGGCTTGGAGAAATTTCATGCTCAATGCAATATTTTGTTTATACTACACGGCTATTCATATATGGACGAGTCATTGCCTCTATCACTATCATTGCTTACAAGTGCAGAGAAGTAAAAAAATGGTACCTACTAGCACAATACACGTTGTTACGTGTATTGTGCTACTAGGCTGTATTTCTTTACAAAATTGTGTCAAGTAGGCGATGATCGCCAATACCTACCTAGCTTAGCTAGGCTAGTCATATTCTCAACATGCAAACAAATAACTACAAGCGGTGGGCGAGCGATTTATTATTGCGGTGTGGTTCCGCTACTTGATTCAGTCCTGTGCTGATTAATAAAAAGTACAAACTGATCTAGCCACTAGGCGAAGTGCCAGAACCGATATGGCGGCGTTTCATGATATGCCTAGGAATTTCATGATCTGCCTAAACGTCACTAGGCAAATCGTTAAACGGTGAGTTTTGAACGTTATGGCGGATGTGCCCTAACCAATTCATGAAATGGCGTCATTTCACGATATGCCTAGAAATTTCGTTATTTGGCCTATTTTACGATCGGCCGCCAACATATATACAGAATGCAAATTAAAGTTAGATGAAAAGTTAGGTAGATACTTCAATCCTTTAATAATAAATAATGTATTTGATAAAGAGGGATGTAACGTAAGTTTTACGTAAGTGACGTAACAGGTCTTTGTTAACTTTTTAAACGCGATCAACTGACCTTTTTACCATTTATAGTAGGTAAGTACCTAATACTCTCCTCTTAGCAAAAGGTTGTATTAAAAATGTTCAGTTTTTGTTTTGCTCTAAAGTTTATGCAGTCATTCCCGTATGACCTAAACTCTAAACCAACTTTATTTCCTAGCTGGACTTGGTTTTGAATTAGGGTAAATTTAAATTATTTCCTATTGTGAACTTGGAATATTAACCCAGAGATCATTAATATTAAAAAACCCTCAATAAATATCAGGCCCCCGAAGCTCGGCCACGTGCAAGAGCGTAGCCGTAGGTAGTAGGTACTGTATGTATATTAATAGGTACGACCACGAGGTCGCTACCTGCCTAGCTACATCGTCAATGTGATGGTTGCGGGCGGAGCCCGTGCTACAAGACACTGACCGAATGACAAAAAAATCAACAGCTTATGTGATTATTATAAATAAGTTAGTTACTCTAAATCATTCTATAAAACTGTACCTACTTTTTGCTGTACCTTACCTATATATGAACATTAAAATGGAAGAATATTAATAATTTTATTGTATTGTATCCTATGAACGAGTTTACATTAACAGGTTGTCGTTGATTATTAATTGGGTAAATGTCAGAGTTGAACGGTGTAATTGCTAGATCGCACACGTGCGGTGAGCACTAGCTTCGCAATGGGACCGTGAGACAGACTCGTGCGAGCTTGCATCATCTACCGACCACACCTTAGCTCACTGACTACGATCATTGCATTTAGCAGCTTTGTCGTTAGGCTTTGCGGTTAAAATATGAACTGAAACAAAAACTTGAGACAACAAACTTAAGACAGGTCAGTTTATAGAAAACTGTCATCTTGGGCATGTTTAAGGCGTGTTTAAGTTTTTTGTAGCAAGTCCACTACATTTTATTCCCAAATAAAACGATCGACATAAGGAGTCCACAACCGAATTTGTGTCTTTTACAGCGGTATAATTTTATACCAACAGCGTGGTACGAGTAAACGCTACCGCACGTGACATAAGCTATCATCACGTGATCATCACTTTAAAAATATAAACTGTTACAGATCTATTGAATAATGTTTTGCCATCGCCTTTTATTTGTCGGATAAGTTAATTCCGACAAAATATGATGGCAAAACATTATTCAATACATCTGTACAATACAAGGAACATTAACCTTTAGAAGAGATCTAAAGAATTACATTTAGTTAAATGTTGGCAATCACAAGTCATGGTCGACAGAAACCATGGCGACGATCCGCGTTACTCGCCCGAAAGGAACTCGTGCCAATGAACTCTGCTTGGCTTTGTGTAGCGCACCTACTGCGATGAGGCACTGGCACTGGCTTGGCTGGCTTCAGTTTACGCAACAAAAACAAAACGTTCCTTCTTTATAATTATATACACTTCGCCTAAACTAAAACGTCATTAGCTTCAACGAGACCATTTGGCTTCGCATGCTTGCCCTTGAATAAAGCTATTATTAAAATCCGTTGTGCTACCACCTCGTCAGACTTGAGCAAATGTCAAACAGAAATAATTCAGTTCGACTACTGCTGCTACGACCAAATATAACTGAGCGTTGAATCATAATTTTAATAAGGCAATTTTGGTGGGTGAGGGACATTAGTGTTTAGAAAACACATTTTGCAGGAGGTCCAAAATGTGATAGATTTGGATAGGTATATGGCGCAATAACGAAAATAACAAGTAGGTCAAAAGATAAGCTTGTTCATTATCAGAGAGCTCTATTACAGATAGAAAGTGGGTAAACAATATATTATTGTTTTTGTTTTCAAAACAGAGGGAGAAATTGACGTAGTATAAATTCGACGTAGACCATCGGTGTCTTAGTTGCGCAATTATCATAAACACCGTTCCACAGAGACAGAGTGCGCAATTATGTTAACCTGACACGAGGAGGTAGCACGTGGAGCCGACCCACACCAGACACTGCGGCGCGTCGCGACTATAGGTACAAGATAATAAAAAAACAAACGACGTTGTTATTAATAATAATTATTTCTTGGACTCATGATCTACCTACTAGGACACATTTTTTACCAAGGACCTGTACCAAAAATTGCAACTCGCGATCTTTGATTAAAACGTTCATCATTACGAGCTGATAATTCAGCTGAAGTTAATATTATCAGACTCGCAGATAATGGCTGAAAGTTTTGGTGTATTGAATGATAAAGAGGTTAGTAGGGCATCAAATCCAGTCTGGATGCTTAACATTTTCATTTACATAGTGGTCCCTATCAGTGCGAAGTATGTAGTTCCGTCAATGAGATAAGGACAGTCTGCTTTGTTATCGTGTAGACTAATCTCTTCACACGTTTATTGATACTACCTACATAATGTACCAATACCTAAAAATATCAACAGTAAAGTTAAATTCAAAATTGTATTGAAATAAAGTTCACGATAATGTAACGTGGTTGGTCGGATATATTCTAATTAAATTAATATTATTGCCGTCGAATTTGAAGTGTACGACTTCAACGTGCGAAACGAAGCCACATTCGAGTTTATTGGTGTGGTGCGGTCGTCGTCCCCTTGACCTATTGGGTACATTATTAAACATTGTAACTGCGCAGTAGACGTAGATTTTATTTCGCAGTTTGCATGAAGCAAATGCCTTAAATAAGTTATCTAGGTGACGAATCTGAAGCAAAAGAGTATCCAGCTACAGATGGCACACGCACGGGTGGCGTGCGACCTTGCTTCGGATCCGCATACACTACACGCGTTATGAACACGCGGAAGGCAACTATTATTACGTCGTGGTGATGATGATAAAATAAAGCTTCATGCTTAATATTGTACAAATACGACGTAACAGAACCAATTGCATTCACAGCTGCTACTTAATGTAAACGACAATATATTTACATAGACGATCATTCTATAAAATCGAACAGGTACTTACAGGTCATAAAATTTCCGCAAACGGGATTTCTTAAAACTCGGTAGGTATAATCTAGACACGCGGTAGCGTGTCAAACCAAGTTCAAGCTAACAGAACTGGCGAGCAGCACCGTGTGTAATTTTACCCGAACCATTTGGAGCCACTTTTGACCATCAAAAACTATTTCACATAAACATGTAAATTTGACTCATTTATTGAGACTTGTAAGGTTTATTAATATAAATACCATATATATATATAAAGTACCAGTACATATACATACATATTGCCCATCACTTGATATATTTTGTAAAGCTGCAGAATTAAAAGCATTAGATAATAAGTAGAACCAATAAGCGGACATAGAGGAAATCCAATTATAATAAATATAAATATATATACAAGAATTGCTCGTTTAAGGTTTATACCATTTTTTTTTAGGTAATCTTATAATTAGATTTCCAAGAGAACATGGACGATTTACCACTAATTCGTTTCATAAATGAGTTCTGAAAAAAAAAAACCGGCCAACAGCGTGTCGGCCAAGATGAGGTTCAGTAGCCATTACGAAAAAAATCAAGTAATATTATGTGCGTTATATATAACACAATTAAAACATTTACTACAGTCTTAAAATCTATTACCAGAAAAAGAGCGTATCTTGACGGCACTTACGTCCTTTTGTTGAGAAGCGCAGTTTTTCGGCAATAACTCAAAAACGGTATATCCGATCATGTTGAAAGCAATTTTCGTTGAAAGTATTTATTAAGCGTTACCTTTCCATATGTTTTGGACAAACGGTTAACAAGACAGAGGGGGGGGGGCGCAATTTTTGCTACTTTGGGAGCGATTATTTCCGGAAATCAAAAAACGACTATCTTTTCAAAAGAGCTGTCGAACTATGTGCCACACGTTGATGCGAGTTAAAAAAAAACTGTTACGTGTATGGAGTGCCCCCCCCCCCCTATAAATATTTATTTTTGTAATTTAACTACAAAACTAAATAGCGGCTTTGACAAGACATCTGTACTCCAAATTTCATTGTTATACTCGTACATCCTGTAGATTTCGAGTAAAATGCCTGTGACAGGTATGACGGACGGACGGACAGACAGACAAACAGACAGACGGACTTAACGAAACTATAAGGGTTCCGTTTTTGCCATTTTGGCTCCGGAACCCTAACAACCGAATTGATAAACCTCCCTTTTGAAGACCGTCAAAAAATGGATTAATTGTAGTGAGAATATGCGGCGTCGTTATTGTTATCGCGGATGAATTTAAGGGCAAGGCCATCGGGTCACGGCCGGCACCTAACATCTACTTAATGTTAGATTTTCCTGGAAATTGTCAGCAATGTGAGGATAGAATGTTATTTATTAACACGTCAAATCTACATTTTGTGTTCCAACTCATTTGCATTAAACCCTCTTGGACGATGCCATCGCCTCCGTTCAAGGCAAATACGCTTGAACAAGCGGTTAATAAGATAATAAAAGCTAAACAAAGCAAAGCAAACTAGCATAGATAGACTAGCTAACTAGGTCATTATTGGCATTATTCAAGTGTAAATGGCCAACAACCAATGATAACAGAGACAATAAATCAAAACGAGCCCTGATTACACATAATATCATTACACAGAGGCGTGTTCTAGTGTCGAAGTTCAATATTGCAGTAAGTATACCTTACCTGACTGATAGTTTTTACTGGTGCGTTGAATTGAACACTGTATCCATCCATACTTAACATTATAAATGCGAAAGTGTGTGTGTTTGTATGTTTGTCCGTCTTTCACGTCCAAACGGGGAGACGGATCGACGTGATTTTTGGCATAGAGACATTTTATGGGCCAGAGAGTGACATAGGCTACTTTTTATCCCGGAAAAATGCACAGTTCCCGAGGGAACAGCGCGCGATAACCGATTTCCACGCGGGCGAAGCCGCGGGCTAAAGCTAGTAGTGCATAAAGTGCATGGTTACGTATATGGGCGAAACTATTTTTCTCTATAAAATAACATGCAGTTAACCAGCGATTCTTCCTCAAATATGTACCTATCGCTGATTTACGCACAAGCGCGGTTGCTGTTCAGTATGCATTATTATGTATATTTCTATTGTACGTCCGCGTTTAAACCAACCTTTGCAACAAATCGAAAGATACTGCCGTATTGCTAAATCAATTCGTTCCAATCGCAATCTTTAAATGCTAACCTCTGCTAACCTAGAAAGTAATGTTGTTTCACGCATGTTGTAGAAACAATCGTGAACGATATAAACCTTTGCACATTTAATGATGGTCTTGTGTTTATCATTAACAATGATTTCGATTCGATTTCGTTTCCATTAAACTTGCAGTTTCATTCAAGGGTTACATTCGATAGCAAATAAACGTGTGCTTTTCAAAATTGGTTATGACTCTACTAAGTCAGCCTTGCTATGCCAATAAAGCTCAACCTTTAATTAATAATGTAATAATACGATTTATTCAGTTATGTTTTGTTCATCTATATGCGTTGTTTGGTTTCGTTGAATGGCGCAGATTGCCGGCCGCGGCGTCCAATTTTTAATGTTATTATTTGTATATATGGGCCTTCGTTTATTGCGACTTACCTCCATCACGACATAGACGTATGCAGGACTGTCCATACAATCGTGCATGGCAACGAGGTTTGTGTGGTGCAATGCTGTGAGCTCTCGCAGAATTTTGATCTCTTTTACCAGAATCTCTGAAGCTTTTTGTATTCCTTTCTTCGTGACTACCTTTACGGCCACTGATTGCGACGCATTCTAGAACAAAACAAACATTATATTATTACAAAGAATAGAATAGAAATTACTTTATTCATCCACAACACAGAATGGCATAACAAGATTTAAAAATATAAGTACATTATATTAAATCATTCATTATATTAAATGAAAACAAACAAACATTTTATTATATTAAATGAAAATTAATAATTCATATAGTCATAGATGTAACATGATCAATATGAATTGATTTATTAGAATTTTTTCCCAAAATCGTTATTTCCTAGTAGCAAAACTTCCATTCGCTTTTTTCCCGAATGCTTTTTTTCCACATATGCTTTTTTTACTGAATCCTATTTTGACAATCGCGTTTTTTCCAATTGTAATCGACACGAAACAAGTGTTTGTCACGAAAAATTTGTGTGGTTTTGGCCCTTCGCACCGATGCAAACTTAACATAACCTAAACCTACCTGTTTGTGTTTATTAAAATTGGATAAAACGCGATTGCGAAAATAAGATTCAGTAAAAAAGCTTACTGGGGAAAAATGCGAACGGAAATTTTGCTACTAGGAAATAACGATTTTGGGAAAATGATCGACGAACCCCTAAAGATTAATCATTTTGAAAATGGTCTTAAAATCGATGAAGGGTTCAGGTTTTACATGTAATATGCAACTAATGCAAGTTGCAATTCCGAGAGTGCAAATGCAATGTTAGATATTATGTAACTCACTTCCATGTGATTGTACAGTTTGCAAGTAAAACATTCTCGATGGCATTTGCTTTCTTAAGTAGTTTGATTTTAATAATAAAATAACTTATTGCGTAATTTTTTCGGAGTACCTACCTAATCTTACTGTTAGAACTTCTTTTGCGCGTCATGTATCCACTAAGTATACTGATTAAGATTAACTGGTGCAATTAGAAGCCAGTTTGTTAGCAAGAACACGCAAGTTGCCTTTGTAAAATGATAATGCAAGTGCAGTGAGCGTTGCATAAGGTCGTTACAGGTGGGCGGGTTGGCATGAGAGTATCAAGGTTCTTATATCTTCATCTTCACACTCGTGATGAGTGTCCATTTAATTATCATCATTAAGCTATGATTTTATAAATTTGCCGGGTTTACTAAAATAGTGATTTTGATTTCTCTGCTGTCAGATTTTCTATTGATACAATAGCTGTTTAAAAGGTTAATATTAAAAACGGGCCAAGAGCGTGTCGGACACGTCCAAGATAGGGTTCCGTAGCTGTTACGAAGAAATCAAGTAATATTTTTCTAAGGTTTGTATTTTGTGGGAAATCTTCCAAATTTAGATATATACCTTAGGCTGCTATTTATTTAAGCTGAGCGTCCACTGGATCGGGATCGGAGCGTACGCTACGCACCGTACTAAGCGGATGGATTAGTCGCTTTGTATAGATTTCTATGGCGCAAAAATGCCGATCCAGTGTATGTAACGTACGCAGCGCAGTACCATAGAAATCTATACAAAGCACCAAATCCGTCCGCTTCGATTCCGATGCAGTGGACGCGCAGCTTCACTCTTAAACTACTACTAATTCTCAAGCAAATTAGCCGTTATAGTTTTCCTTGTAAGTTCAATATACTTATTACTACCATCATGATTTTTTACAAATTTGAGCGGGGGCGCTCGATTTAAAAGAAAACTTGTACTTTACAATTGAATATTTCGCAAACAGATTACTGAATCTTTACAACCTCGCAATGATTTTAAAAGATCTATCCAACGATACCCCACACTACGGTAGGGTTGTAGGTAGGTATAGGGTTGTACACTGTCTATGGGAGGTACACAAAAAAAAAACATTTTTTTACCATTATGTCGGCCATAGTTGCTACATATATCTGTGCAAATTTACAGCTTTCTACATAGCACTGATAGTCTCTGAGCAAAGCCGCAGACGGACAGGCAGACATGGCGAAACTATAAGGGTTCCGTTTTTGCCATTTTGGCTACACCACCCTAAAAATGGTTGAAGTATTATGCTCGTTGCAGTTATCCAGAAGGGGCCGGGTGGTGCGCGGGCGCTGGGCTAACATTAGCCCGCCCTACATTCCGCAGGCTCGTATAGCGATTACAGTTTGACCCGATTTCAACACTCCTCAGCAGGATTACTTCAAGGCCCGGTCCGTTGGAAAAGTAGATAGCTACCTTCTGATTATTATTGACTGAGAAACGTTCATATCATTAGAGCAAAGTAAGGCAACGCTCGCTCGATAGATAAGTATTTATTGTGGCTTAAAGTTATTGGCCTTTTGTTATATGTTGATTTGTTAGTAAATAACTTTTTTTATAGAACATGGAGGCTGACGGCATGGTCACGGTCAACGTGCCGTGTACAGTACCTACTTAGTACTTATTGCTCTCCACTCGTCAACGTTAACATTTGCCAATTCAGTTAGTTACCGCGTGAAGTGGCAGGTACTTATGGCTGACGTCCGAGCACACGTCATACAGCTAAACCACCCGTTTAACTGCGCTCTACAGAACCTAATTCGCTTGATCACTGGGGATAATGCTCACTCACTGGGGGTTTTGTTGTTTTTTATTTTTGTATTATTTTTGTGTTTTATGTACAAATAAAGTATTTACATACATACATACATAATACTAATTTAATTCAAATGTGAGCGTGGAAAGAATTGAGATGGACGTGGCTGCATGTAACAGTATTTTATAAGTACATACATAGATATTTGGTTGAGTACCTAAAGAAAACGTAAACACCAATTCGCGGACTGGTCGTAAATAGTTTTGTCGATAGCAATAGTTAAATTTTTAGTCTGCCACGCAGATTAAAAACAGGGGTTTTTTATCGGCACATTCCTCTGCGAGTAAAGCGACGGATGCTTTTTATTTTATCTTTTTGTTTTCTTTATTGCACACAACGACTCAGTACAGTAAGATCTACATATAGTAAAAAAATTAACCGACTCAAAAAAGAAAATAATTTTTCACTTCTCATGCTCGTAAAGTTCGTGTTAATGCTGGATCTGTTAATGCTGGATCTAGGCGACATAAAATGACTTTTTATGCTCTAGTGCATAAAATAAAATCTTCGTCTAAGATCAACTTAAGACCAAGGTAATCAGGTGTCAACAGCCACAAACAAAAAAGTTTCTGTATATTTTTTAAATAATTTTTAATTTATATAAAACTAAAAATCATTCAAAACAATCATAATAAATCAGTAAAATTTAAAAAATGGAATTATTATAATAATGCATTAAAAATAAAAGGTACATAGAAAGTGAATAATTGTTTCCCCTGTTGCTATTTAATTTCCTCGCCATCGAAGTGAAAAGCAGAGTGTAAAACTCGAGCATTAAACCCATTTTCCCCTCGACGTGTCTATCCACCCTCGCCGTACCGGCTCGGGTGGCTATATGAACGCCTCGGGTAAAATGGCTTATTTTATGCTCTTGTTGTACAATCTACTATTGTACCAGTATGAAGTTGATGCCTCAACACAAGGCATTCAAATTCAAATCAGTCAAATGTAAAGAAGATATATATAAGGATGGGTGGTCGGCACGTGCCTGCCTAGGACCCGTAGCGTGCCCTTGGGGCGCGCGGTGCGTGTCGCATTGTGAGGCGCGGACGCATTGTGCGACGGACTCGGCCCCACAATAGAGTGAAAACTATGCCGCTGCCGGACCACTGACCATACCCAACCAGGTAGTCTACTGCCAGCCAGGCGAGACCACAAACTTTATATATAAAGTTGACTATGATATATCATAGTCATTACAATGTTGTTTTCAACTTAAACAAGTAAATATCATTTTTTATGTAAGGTAGGCAGGGATCTGTATCCTGTATCGGACTGAACCCTGTAGATATAGAGCTTACCCCGGAATAATTACTGAAAATGAAGTAGTAAAAATACATAGTAAATACTGATTACGTTTTTTTTAACCAACCTAGAATTAATTTAAACAACAAAGAAAAATAACAAAATAGTATTTTATACAACAGTTGTATAACAGGGATAAAAAAAAGCGAGAGGCGTGAGTTACGATGTGAGCGTAGCGAACATCGTAGAAATGACGCTGCGTGACGCCAAAATAGCTTTTTTTGACTAGCTTTTTTTAAAATATAAGTAAGATTTTTTTTAAGTATAAGTACAACGGCCAATTTCCAGTTTTTTTACCCAACTGCCCGAAGGAGGGTTATGTTTTTCGAGCGTATGTATGTATGTATGTATGTGGGTATGTATGTCCATTTCTTTGGTCCTCGCTGCAGCCTAAACGGCTAGACGGATTTCAACATATGAGGTATCATTGGATTGGTCATAACTGTCGGAGTGACATAGGCTATATAATATTTCAATATGGAGTCTGCGAAAAAAAATATGGCGGAGGAATGAAAAAAAATACTTTGCATTGTAACAATATGGGTATCAAATGAAAGCTAATAATTAGCCCATTCTAAATATATATGGGTTATAATACTTTTAATCTACCGTTTTCACATAAATATGAAAAAGTGTAAAATAAAACATTAAATTAAAAAAATCAACACCCAACTGCCAAAACTAAAAGGAAGAAAACAAGTCTAGTGGTCTAGAACTCTGTTAAGTAGCTAATTTAAAGTTCAACAGTCTGGACCCATTTAAATCATGACGCTCAAAAACTCTTAGTAATGGGTCCCGACTGTTGAACTTTAAATTAGCTACTTAACAGAGTTCTAGACCACTAGACTTATTTTCTTCCTTTTAGTTTTGGCAGTCGGGTGTTTTGATTTTTTAAATTTAATTACATATATGTATAATAAACAATTCAATACACACTTTTTTAAAGATTTAATTAATGATTACTGTTTTTATAAGTAGTACCTACTGGCTTGGTAACAAACTGCAGCTAGCTAATAAAAGAAATACCTAGAAGATACAAATTGGAGAGGACAGACATTTGCTCATACAAACCGGAATGAGAGCAGCTGCTCATAGACATATGTAGACTTGCAGAGTCATTATCTTGCTGCTTAAAATACGGCAACAGAGACAAATAAAAACTATGTTGAGACAAGTACAAATATAATTATATGTACCCATTTTTTGCA
This sequence comes from Choristoneura fumiferana, assembly GCF_025370935.1. Taxonomy (NCBI): domain Eukaryota; kingdom Metazoa; phylum Arthropoda; class Insecta; order Lepidoptera; family Tortricidae; genus Choristoneura; species Choristoneura fumiferana. Next base: position 14,118,866 of record NC_133488.1, on the reverse strand, counting down.
CCTTGCTACTACTATGTGATAAGGTGGAAAAAAGTATACACATGATTTTACTTGACTATACATTCTAACTTGCTCTTTTGAGTAATACAATTTATCATAATAATAGATATTTTTGATGTCTTGGGAATGTATGTATATTTATGCCCTCGGCTGTACCTGGTATTAATTATTTGACCAAATCAATTTTTTTTATACATAATTATAATATTACTTACTGTCATTGTTTTGTAAAATTTACAAACTTGATGACACATAAGTGAGGCATCAAAAAACTCACTTTTTTAACCTTCTTTTACTAATATGTATGAATCAAAATTGCTTTAGTCATTGACTTCAGAAAATTGTCATAAATTAAAATCCTTTTTCTTTGTAGATATAATTAATTATCTTAATCCTTTATGTTCAACAGTAAGAATCAGGCCACTTAGTGTCTCTTTATTTTATTATTTATTTATAATTTTTCTCACATAGGTAATTATTTGTACCAATATTTCATTCCATTCACCCACTCATTATAATTGAAACTCACCCAAACCTTATAATACTTGAAAGTTTGGTACTTTTGTAATACAATTGTTTCCTCATCATTAGGAACAAAGGAATATAAATAATAATAGAGAATATGATAAAGGTTAAATCTAAAAATGCTAGTACAGCAGCTAACTAAAACTAAAAAAAAGAAATAATGTTATTTGATAAAAGAAACAAAATAAAATAATAAACTTATTTTGTACTGTACTGTACAGTACTAAAATAACAATGTTATTTAGAAACAGCTGATCACTTCATACACCAAATAGTTTGAAAGCACTCAATCAAAACTTTATTTAGTAGGTACATAATAAGACCCACAATTACACTAAAATATCTTAAATATTCTTATTTATTTTATGAACATAAGCTGACATCATAATATTGGCATTTGACCAAACAAGCCAAATTACTAAGATGACGTTTGTTACCACCCACGATTAAGAACAAATCAATATCACTAGGAGATTCAAAGCCTACGTTGATAATTTTTATCCGACAGTAATAATACAATAACAAGCAGGACAAACGATTGACCACAAAGATCTTTTGGGAAGAAACCCGCGAACTTTGTGGAGAAACAAGATTGATTGATACACACCTTTCTCTTCCTTCCTTTGTAGACCATCGCAAAAGCTCCGTGTCCTATTATGTCTTGTTTGGTAAACTCGTATTCACCAACTTGGATGATTTCCATTTTCATTAATTTACCTTTAACCACAGACATTTTAAAATATTTTTATTTACTTAGTCTTGTACAAAAAAGATCAATACTATAAAATTTAAGGATTCGTTCTTGGTTTGGGAACTTGATTAGGTGCTACATTCTGATCGAAGCATAATAATGTCCTCCTAATCACTTCCTATTTTGCACTAGAATCTTTATTGCACTTTTAAGAACACACACGCTTCATCATATCTGTAGCAATACACATCACACAATGAACGCAAAACATCTAAACTAAATGTTTAGAAGTGAAGTGATTTTATTTTGTGTTGATTTTTGCGAAGCAGTATACAGTGTTGCTACTAAGCAAATAATAAATCCATGGCCAGAAGTTGCCAGTGAAAATGAAAAATGTAGCATTGTGACCAAATTGTGACCTGTGATTGTGACTGTCGTTTTCATCTAAGTTTCATGAATTTTAATTCCCGTGTCGAAAGAAATACTTGGGTAATATTTAACTTCTATTTTTTAGAGGTTTACTCAACAGATTAGAACCTAGCTTGTCTTTGATCTATCTGTGAGTACAGATGGCGCTGCAGGCCTACTACGAAACTCGCAAATCGAAGTTCGTATCGCATCGTCCCTTTCACTCGCGTATTAAATGACATAAGCAGCAGCGGGACGGCAACATACGAAGTTCGATTTTTGCACTTCGTGGTATAGGGCCTGTGTAAAACTTATACGGTTTTTCCCATTAGTATTACCAGATCTCCCATTTCTAGGTCGTTAATAAAAATCTACAAATGTAGGTAATTTGTGGATTTTTACTGGCAAGAATCATTCATTGGTCTTTGTCGTACAGGAGGGCTACTATGAAACTCGAAGTTCGTGTCGTACCGTCTCTCTCGCTCTCTTATTAAATAGTATAGGTGTCAGAGGGACCGCACGACGCGAACTTCTAGTTTCGTAGTAGCCCTCCTGTATTATTTAAATTCTAATACGTGTCGATTTTAACGCCATCTGTTATTTGAGTTAAGCACATATTTTAAGCATTAGCAATTCGTCGATATATGTCGCATTGTTACACTAAAACCTCAGACTTAAAACACAACTAAAAAAAGAAACTAACACATTTCCCACAGAATTGGAAACTTTTCCAAGCCTAAGCGAAATAAAGAAACAACTGTGTGCCTTTTCATTTTATCTTCTTACTTTATTTCTATGCCGAATAAATATTTATTCTAATAGTCAAAACGTAAACATAGAATATTTATTTATTTTTGATGGAACCATCTTTTGGCGCGCGTCTTTGACTGCCAAGAATTTATTTATCACAATCCCACGGAAACTGCGATTTTCCGGGATAAAAACAATCTTGTGTCCTTACGAAGATCTTTCACTATCACCTTGCCGAATTTCAACTAAATTGTTTCAGCGGTTTAAGCATAAAGGGGAAAGAGTTACTTTCGCTTTTATAATATTAGAAAGGAATGTGGGCATAGCTGGTAATGAGCAAGCTGATAGATTAGCTAACATGGCAGTTTCAAGAGGGGTTGAGATTGGATGTAAGTAAACCTTATGGTGGTTATGAATTGATGTATTTAGCCAAGGCAGTGTAATGAACAATGGCAAATAGTGTTTAACAAGTACCTGAAACAAAGGGCATTTGGTATAATAATATTCAGAACAAAGTGTACAAGGTACCCTGATTTGATTGTGCCAGCCTTCCCAGGGAACTACTTGTCCTTGCATTTCGTGTGCGGTCTGGTCACATTCCACTAAATTATTTCCTAAATTTGGTTGTGTATAGGTTGTAATAAGACTGAAGACCTCCTTCATTTTCTTCTGGAATGTGACCAGAATAAGAACAACAAAAACAGATATCTGGATGGTATGGATCTGTTGAATGGAAGTGTAAATGCGATTCGGAGTCAACCACTTTCAGAAGAAGCAGACAGGCCTTTCCATCCAGAGACTAGGTTTCGGCACAAGGGAGTGTAACATGTATCTGAGGCTCCCCATGAGGCTGGCATAGTCACATTTAGTGTACTAAAGCCTCGTCAAAATATAAGATTAAAAAAAAAGGAAGGATAGAGGAGCAATGAGGTGTGAAAAATAATACAAAATATTTTTTCTTTCATTTTATTAGCAGTAGCTCATAAATAAAGTAATTTTAGACGAAAGTGCTCTATTACTTTGTCAATATGTAAAATCTTAGCAACAAAGACAGAGAATTCCAAATCTTTGTCATAAATGGCTCACATTGACAAAGGAATAATACCCTTTATTTCATGTCATCATTTTATACCCTTGATTGTGACTATCTCTTCTGGTCACCCAAATCTTCAATACTATCCTCATCAATCTGTAAACATAAAAAAAGATAAGAGTAATCATTTAAATGTTTTTAAAATCGTCATGTTTACTTAGAGGTCTAGTTGCCATTTCTTTCATGGAGTTTGTTAAGTACTAGTTTTAAAACTACTTGATGCCCTAACTAAGCAATCCACAACTGTGGCATCCCCCGCATCCCTAATCCGAACCCCTAATTAACAAGAAAACTATTATTGGTCTTAGAAATAATTTGAATCATATTTATTTGGTGCTGTTTATTGTTTAGGGTGCTCCCAAGATATGATGCTTTAAGCAATTGCTTAATTAGAGTTTGTTCTAAGTTTGAAAAACAACTGATATGTTTCTCTTAATCAAGTCTCACTCACTTTTATCACCATACTTTGCTGGGCTTTTTCTAAAAGTTGGGCTTGCTAGATCAGTGCCACTAGTTTGCAACCCAGAAAATTAAAATACTTTTTACTTATATAAACTAAAAACTTACCTCAGGCCACTTCTCTGGTATAATGTCGAACAGGTCATCCTTTACGTCTCCTTGAATAACAATCTCATCATCTCCAGTCACTGACGACCCACAAGCAAACTTTGTGCCAAAAAACTTTGCTGCCACTTTCAGGTCAATATCTGTAAATTTAATAAAAAGTAAACTTGATCGAAAGTATACTTGAGATATGAATAGATCAAGTGCACACATTATTTTATATTTACATTTGGCATAGCAAATTTTTTTCAGACTAAGGGAATATAACAAAAAGTCCATAATTTTATTATACAGACCCCTTATATAAAAACAACACCACTGTCCAAGGAAGGTTTAGATAGCTTTAAAAACTCCTTGTTTGACTCATTTCTTTCGGTTAAATCTTGGTTTCTGCTCATTTTATGAATTGTACAGGTGCATTGAGAAATAACAATACCACATACCAAAGGTGCTCAGCCCAGAGACAACAGTGACAGATTTTTTCTTGCCGCGCGGAGCCCGGGAGACCTGCACGAGCTTAGGAACATCCTCTTTCTTTTTAGATTTGAGCATACCCTTGCCTCCACGTTTTTGTCTTTTTTTCTCCTCTTCACCACCAGCATTCTCTTCCTCATCTGAAATAATATGGAAATGAGGCAATACTAACACTAGGCTAAGACATTTACGTTTGACGTACACTTAAAAGTAGATAATCTAATATGATGGAATTATAACCTTATCATAATTACACAAATCTCAAAACATACCTATCTTGACTTTTTCAAATTCGGTTGGCAAGTTCTTTTCCAACCATTGCTTGCATTTATCGTATTCAGGGTAATACTCGCAGTATTCTATCGGCATCGAACAATTTCCACAGTACTGCACCCTTACTGGGTATGTAACTCCTTCACGAGGTCCCATAGAAAGATCTCTATCCGCCATAATTATAATAATTAAGTCTCAGTTATCACTTTTAAAAATGTGTAACATATTATTTCGGCGAGTATTGTAATATCTTGTCGGTCGGTCAGTCTGTATGTTGAAAGAAACCATTACTTGTCCACCAGTGACAGACAGACAGCTGACTGACAGCGTTTTTCGGTTTTGACAGAAGGCACTTCGTTCGGAAATAACGTTTCCGTTTTCATGCAATTTTAGCATATTTTACAGGTGATTTCTATCATTTAAATTAATTCAAATCTTATCTTATCCATTATCGTTATTCCCTATAACTAAAATCCAAAAATGTCTGTCCTTGGTATCATTATTATAACCTTTAGTAAACTGCAGCCAAAAAATTAGATACATCTGAAGAGAAGTCTGGTAACACAGAATTAAAGTATTTTTTTTGAGTGTGTGATAGGATTAAGTCTATACAACCACACTGATGAAAACAAAAGTAGTTCCGCCGAGGTTCCGCCAGAAATGAAGTGAATGAGAGAGAGAGAGAGAAACATTTATTTACACATATTCGATACACATAAAAATACATTACATGGAGAGAACAAAATAAAATAACATCGAATAGTATAAAGTGGACCCCACTCAGCATACTGTTACGGCAAGCCGCAACGCTGAATGATTACACACAACTACAAAAATAACTGATTCCACAAAAGGAGAATGAATGAGTAAATGTCAAAATCCTGCTGTCATTACACGACATGTTCTTGTGTGCGTGACCTCAACTCTGGTGGAACTACCTATACTACTATTATTGTAAACAGACAAGTGGTTAAGGTATACGTGCAGTGCAGTAACCCCTAACCTGCATAGGGGCTTTCGGAGACGAGAAATCTAATCAATTTTATTCCCCGTGTAGCGTTATACCATCTTTTTACGAATGGCTGAATTATCTCAAAAGACCTAAGTTTTTGATCGGTCGACGGTTCTTCAATACATAGTTTGAAATATATACAGTAGCACGGGGCTAGTTAGCACGATTTTTAGACAAAAGTGTCAATAAATCCTTATTTTACGTCTTTACCTAACGTTTTATATTTTTAGTACATAAAAGGCATAAAGTTGCATTATGTTAAATACTAAAATTGTCTTGATTTACGACACAAACCGAGTATTCGAAGGAATTGTACTGGTTTTTGCTGGATTTTAAAGCTTGTGCTGTTTAAAACGTGACTGGGCCCCATCTAAGGTATTAGAAGTAGAGTAACCACATTTTTCCTTTAATTTTCGGGATAAAAAAAATCCTAAACTTTTTATTAGCATAAGTACTATGATTTGATAAGATGTTCTTTTAGCTGTCACTCTCTTTTAAATAACAAAAAAAGGAAATCAACTCAAAATGTTCTCTACTAAACTATCATAAAATGAAATTTGCATTCTTGAATGTAATCAATCAATTCTTAAAAATTAAGAATTTACTTTATTTGGCAGAGTTAGTAGTATATACAGTTGATATTTTTACCCGCGATCTGTCAAATTTTTGGTAGGATTGGTAGCAATAACAACATTTTTTTGTACGTAATCTGTAAAATTTCATAAGACCCAACACTAGATTTTTAGGGTTCCGGAGCCAAAATGGCAAAAACGGAACCCTTATAGTTTCGCCATGACTGTCTGTCTGTCTGTCCGTCCGCGGCTTTTCTCAGGGACTATCAATGCTAGAAAGCTGTAGGTAATTTTGCAAGGATATATATGTAAACTATGCTGACAAAAAAGTACAATAAAAAATTCAAAAAAAAAATCTTAGGGTACCTACCTCCCATAGACGTAGTGGGGGTGATTTTTTTCTCATCCATCCCTATAGTGTGGGGTATCGCTGGATAGGTCTTTTAAAACCACTAGGCGTTTGCTACAACTGTTTTTCGATTCAGTGCTTTTTTCCAAATTTTCAACTTTAAAGTGCAAATTTTCACTAAAATCGAGTTTCCCCCTCTAAAATCTAAACCGGTGGGTGGAAAAATTATTAGTAGTTTAAGAGTAAAAATAGCAGCCTAAGGTATAAAATATACCTAAACTTGGAAGATTCCGTAAAAAGATTCCGTATCTCCTAATACACACATCCCTGAAATCTGGAGAAAAATAAGAATGTTTTGAGGGGCTTTTGTTGATAACACTATAACTAAAATGGAGCCTGCAGTAGTTGAAAATTTTCTAAATAAACTTGATCCTCCATTTGTCACAAGACAATGCCATTGAGAATAGAATCACTTTCTTGTGACAGCGGTAATGAACATTTAAATAGTCTATTTTCACTGTCTGAGCTAAAAAGTGTACGTTCGTATGTAGTTGACTCTGCACCGGGATGCGATGGCATTTCGTATTCATTTTTAGCCAATTCTAGCGACCAAATCCTATCCTATTACCTCAGCCTTCTTAATTTTATTTTCATTTCTGGCCATATTCCTCCAGAATAGAAAACCAGCTGGTGCTGCCATTACCTAAACCAAATAAACCCCGAAACGATCATAATTCACTTCGTCCAATAGCTTTATTGACCGTTTTACTTAAAATATTGGTATCAGCTTGTTTTCTAGACATAAATTCGTACAATGCAAATATAGAGATACTTATAAATAAATTGGTAAAATTAGGTGTTCCGTCCGAAACGCCTCATTAACATAATTTCAGCAATGTTTCACGAAAGGATTATAAAAATAGTCTTAGATTCTGATACTTTATACAGAACTGTCTGGAAAGGCTTACCACAAGGTTCAGTGTTAAGCCCATTACTCTTCAATGTATATACTCATGACTTTCCGTGTATTCTGGTAAACCCTGTATCATTCATACAATACGCTGATGATTTGGTACTGTACCGTGCAGATAGCTGTGCCAGTGACGCGTGTGAAGTATTAAATAGCAATCTTAAACAGGGGGGCATTTACCTTCAGAGGAATGTGTTCGGATTCGTGCGGCGTGGGAAGCGTTCGTTACAGCAGCCAACCTGAGCAAGTATGACACGGGAATGTTTGTGGGTATTTTAGCTCAGCCGGCCTCAGACATGGCGTTAATGCTTTTCAGGTTGGCTGATGTGATAAGATATGTTAGTTAATCGTCAATTGTGAGATGTACATAATTTGTTTTCTTGTTATTTAATGTTTTGCCCTATGGGCTAATGTGACAAATTTGTACGATGCCCGTTTCAAAATAAAATAAAAAACTAAAACAATGCAATAAAGGATTTGCATACATTTTTTCTGATCTAGGACAGAAAAGTCCCGCTTTGTGCTGGGTACCTATTTAGTGCGGTTATGATGAAATTAAAGCATAGTTGGAAGAAAAGAGTTTTGATCGGCTAAAGCCGATTCCGCGTCAATAGGTTTGGGGAGACCCTTAGAAGATTTCCTAAAACTCTAGTAACTACAGGTACTTTGAGATTTGGAAAAGATTTGGAGATAAAAGACATATAAAGTAAAGTATCAATTTATTGTTAATTAATACAATTACATCGATAGGTACAAAATTTAAAATTTCAGTAATATTTAAAAAAATGAATGTTAGTAATAAATAAACCTTCTCATAAATATAAAGTTAATGAGTAAATGTTCCTGTAACAAATTAGTGCACGAAATGCTTATTCAATCTTAACAAAACTTTGGTATAACAATGGTGGTCAGACAGAATAATAATATTAATTGAACTTGGTAAACCCAAATATCACTGCAACAACTTTATAGAAAGGTAGGACTAACAATAAGCTAGGAAGATTTCGTTAAATTAGGTAAGGTTTTGGACTCGAGATAATATTACTATGACCACACAAAATATGTCTAAAATCCTAAATTCATCAAGTACTTCTAAAGAGGTTCATTTCAATATTTCTTAATTAGCACTAAAGTGAGTAGGTAAGGTAAATTGTAACGCTACGCTAGAGGTACATTGCAGTCTATTATTTACACATCTATAATACTGTCATGTTTCTTGTCGGAAGCTTTGAGTTTCTCTTGCATTTGAGTGAGCATGTCTTGCATACGCCTTATCTGAAAAAAAAATAACATAAATATAATATCAAGGAAAAATTACGAAAAATAAGATAGATATATTTATTTAAGGTTTCTTAGGTAAGTTTTCTTTGTCTTCTTTTTAACTCTTTATTTCATGTGACTTTTTTTAGTAGTAATAGAAATATTTATTCATAATTCATTTATTTGCAATAAGTGAAAAATAATTGTATTTTTTAACTGATATTTTCTGGAGTTCCGGACTCCGGTACACTAAATGTAACGGGGCAATAGCGCATACGCTAGATTGTTAAGTGTAATTAAAATTAATTATCCTGTTCAAAATATAAAACGACTATAAATCATCGTAATAATTTAGTAGGTACGTTAGTTACCTCTTCGTCCTTCTGCAGCAGTAGCCTATCTGTGTCCGTTATTACTACATCGCTATTATTTCCCATTGAATCCCTCTTCAATTTGCTGTAAAAATCATGTTCAGTTATAAAAAAAAGTTAAAGATATAATAGAAATTCGAACTACAGATAAAACATTGAAGAATCCAAGGAGGAAAGACTTTGAGGAAAGATAACTTGATAGCCTTGATACGTTTTGATCTGTAGCAATGATACCTACTCTGTTTGTACTTGGTTTGTACACTTGAATTAACTAATTCATGTACCGGTACCCTTTTATTAATAAATTTCAACATGATTTCCTTGATAAAAGTATGGAATATCAACATGACATTAGTTGCACGAAGGTTCCACTCAGGTATCTTGTAGTATGTAGAGCTTATATATCCATGTAACAACTCCTATGTAAGGTAGTGATTGACTACTGTCTACTGTTGATTTTATAACAAACAAATCGCCGTGATCACAGAAATGATCGCATAATGCATACGTAATCAATTATTGTTTAGATTTCAACACTCACGTTATTCCGACTAAACAAACAAAAAGAGTGAGGACAATATTTCAGCCATAGTTGTCAAGCGTCCAGTTTACAACTGGACATACCTTTTGGCATTTATCCCTAAATTACTCTTATTTCGTATTTATGTCAGTTTTCTATTATACAATGGGATCCAACGCTTTACACTTTTGTTATGAAACTGAAGTAGGCGAGGTGCGAGATGTTATATCATGTTGATCGTCTAAATTAAATCCCAGCTCTAAATTAGGTGGTACCTACGCACAAAGATTTAGAAGTCTAGATATGCCTTCGCAGCGGGGTGTAGTGCCATCTCTTTCTGTAACGGTAATAGGCTACACTTCTTTTTATGTCATGATTAATTTGAGTGAGCTTACTCATTTTGAAGTTGACACATTTCGGCACGATCGAAGTATGGTGGTAGGGAGTATGTACCTATCTAAATTTATAGATCTTTGGGTACGCCTAAAAGTTTACAGCTAACAAATCTTTTGTTTTCAGATTGTCCAAATAATTACCCTCGCTCCCGCATGGCGTGCTGCGATATCTGTGAGATACACTGCGCGCGGAAGTTTTCGTAATGAACGTCCTGTGTCACGTCCTTCAAATCTTGCATGTGCGTGGAGATCAGCATTGTGCGCAGCTTCGTGAAGTCAGAGTGCCGCGGGTTCTCCACTGAAATAAATGTATATGTCAAATCGTCCCTCTCCCTTTCTAACGCCTGCCTCTCCCTTGCTTACGCCTGCCTCTCCTTTGCTAATGCTTGCCTCTCCCTTGCTAACACTTGCCTCTCCCTTGCTAACGTCTGCCTCTCCCTTGCTTACACCTGTCTCTCCTTTGCTAATGCCTGCCTCTCCCTTGCTAACGCTTGCCCCTCCCTTGCTACGTCTGTGTCTTCTTTGCTTACACCTGCCTCTTCCTTGTTTACTCCTGCCTCTCCTCTGCTAACGCCTGCCTCTCCCTTGCTAACGCCTGCTCTTCCTAGTTTACTCCTGCCTCTCCTTTGCTAACGCCTGCCTCTTCCTTGCTAACGCCTGCCTCTTCCTTGCTCGCGCCTCCCTCTCCCTTGCTAACGCTTTTCTCTCCCTTGCTAACGTATATCTCTCCCTTGTTAACGCTTGTTTCTCATTTGCTTGTTAAGGATATGACAGTTGTAAGCGACGAAGGGGATGAAATGTGATCTTAGCCTTGCACGGGTATATCTATTAATTAAACATCACGTATTAAGCAATACAGAAAGGTATAGTCAATTTAATTCCTGTGCCACCATGGAATAGTAATTAATGTCATTTTGAAACGGTTCTGTGGTGGCCTAGGAATCAAACTAGTTAACTGTATGTTAAGAAAAATCACAAAATAAGCCAAAGGTGGCCTTATCGCTTCAGAGCGATATATTCTAGGCAACCTTTTACAACAGAAAAAGTTCAAGAGAAGGAATATTCGTACATACATATGTAGAGTTACTTCAAAGGAAGAATCATAAAGAATCAACTTAGTTGACGAAATAAAAATGCAATTCAAATGAAACTAAAAATAAATAAATATCATGGGACACTTGACACCAATTGACCTAGTTCCAAATTAAGCAAAAAAGCACAATCTTAGTTAAAATAATCAAATCAAATACGTCCTTCCGCGCCCACGTCTTTCGTCTTTCTCCAGTCCTTCATTCACTCTATCTCCCTCATTCGATCATCTCATCCGATCAAGTCATTCAGCATACCACTCATTCCTACATATATATTTTATTTGTAATCCTGACTGAGGAAACAGAAGCTTCAGTCTTAATCCGTAACAGGAAACTACGTTATTTTAAAGCGCTTTAAGCAACTAGTACTTAAGTAGTCGGATTAACTTGAATTTTGGTAAGTGTACATGTATCAGCAAATAATGCTTGTATTATGGATGACTTTTTACATTGGATTTTATCGTCCATCTATTCTTGCCTCTGGTATAAGGACATTGGCGTACCATCGACGATGCCCCAGGGGTACTGACGGCCGCGTACGCGCTTGCCGCCCACTTCGAGTACGGTGTCGGCGGCCACCACGGCGAACGGCGCGGCTGCCTTCAGCTCGCGGTCCTGCTGCTTAAAATCTTCGTCCTCGTCACTGTCGCACTCCGGGAACTGGTATACCTGGACAAAGATTACGTCACAGGTGCATCTACGAACTAAGTGTGACAGGTTTAAAGGGCATAGCGTAATTATCACAGTCCGGAGTTTTCATAGCACGATAAGAAGAAAGCAGAACATGGAGTCGGATGCTACCAGATGTTAGACTAACGCATACATGGTGAACGGTCGTGTTGCGCTGAGAGGATGAACTCGGGCAGAGTTCGAAACGCGTCAGTGTTGTGTGGTGGCGGTGGTGATAGTCGGGTTTGCGTGACTCGTGTGTTTCCTTATAGTGTGGAGGTGGATGACCTGCATGACTTCACATTTATTGCATAGACGTAGTTACTTATCGTAAGGTCGCGGGTGAGCAAAGTATAATTGTTAAAATAAAAATAAAATAATAATTATCATGGGACATTTGACACCAATTGACCTAGTCCCAAACTAAGCAAAGCTTGTACTATGGATACTAGGCAACGGATTAAAATACTTATATAGATTAATACATATTAAACATCCAAGACCCGAGAACAAACATTCGTATTATTCATACAAATATCTGCCCCGGCCGGGAATCGAACCCGGGACCTCAAGCTTCGTAGTCAGGTTCTCTAACCACTTGGCCATCCGGTCGTCAGCGTTAGTGTTTACACTTTACAGCGAATATATCGACAAGGTTGTAAAGTGTAAACATATCTTTGACTTCGACCTTACAAGAAATAAGAATAAAATTACCTATATATAGTAAAAGTAGTAAAATCCCAATAAAAACATGCGGTAGAGGTAGAAACGTGCCAAATCTTAATTCAAATGATTTGCTTATAAAAATTGAGTGAAATTTCATAACAATCAAATCTAGGAGATAGATGTAAGAAAGAGTAAATTTTAGGTTTACAATTACAAGCATTTATCTAACATCGCCTCAGTTATTTGTTTGTTTCAATCTTTATCTTGCAAGTTAATTTTAATCGATGTCAAAGTCTATGATTATGTCGATTATGACATTGACATAAGACTGATTTTCACTTGAGCGTCACTTTTCACTACATCTAATAACACTCGTATCTATGGTGACATTGTATCATTATGCTAGACTAGTTCAGTGGGTTAAGTACTTACATGTACAGTCGGTGACAGCACCAATATCTACACAGCAACGCGTGCAGAAATATCTGATGAGACTCTATTTCTAGGGCTGGCTGATAGGACATATCAGATATTTGTGCGCGCTCCTGTAGTTAGATATTCTATGCAAAGTTTTTCATACTTACTTGTATCTGATAGTCTTCGAGGTCAGTCAGAATACGTGCCTTGAGTCGCTTGACTTCGGCAGCAGTCAGCGAGTCGGCTTTCGCTATCACCACCACGATGTTCACCTTACGATGCAATCGCTTCATCATCTCCAGATCAACTTGCCTTAAGCTACAATATAAAATAATGTATTTAGAAATTAAATACAGAATAGGTGCAGATCCAGAGAGGTGGGAGGTCATGGGGTCACGACCCCCCCCCCGCGCCTCTGGGCCCTAGGCTGAGTCTCGGACAACAGTAGATATTTTTCTAAACTCATTGATTTATATTTTTCTGCGACAAAAGAGAAGAATTGATTGTGCTATGCGAGTAATGTTATTCTACAATAACTAAGTTTCGATGTTTTTGCGATTTATTTAAAAAATTAAGATATGTATTCTGAGTGTATGTATGAACGTCTTTCGGCTGACCCCCGGCTATAAGGCAGGTTGTCTCACCGCCGGCGAGGAAACGATTGGCTATCGACTATTTTCTCGCTCAAGAACGAACAAAAGATATGAGATCCTGTGTGCGTAAAAGAGACACATATATTAATAATTGATCGCTGGCTGTTCACACTGCCGGCGAGAACTCGCTCTTACATCTTTTGTCGCAGCGACAAGAGCTATAAAACTAGCTCAGCAGCGATACTTGCTCAGTGATGTTAGCTTGGCGGCCGCCCCGCTCGAGCGAGTGGAGCGAGTAATCGCCGCCAGTCGCACTCGAACACTCGCTTACAGCCGAGCGACAAAACTACACTCGCTTTTCGCTGCTCGCCCACTCGTTTCTAGTTAGTCGCTCTACTCGCTTCTCGCTCAGCGTCGGCGGTGGGACAAATGCCTAAAACAGGATTCACCCCTGATTCCGAATACCCTTGAACGAAGTGGCAGTCTTGATTGTAAAATAATATGATACATACTTAAAGCCATGATAAAATAGTTAATGATAATGAATCATATAACGCTGTTGTCGTCAAACGGCTTGTTTAGAAATTTAAATGAGTTATCAAGTAGTATTTATTACACGCCAGCTATGTCACACTGCGATAGGCCAACGTGTCCTTACCACAGAAGGAGCACGTACCTTACGTATACTTCCGCAATGCAGCTTTTATCTGTGCTTCCCTGGCCAGTCGACCCAATTAAAAAACTTGAGTTAACTTTGACATAGTTAACTTTCGATTGCGAGGAAATAAAATAGCAACAGGGAACATTTGTTCACTTACTAGGTACCTTTATTTTCATGCATTGTAATTATACATTTCTAGTTTTATTGATTAATTTTGATGGATTTGATTGATTTTTAGTTTTATTATAAATTACAAATTATTAAAAAATATGTAGACACTTAATGAACTAAAATGGCTGTTGCGACCTGACGATAGCTAAGCTTATGCAAATAAATTACTATAATACACTAGAGCTGATTCAAAGTTATTTTTGTTTATGGCTGTTGATCTAGCCTTGGTCTTAGAAGATTTACGAGCATAAGATACAAAGTATTTTACTGTACAAGATCTAGCATAAATGAACGAGCCGTTTTACCCGAGACGTTCATATAGCTACCCGAGCCGGTAGATCGAGAGTCGGAGAGAGATCGGACGTCGAGAGGAAAATGGGTTTAATGCTCGAGTTTTACACTGCTTTTCACTTCGATTGAGAGGAAATGAAATAGCAACACGTTTTATTTTTCATGCTTTGCTATTTTTGATTGATTTTTACTTTTATATAAAATAAAAATTAATAAAAAAATATAGATTTTTTTGTGTGTGGTTGTTGATATCTGATTACCTTGGTCTTAGACGAAGATTTTACTTTGTGCACTAGAGCATAAAAAGTTATTTTAAGTCACCTAGATCCAGCATAAATACAAACTTTACGAGCATGAGAAGTGAAAAATATATTCTAAGAGAGAAAGTTCTACCGTACCCGATTGAAGGATAATGACGGTGAAAGGGTTTAATGGGCCAAATGGTAAAAGCGTTCGGTTAAATTGCTCTTTTCGAATCACTTGCCTCATTACACACAATACTGAACGCATTGTTGTTTTTCTGTTCCTCGTTCAATACGTAACACTGTAATCGCTGTTGCAACAATGCTTGATGTCTGCATTTATCTTAAAAAGGAGTAACTATAGCCATGGCCAAAACACGAACGGGCAGCTCTACCATGGCAAAGAATGATCCCTATTACTTCAACCAAGGGTCGCAGGACTCCCAGGGGCGACCATTAGCTTAGGCTTATGTTTATAGACCCATTACATTGAACAAACAAACTAACCTGAACTAAAAACATTACTTTGCTCACCTACGTCTTTATGATAGATACGTCTATGCAACAAATACGTGTTCATGCAGCTCTTCCACCTCCACACTGTAAGAACACACACAAATCACACAAAACCAACTATGACCACCACCACACTACATGACGCGTTTCGAACTCAAGCTGAGTTCATCCTCAGAGCAACCAGATGTTATGTTCACCATGCTACCAGATGTTAGGCTATGGGTTTTATTTCGCGGGTGAGCAAAGTAAATGATTTTAATTCATTGATATAACCAATGACCTCCGCAAAGTAACGCCTGATTCAATCAATGATTCAAACTAACCTGTGTGCCCAAGGCGGTACAAAATACAAGCAGCAATGCACTCTGTTGTCCTGCATGTGTCGTCTGTTCAGGCCGCTCTCGTCCGTAAAGTACTGTCGGAACTGCTCGTCGATGTACGCCGCGCAGGTTCTCCACGAGTCTTCGCAGTTTATGGCGTCCCCGAAACCCGGCGTGTCCACTATCGTTAGACGAAGCTTTACTCCGCGCTCCTCAATCTCCATCGTTTTCTTTTCTATCGTCGTTGTCTTTTCTACTCTATCTGTAACAACACATTAATTACCAATGCACTAGGGCGGTAATTTACTCCTTTAATCTAGTTGACTTCATATTCAACACAATGTGTCTGTATACCTTGAAATCTTTAGTTTTACCTGCAGCATCTGGTATTTTCCGGCCTTTGTAAAGATCTCCTAAGAACAGGCTGTTGATGAGTGTCGACTTGCCGAGGCCTGACTCGCCGACAACCATGAGCGTGAAGTCGAACCCTCTCTTAACGGACTTTCGGTGCACCTGCTCTGGCAGGGTCGCGAAACCGATGTAGTCGCGCTCGCCGCGATCACGTTCTGCAGACAATTAATTTATATAAACAAGAGCGAACAAATCTCAATTACGAACGCGTCGAAAAAATTGATCTTCATCTATTTGGGTCGCAAAACACGAGCATATTCTGAGATTATTATTGCGTCTTTAAAGTGCCAAAGAATCTATTGGCCATATATATCATATCAATACTTATACTTGGTTTGGATAGGTATTTAACTAAATGTAAACAAACTTCAGCTGCCAGATTTGGTAAATTCAAGGATTTTAAAAAACATTTTACTTATCTATCATTGTAAGTAATACAAACTAGTGTATTTAAATGCAGAAATCTAAATGTTTAGACACATAGTTTAATGGGGGAATTTCAATATTTAAAACACCAATTGACGTTGTTTTGTTTACATTTAGTTAAATACCTATCCAAACCAAGTATACAGTTTATTGGCATCCTACGAAATTCAAGTTTCTGTGTAAATTACAGCAATTACCTTTTGCAATGTCCATCCGCAATACCTTTAGCTTGTGAAACAATTTCCCCTCAACTTCTTATATGGTGCATGCTTCAGTGCGTATCTAAACATTTTAAGGTTGGCCCTCCCCTATATCAGTTTACATTAGTACATTAGTACTTATTAATAAATGTATCATACTAAACATAGGTATTAAAGCTTAGGTAGGTATTTTGGAGTTGATAAATATTATCTTAGAAATGAAAAGACAGAAGGTCGGCCTTGTAACGTCCATTCTTTCCTGGGGCAATCTAAACATACATAGTGGTTCTCTATAAGCGTGGTGCAAAAAGGAAGCGGGCCAAGCTGGGCCGCGGCGGAGTGGAACGCGACAGGTTCCCTCGAGCCCGCGCCCGCGCCGCAGGGACGCGCGTGCGCGTGCGCCTAGTATCGGGCACAACAAGCGGAAGCGACAAACGTGCCCATCAATCAGCTGCGCGGCTAATACAATTTGGTGTTATTGTCCAGTGAAATTAAGGTCACTGATGGTAATAGGCTTCAAACAATACGGCATAGTACCTATCTGTTTTATTGTTGTATGTAGCAGAATCCAAAGTTTGTAAACTCTACTTGCACCTTCTTACGATTAACGAGTACAAGCGGTACTTGACACTTTGTTTTCAGTTAATTTCATAAGATGATTAACAATAAAATTGGACAATAAACTGACTTTTTTTCTCTAAAATTCCAAAAAATGTGGATTGAATGACAAGGAAAAACTCTAAGTAGTTTTCCTGAAGGTAACTAGAACTAGATACACGTACATAAAAAGCTGATCCGGGAAAAATACATGTCATAATGGAAGAAGATGAGGTGACGAGGTGTGTGATTCAATCTGTATCCCACGGCACCAAACAATAGCATGTCTTCATTGTGTCACATCATATTTCTATTCCAAGTCTATCAAGTGCATGCTCACAAAAATCAAAGCCTATTGTATTATTGACTGACAAAGAAAGATCTATTGTTTGGGAAAGAAAATTTCTAAACAATTACAAATAGGTACGTAAGTAGTTGTTGGATGAGAGAAAACGCTTAGGCCTACTTAAATAATACCTAGGTACGTTTTGTAATAGGGGTGGGCGGCATGAATGGGATCGTTTTAGTCAGGATTTTACGGTAAGTATAGGTAAGTTTCTGTCGAATTAAATGTGGTTCGTTATCTTAGCGAATGATATGACAGCGAAAAAAGGTCACATAATATCCATTGACCCTTATTTTGAGGCCCTCTATATACCTACACATAAGATAGGTAACACATTGACTTATACTTACTTACGATACTCCGCGATTTAACTGTAATAGTTTATGGTTGATTTAGACCGGACGTTTGCAACAATGCCTGCCGTTACTTACGATTTTGAAGCGAAGTGGAGAGTTGAGATTTGTTATTTTTTTCAACATCGTTGTCTCTTTGCAAATTTATATCCTTTTTGTCTTTATCGCGTATATGAATGTTGATTATAGGGAATGAGTCACTCTTTGCCATTATTGCGATCAGTATTTTTCCGTGCCTGAGGGTTCACTCATTGAACGTTGAAATGTCCATCTAGTTCACGTATGGATAAACCTGCATAACTTTTAAGATGACGATTTTTCTCGCAACGTAAATATGATATGATTATGTTGTAGCCAAAAAAAACGCGGGAACTTTCGTTACGCACGGATGAATGGTGGAAGTGGGGAGTGTGGAACTGATTGATGTAACTTATTTCGTACGCGGCGAACGAAAATTGTCACGTAAACTCAAGAGGGCGGGAAATATAGAGGCGCGGCGCGGCGCGGGCGCAGCTCAGCAGCTTGGCGCGCGGTACCGGTGCAAGGCGCACGCGCGGACTGTGCGCCGGCCCGGCCGCGCGCGCATCAGCCCGAATGTTTTAAATTGCGTCACCCGTTAGCTAACTAACCAGCTAGCTAAAAAAAATACGATAAAATATGTTTTCCTCTAATTTGACAAAAAACTGCGATGACAGTCATGTTGACTAATATTAACGCGCGATAAGCTAACGCTGGCTCACACGTAGATAAAGCTTAAAAGTTCAGTTTAAAAAAAAAGCGCAAATATGTTTTACGGAAAAAAATCGGCTTGTTCGTAAAAAAAATGTCAAAGGCGTCTTACGTTAATATGAACTGTGTTTATATCAGATGCAACAAAGTTATGTTTAGGAGGCTCAACAAAAACGTCTTCCAGTTCTAAATTAGAACGCATTCCCTTTAAAGCGGACACTGCATTTCGAAAGCACGCAAAACACCGGGACGTCTGTGAGGAAATGACATAAAACTAGATTTTATAGGAATATAAATCACTTTAGTATCTAAATATGACGCTGAACATAACAATATCCTGTAAATCTTATTTGAAGGATATTAAATTACTGATGAACTGAAAAATGTTTAAGCACTCAAATAAAAATATATAAATACAGGACTTGCATCGCCTACGACCGTGGACAAATAATGATAACATTAAAATTCGATGTACCTATCTACTTATTATATGATTGCAATAATTTTGAAGTAATTCAGTTAGTATAACTGAGAAAAGGTTCCATGCCTTCCGAATTCGTGATTTCAATTCTGCATTTGTGTCTACACCTTTTAATTCATTTTAGCGAAGCAAAAGAGCGCCAAATGAACTGTAGACGCCGCAAGCGCGGTAAATACTTCAAAGATAATTCTTATCTTCTACAAAACCTACATTACACCTGCCAGCTTGAGCAACTCCATTTTCTAGATACCAACTAGCGTTACTTCACTTTGCTTTCCATCGTCATAACTCATGAAGGTATATAATTAATGACAGAAGTAGGCCAAATAAAGGTTTAGGCAGCTACCAAATAATGCTAGTTCAAGTTTATCACTATTTTCTGTTGAGTGCAAGATGCTGCGCACCGCGGTTTCCGGTGACGCAAGCCGTTTCTCATGCATAGAGCCGAGCACAGGTATGTTACAAGTATGTTGTATTATCTAGTGCTCTCATTTCTGCTTTATAGATCAACGCCTACGCTCGTCGGATTTATCTCGTGACCCTAACCCGCGGGTAATTGGGAAAGAGGCGTATCTTAGAAGTCAGTTAACTGACTTAAGCAAGCGTTTCTTTGATACAGTTCCTGCCTACAAAAATGGGTGAACATTTTGTTGGTCAGAGTTCGCGAGATGTTTTGGTTTTGTGTAGTAGGCAAGGTAACATAAAAGCGATGACAATAATTCAATTTTTTCGCATGATTGATTGCTTTTATTTGTTTAATTTCTCTACTATTACTACTAAAGTAGACATTCCGAGTGCTGGTCACTATTCGAGTAATTGGCATCTTTAAATTTATGTCATTCCATTATCAACAAAGGTAACAGCAAAGTGTCATCTATTGGGCATTAGTATGTGAAACACTAAATCATTTAAGTACCATACTAAAAATAGGTAGGGGAGACCAGGGACAAAAGTAACATTTGGCATTTGTGCTCCGATTACTCGCTATTTATTATGTATTTGCTCAAATGAATAGGTACCTATAGCTATATAAAACTTTTGTTTATACTCTATATATATGCGTCCATTTTTATTAAATAAAGTTAGATTTTTTATAGTTTTAAATTTGAGTCTGGTACAATTTTAGTTGTTTTACGAATGAAACATTGATTTCTAGGAGTTTTTATTTCTTTTAGTGCATGTTTGAGATATTACGTTTTGTTGAATTATCATTTTTATGTTCTTAATGAATGAAAAAGTAATGGCTAAAAATAATTTGGCTAAAATGCAGAGTGAAACTTTACTTACCAGTCGCCATCCTGTTATAACTTGAAAATTGCTAATATTTGTAGGTACTAAAGGTACGGTATAGAAAATTCAATAAATTTTCATAATTTTGCTTTCAATTTCTTCAAAATGTGCGTCTTCATCATTACAATTTTCTTAATTCTGTGTATTATTGATTCACACATTTTTTAACAGTTTACGAAACCGATCGATCGATTTCACACAACTGGTCACTGCTGGGCAGCCAGTCCATGATCCACTAGTCGACTCTCGTTGTCTTCGTCCATGGCGATTATAATTTATTTCGATAAATTTCTTTATTATTTTTCACCAAAACAGAACTGCAGTCGAGGATAGTATCAAACATTATCTACACTACACTACACATCTAAAACGATAGCGAAATAAAAGTCGCGCGACACCTAACTAAATATCACGATGCTAATCCTAAAATTTGTATACTTAATCAAAAAACAGTAGAAAATCCGAGAAAATAAAATCACATTGTTTGTGCGCCGTTCTGTGCGTGTTGCGTTACGTAATGTGAGGGCCGGGTCTCGGTCCGGGCGCCCCAGCGGCCGCCGGCGGCGCGCGCAGCCCCCGCGCGGTCGATACGCGCGCCCTCGCGCCCACCTCGCGCCCTCGCCGCCGAGCACCGCCCCACGGCGCCTGCGCGGATTCTCGCGCCCTTCTGCGTGCTCCACATGCTTCTATGTGTATTTTTCCTTGCCCCAGATGCACTGTACCTTGTAGATACGCCCTAGTAAGATTCAAGGTCATCCCATGGCCGATTGTTGGATAGGTTCTTCATATACTAGGCCCTTTGTTTTGAGGTCTCATTTTATATTTGAATATTCTTGGCTAGTCACATCTGTAAAGTTTTAAACTTCCGTGATTTTCACTCATAGTTCATAGTCAAAATGTACCTACCACAAACAGGACTTATCACGCTAAAACACACGATTAATAATTACCTAGACGGTAGTCACATCTATATCTATATCTTCTATTCTATTCTATACATATAATAAACCTGTAGAAAGTCGGTGTTAGTACATTGGAAATATTTGAGAAAAACTGTTACTAGGGGCCTATACTAGCGTAATAGAACTCAAAACAATGATTTTTAGAATTATTATCTGTTTGTCTGTTTATCTGTTCGTCTGTTTGTCTGTTTGCCTGTGCGTTTGCACACGCTAATCTCAGAAACCACTAAACGTAGGAGGACGCGGTTTTCACTGATGTTTTGTCCTTGCTTTGGATAACCATTTAGTGTTTGTTTCATTCCAATCGGTTCACAAATAAATAAGATGTCAATTAAAAAAAACGTCTAACACTTATCAAAGAAATCGTTGTTGATTTCGTGAAAACTTCGGTTATCTTTTAAAATTTTGATTGATTTTGATTGAGCCTGTAAAATGATTCAGGGATATAAAATTCGCTAAATTGATAGTTCGTAGAAATTATTTTCCAACGTAAGATGAGCTGACAACAATATGGTCGACCATAATAAATAGGGTTCATCTTAAGTTGGACATGTTCATGTGAGTTAGGTAAATAGGTACACAGAGACGCGCTGCCTAACATGGTATCAGAATTTAATATTTTAGAATTTGATTGATTTCAAGGTATCTATAATATAAAAGTGAACCGCTAGAACGGGAAGAAAAACGAGACAGAGCATGATGGCGCTCTGTTGTAGCCATTTTGACAAGTTTCTCCCAAACAAGGCATTATTTCTCTAGAATTTAAAGCAATTCGATTCTTTGACCTTGGGAATCGCGAAAAACTTGAGAAAATATGATATTGGGTGGGTACATTTTGTATATTAAGCAAAATAAAATCGCAAGCTCGAATTTAGAGCTAAAAACGAGCGATTTATTATTTATGCCAGTGTTGCCATTCAGGGAAAAAGAAATCTATTCATTATCCTGCATTGCAGTCTGTAAAGCTCTTTACCCCTTCATTGCCGCGCGCCAGATTACGCTGAGCTTAGAGTCATGAAATTTGATATGAAGATAGCTGGATGTCTGAAATAAGACATAGGCTACTTTTATTCCAATATTCCCACGGGATAGTTGTTCTTAACACCTCAATGAAGATTACGATATAAGTTTTGGGATTTCCCAGGGGAATTTTGTAAAATCCCGGAATTTCAATTAAAACGATCGAATAGTTTACGCGTGCGAAGCTGCGGGTAAACTCTAGTACCATTTAGAAAACTGTGACTGGCCGATATCTGTCAGTATAATATTTGCGAAAAACTGTTACAATGGTAAATATTAAGCGCAATAGAACCTAAAACAATGATTTTTAAATTGTCTGTTTGTCAGTTTGTTTGTTTGTGCGTTTGCTCACGCTAATCCCAGGAACAGCTTTAACCGACGTGGATGTGGTTTTCATTGATGTATTATAGTCGACGCCATAATTCGTGAGACTAAATTGACAAGTCAATGACAGTTAAAGGGTTGCCAGGGTTCGACGAAATTAAATAGTGATGTAGCCGATATCGATATTCAGTGTCGATTTGACTAAATGGTGTGCTAAGTGGCATTTTTTTTGTACAATTTCGGGAATATTGTTCTTGCATTGTCACTTTCATGGAGAAAAACGAGATCTTTAGAATAGATGAACTACTAAATACCTACTTGTTTTTGTAAGGTTCTTAAGTATTAGGGTGGGAATTCGCAAGTACTTTGGGCAAGGGAAGAAAAACTGGTAGATATTATTTTTTATAAGTAGTATTTATTAAGTTCATTAATAATTTATTCTCATTAAAAATTTGACATTCATTTACATGAGAGCTTAATACTTAACGTACGTAACACTTAGTAACAAACAGCAAACTCAACAAGAAAGTCAACAATAACAACGAAAAATTAACCAACAAAACAAAAACGTAACAGATATAACGCACACAGTGAGCACGAGGTGCAGAAAACCTCGAAATACATTCGAACACTCCGGGAAATGGAAGCCGAATGGGTAACAAAAGTTGTTATAGGTACGAATTAGGGAAGCACGTTACCATTCGATTTTTATGAAGATCGATTTAGCGATGGATACGATCTAGCGATTTTTTTAATCGATTTATTTCAATATAATCTTCAACCGATTCGATTCGGAAGTAAGGTGAACTGTATTCTTTAAATCGTGTTCACAGACAATGTATTAATTTGTTATGATATAATAAGTACCTACTTATTGAATATTAATTATCTCAAATTTTTAATAAAGACAATAAAGCCATATTACTAGTCCGCATTGTTTATGTTACTAAGCGAAGCAAATAGATACATAAAAATTATGAAACATGATGCGGGTACTTAAAAAGGTCTGCATTGATTTGAATCATAGCTAAATTGTATTTATCTTACATTGTTTATGCCGTACGTATCGTCTTGTGTGAATAACAATTTTATTTTATTATGATTATTATACCGATGGCTCCAACGATTAAATCAATGTGTGGTCAGATTAAAATAAATACATATTTTGATACGATATTTGTGAGATCGATTCAAGAGCATGCGATCCGATCCGTGAATAGTTTCATAGGCTTAAGATCCATTACGATTCAAAGTGAAAAATCGACGAATGCCCCGCACCGCCCCTGGCCCTATAATACTACGAAGTGTATAAAATTCGAACTTCGTATCTTGCCGTCCTGCTGACGTTAATGTTATTTAATACGAGAGTGAGAGGGGCGGTACGATACGAACTTCGATTTTAGAATTTCGTAGTAGTCCCCCTGCCCCTGCCAATCGCGACACATTACCGGTGGCAAAATGGCTTCTCTTCTGAAGATAATGATGAAACTATTACTTCGGTTAGCGCACTGCGCACTTGGGGACGGCAATGATATCATGCGCAAATAAAATAAATAAAGCGGATTTAAGGTGAGGCTAATCAAAACAATAAATGAAATAATTGTCGTTGGTTCGTATTTGCACTTCTTACAATTATATCTTACATTGCAAAGTAAATTATTAAACTAATTTGATATTGTCACCGTAAATAATGGATAAATATCACTAGAAGCCAATGCCGTAATGTTTTATTATATCGACACGAACAGCACTACCCTTACTGTGGCAGCACTTGTGCACAATGAATTGTCAATTTAGTCTCACGAATTATGGCGTCGAATCGTAATAGCGTAATCGGTTCTCAGGTAAAAAAGATACGTCAGTATAGGTAAAGAATTTCAAAGAACACTTTTGACACAATTACTGTTAGTTTAACGTTGGCCGGCCTCCCACCAGGTGGACGGACGACATTGCAAGAGTTGTAGGTAACCGGTGGATGCAAGTGGTGAGTTGTCGTTCATTCTGGGTTCTAAGGGAGGCCTTTGTTCAACAGTGGACGTCCTGCTGTCTGGCTGATGATGATGATGAATATGATGATACTGTTAGTTTAGGTACCTGAAGCTTTGGTTAACTATATAACCTTTTTGTTAATACAAAAGTAAAAAAAAAGTAGGGAAAGAAATACATAACTGGATGGCAAACGAGCAAGTGGGTCTCCTGATGGTAAGAGATCACCACCGCCCATAAACATCTGCAACACCAGGGGTATTGCAGATGCGTTGCCAACCTAGAGGCCTAAGATGGGATACCTCAAGTGCCAGTAAATTTCACCGGCTGTCTTACTCTCCACGCCGAAACACAACAGTGCAAGCACTGCTGCTTCACGGCAGGATTAGCGAGCAAGATGGTGGTAGCAATCCGGGCGGACCTTGCACAAGGTTACCACCTGCATAGGTGTTACCATAGCCACGACTCTCTCATTGAAGTAACATATCAAGAGTTCGCAGTCATCACAAAATATACGCACACCTGTTTCCGTCCACGCCATCTAGTGCAGTCCCTTTTGGAATCCTGAACTGCTTCTTCAGCCACTCCGCTCACGCGGTGTTTGATCGTAGTGACAGACAACTCAAAACAAGACAGCCACTTTACGCACGTTCCACAGATCGCCGAATTCTGGCCCTACCTTCTAGGTAGGCTGGTGCCAAGAGTGTCCGTAAGGCCCTAGTTTCTCTGTCCACCCGCTACCGGTGCCCGACCCGTGTCCGCGACTGAATTTATTGTTCGGGAATGTTTGAGGGTGGTTTCTCTGAAACGTCACCGGCAGCGGGTAGGCACCTTAATTCGACGCTCATCCAGACGCCGCCGGTCGCGTGTGACGGGAGAAACCAGGGCCTTAATGATAATAGGTTACAATAAAGCCGTTGAAAAGCCACCAACCCGTCATGCGGTAGAAAAGCATATCTTTTGTAAGCTGCTAGGCAGTCAAAACAATAACTGACTGAGATAAATCTAAGTCCACGCGGACGAAGTCGCGGGCACCGCTAGTAAGTAATATAATAATACAAATTTCAGAATGTTTAGGATACAGTCACGATGATATCACTTTGAAATAATTTTATGCATGTGCCTGTTGGTTTCTCGTTGCCTAGACGCCCACACTTTAATTCGTGAGGAAGATCAAAATAATAATCAAGAAGTTAATAGGCAAATTAGAGTAGAGCTACTCTACCTCTAATGTAGAGTAAATAGGTCAGACCAGATTAATGATTTACGAAACATGTGTACCTAGGTACAGTCAAGGGCATTAAGTAATATTATAGGAAACTTTAGTAGCTTAATTTATTTAATGTTTATATTAATAATTATATTTTAGAAATCTATATACTTACTTGAACAATTTTGTTCTTACGAAACACAAAGAATATAAGCAACTCCTTTTCCAAAATTTATAAATGATTGGAGCTGAGGTAGAAAATGATATTAGTGCCCGTGATTTATTATTTTTTCTATTAAAAGTAAAGATACCTACAGTCACTGTATTTCTGTAACAGAGGTGCATCAAGCGCCTGTTCCAAATTAATAGCTACTTGCTTCAAAGAAAATTTGTCTTCTTTGTTTTATCATCTATCTTATATCTTAATATATAGTAAAAACCGGCCAAGAGCGTGTCGTAGACTCCCAGGATAGGGTTCCGTAGCCATTACGAAAAAAACAAATAATATTTTTCTAAGGATTTCGTATTGTGTACTGAATCAAAATCAAAATCATTTATTTTCTAACAATGTGTTTACAGTCGTTGACGAATCCTCCTTTTAAGTTTAACACTTGTATTAGGAGGTATTCGCTCTTTCGTACAAGGTCGTGATTATGCTAAAAAATAAATTGTAGAGTTAAATTAATTACAACTAGACAATAAACTAGAAACATTACAATAGTAGATGTTTGTGTTTAGTGTGGATAGATTAAGGTAGTAATAGTAATTTATATATATATTGATGAACCTTCCAAGTTTAGGTATATTTTATACCTTAGGCTGCTATTTACTCTGAAACTACTAATAATTCTCAAGCAAACTTAGCCGTTCTAGTTTTCCTTGTAAGTTACCATCCTGGATTTTTTCAAATTTTTTCACCCCCAGTTTAGATTTTTTTCATTTTATTCGTTCTCTGTATTCTGTTTGGAACGAGAAAGACGCTGATATTTTTAAAATTACGCTACGATTATTAATTATTTTATTACAATTTTTTAAGATGTGCTTATTCTAAAAGGGCATAATTCCAAAACTACCACACAATATGATCCATTACTTTTGTCTAGCTAGTCTCTATTAAAAAAAAAGATCACGTAAATGAGAAATCTGACGTAGACTTAGGACGTAGACGTTGTCAAAATTATGACAGCTCCATTTTCTGGTGAAAAAGGCAAAGGCAGCATTTCTATTCTGTGGTAGTGTTGGCAAATTCAGATATATTTTTTCAATTTTTTATATTTTTTTAAATATCGAGAAATAAATTATAATAAATATTTTCCCATGCTCAGGAGGGAAAACTCTTTCGATTCCTGTAGTAATTTACAGGTGTTAAAAAAATGAAATCTTGTCAATTATGATGATTATGAGTTTCAATCGTTAGTGTTAAAAAATATGAAGAGTGATCGTCATGATGTCAAATGGTATGAGATCATTTTCGGACTTCCAATAATAGGACCATAAAAGTTATGTGTAAAAATGCGCACCTAACTGTGACAGTACCGTCCGCAAAAAATATATCGCAATAAATGTGAGTTTTTTTGGCAAAATCTTGATCGCAATTTAATTTTAATAGTTATGGGTCTTCAAAAATATACTTCCTCATTTTTCAGCCTCAATTAAGTATTTCCGAGCTCACAGCTGCGAAATTCAATATAAGTTCTGGTCGGTCACGTTATGATGACCCGGATACAAGTTTGAGCCTTAGGGAAATCAGCGCTGCTATTTTAAGCCGTAAGAGGCCCTGGAGTAAAGTTGCCTAATTTGGCTATAAATTTAGTATCTCAGAAAATCCTGTTTGGTAATTGGGATGACATGAAAATCTAGATGTGGCCGCCGATCGCAAAATCCGCCAGATCATGAAATTCCTAGGCATATAATGAAAAGCCGCTATTTCATGAATTGACTAGCTAACAACACCCGTCTTATTTACAGTATACGGCCAAAGTTACAAAAATATGTATAAGTACCTACACGACTTTATTGACTTAACTTAAGGTCGTTGTATACATTATTTTGTAACTTTGGCTGTATCGATATCTTTGTAGTTGACTGTACCATATACCTACATTTGATAGCACATAGCGTAAATAATTAATAACTGAACTTGGTCCTAGCGCTTCGCCGGCCGCTGCTACGGCGCTTTCGGGCGTTCATGACACAATATTATATACCTACGCTAAAGTGAGGTTGAAAAATATCGGAAGGAAACGTATTTTATTTATGTACAATATATATTTTTTTTTATTCGACTGGATGGCAAACGAAAACTAAATAATAAAACGGCCAAGAGTGTGTCTGACACGGCCAAGATAGGCTTTCGTAGCCATTACGAATTAACATCAAGCATTTCCGTTCCAAAAAAATGGGCAGAATCAAGAATAATTCTTCTATATAAAAAAGGCGACCCAGCCGATATCAACAATTACAGAACAATTAGTCTACTCCCTGTAATATACAAACTATTCTCAATGTGCCTGGTATGACAACATCCATACATTAGAACAATTCATTGAGAAACACCAGGAATTTAATTGCCCACTCTACTTAGCATATATCGATTACGCGAAGGCATCCGACTCCATACCGCACGAGAGCATCTGGCAAGCGCTAAAACAACAAAGCATTCCAAATACGTCATTCATCCCAGCCTATATACGTCCCACTGCTGCTCAGAACAAGAGGGCTTGGGCCATAGTTCCCACGCGGGCCCAGTGCGGATTGGGAACTTCACACACACCATTGAATTGCTTCGCAGGTTTGTGCGGGTTTTTCCTCACGATGTTGTCCTTCACCGCAAAGCTCGTGGTAAATTTCAAATGTAATATAATGTACATTAATATAATAAAAGACATACATAGAAAAAGCATAAGCCGGGTAAAACTTGATAGAATGGGACCCATAATAAATATAAATAAACGGGTTAAACAGGGGCAGGGGATCCACTTTCTACAAAAAACATTTTATAGCGGTCCTACAAAACATAATGAAAGATTTAAAATGGGAACGGACAAGACTCTATGGATGGAAAATACCTATCTAATCTTAGATTTGCAAACGACATAGTTAGTATTGTTTTCAAAAACACCAACACAATTACAAGAAATGATCGAAGAACTATGTAGAGCAAGTGAAAATGTTGGGCTGCATCTGAACGCTACAAAAACAAAAGTTGCTTCAACCAGATCCCAGGTTCCTATATCGGTCAATCAGACTCCGCTGGAATATATAGGTAACTACATATATCCGGGAAAACAAATGTCTTTCAAAAACTAAAGACGCATCGATGAAGTGGAAAGGAGTATAAACTTGTATTAATCCTTATCCAAATAAATAATTTTATATTCAAGACGGTTTCAATACCTGTAGATTACTTTTTGAATTATTCAAATCGGACATTCCATTCAAAAGATATCACGAAATTAAAAATATTAATCTAACCAAAAAATGCATTTACTCTACGTTGACGCGCCCCGGCTTCGTGCGTGTCGGGTGCTCGGGTGTAGTTTTTTGAAAATTGAGCTGAAAAATGTGTTTGAAGTTCCCTTGATTGGAGACCTTTTTAGAGTTCTGTGCCCAAAGGGTAATAAAAACGGGACCCTATTACTAAGACTCCACTGTCCGTCTGTCTGTCTGTCACTAGGCAGTATCTCATGAAGCGTGATAGCTGGACAGTTGAAACTTTCACACATGTTGTATTTCTATTGCCGCTATAACAACAAATACTAAAAACAGAACAAAAAAATGTTTAAGGGGGGCTCCCATACAACAAACGTGATTTTTATTGCTCGATATTAATAACGGCGACAGGTAGTTGCTTGAAATATTCAAAGAATATTTATTTGTAGAAATGTACTTTAAAAATAAATACTTAAATTAAAATAAAATTAATATTTAAGGTGGGCTCCCATACAGCAAACGTGGTTGTTTTTGCCGTTTTATGCTAATGTCTAATGTTGTATAGGCACGGAACCCTTCGGACGAGAGTCCGACTCGCACTTGCCCGTTTTTTAGGGTTCCGTAGCCAAAATGGCAAAAACGGAACCCTTATACCTGGTGTGGCCTGGAATATGAGCAAATAATTAAAACATAGATCATACTCGTCAAAATGAACAACAATACAATAAATACAAATATTCTTTATTGATCACCAAATAAGCAGTACTTACAGACATTACAAAAATAGAAAAATTCAGGTAGACAATAGGCGGTTTTATTGCTAAAAAGCATTAGTTCAGCGACTTGAAAAATAAATTAGTTTTTTAATTTTTATTACACTAAAGTTTATTCGAAGAAGCAATGTTAAGCAAAATGCTTGATGTTTGTAGCATGACAGGCGACGTCAGATTGTGTTCTAGGATGGCGTACATTGATTGCAGTATTTAATTTGTATGAAAAAAGGAAAATCTAAAGACTCCATTATTTTTAAAAGTCGTTAAACTAATGTTGTTTAGTTTGACGATTATGATCTATTTTTTAATTATTTGCTCGTATTACAGGCCACACCCGGTAGTTTCGCCATGTCTGTCTGTCTGTCCGTCCGCGGCTTTGCTCAGGGACTATCAATATATAGCGTGGAGGTATTTTAAAACCATTAGGGGTTTGCTAAGACGATTTTTCGATTCAGTGATTTGTTTGCGAAATATTCAACTTTAAAGTGAAAAAAATCATTCAAATCGAGCTTCCCTCCCGTCCCCCCTCTAAAATCTAAACCGGTGGGTGGAAAAATTAAAAAAAAATCAGGATGGTAGTAAGTATATCAAACTTTCAAGGAAAACTATAACGGCTAAGTTTGCTTGAGAATTATTAGTAGTTTAAGAGTAAATAGCAGCCTAAGGTATAAAATATACCTAAACTTGGAATATTCCGTACAAAATACGAAGTCCTTAGAAAAATATTACTTAATTTTTTCGTAATGGCTACGGAACCCTATTTCGGGCGTGTCCGACACGCTCTTGGCCGGTTTTTTTTTTTACTTTGCCCGTGCGAAGCAGGGGCGGGTCGCTAGTAGTTTATAAATTTCTGTTAAGTAGGTAAGTAACCAAGGGTTTGCCAGGGAAAAATCGAACCTGTGGGTAAAACACTTGTAGTCGAATACACTCTCGAAATAAGTGCGGGGCATGTGTAGTGTAGGTAATGTTTTAATAGAGCTGAACAGGTTAAGTTTAGGTAAATTATCGGGCTCCTATATTACAGTACCTAAATTAAGTTTTACACAGGTATACGTCCGAGTATAAAGGAGAAAAGTTTAAAGATAGGACGTACCTACTTACTTAATTAAATTCTATCCGAAATGTTCCAACCTTATGAAAACTCTTATGAGAATATCCAGGATAGGATAGTCGGCTCAAATTACAATGCTATGATTTTCTATTTGAACATGTCTTTTTAGTTCTAATCATTTTACTGCTATCAATAATTTTCCATTTATTTATCTACTTTCAAGCTATTGGTTGGTTATTTATTTTATGCAATTACAGATTTAAATCGCAAGAGTCATTTATCTATCAAGTACAATAGTAGAGTTGACAGCACGCTGTAGCGGTCCCTTACATCAAGTTATTTAATATTTCAATAAAGTTTCACTTCAGAGTTTTCACTTCTTACACCAGATAGATGGGAAATATTGAATATCGAGTAGTTACAAAGAAACTCTATCCGCGGGAAAAGTGAGGCGGTATCAGGTCCTACGTCACGGCGGTACCTTCTGGATAATATTTATGAAATTCAACCTTGTTGTGTTGTCTATAGAATAGAAGGTACAAGTCAACAAGAGCCTACGCTACGTGTGTGCTAGCTGATTTTGTCGGAATTAGAATAGGACTTTATGAGATGGTGATAGAAGTGTGTATAGCGGGTGTTTCAGGCTGAGAGAAAGCACTTTCCGGTTGTATGACGGGTTGTATGACGCAGATGAGGCTGTGCTCAGTCTCAGCTCAGTCACGGCGCGGCGCCAGTCGAGCGGACATCGCCTGCACGCGAGGTCTTTACCCCTCCCGAAAGGTTTTCATTTTACGATAACGTCTTCGCGATATCAAATTGTTGTGCCAAAGGTGACAAACAAATGACGACGGCGCTAAGTTCCATTTAGCCCAAGTACTATAAGTTTAGAGGTGAGTTTCATTTATTTGTCGTGTACTTAAAGTTTGAACAGTAAATTTAATTCACAACTTAAGTTTACAAAGTTAGTGCTTCTTTATGTAGTAAGAAAATATCATTAAGTACTTAGTTACTTTGGACGTTGCCATGCTTTAAATTATTTTTAAATATATGAAACCGTAGATAGTTATTTTAATGAACAAAGGCCGACCTTTTAAAATTATCTTTTACTTGACACTGGCAGAATTGTCCTCGAATTAAACGAGTAAAATAAAAATAAAACTAACAAACTAATATTAATACCAACATGAGTTTTTTATGCGTAGGCCGAGTTAGAATTAATTGAAGTTAAATTATCAATATCTGTCTTTTAAGCTATTTTTAAGTACATACCATATGTTACAAATCGCATCAAGCGTAAATTCATTACAACTTATCCATTTAGTGTCCTACATAGAATTTACATAGTACAATCACATGCATAAAATAAAATGTGCTCAACTTTCACGGAACAAAAAAGAGAACCGCATTGTTTTTAAATGAGTGAGTAGGTCTCTGACTGCCTGCGTGCTGTGCAATTTATAAATTAACGACTGGGAATACCAAATCAGTAAAGTCAAAAGTCACTGATAAACAATCTGCACTGTGCACTGTAGGTACGCGCATTCAATTAAATTACCTGTGAGAATAAGTTACATTATCAGCTGGTCCGTTAGGCATATTGTATACAGCTCGACATGCCAAGATAAATACCTATTATTAACCTCTGGCTAGCAAAACGAAACTTTTAAGAGTAACAGAATGAGATAATTAGTAACCGATCTCTACATATATCGACTGTTTGAAAACGAAAGTTGCAAGCGTTAGCGGGACTATGCTAATAGGGTTAACGTGCCGATATGTCGAACGGAAGGAAAGTTGACAAAACCAGATATTTCTGTAACAGTTCCCAGGAGTTTTCATAATTAAAATGATACGACAAATTAAATGTTTGTCATACGTTGGACTCTCTTTTTAAAAGCTTTATTTAACTTGCTATGTAAGTATATGTATCTATGTATGAACAAGTCAGATTTAATTAAAAGTTAGCATACTACTTATGTAAAACTGGTGACAATACAATAATAATCTGAGACTGATATTCTGATAGATCGACCAGGATCGTCTCAGCGTCCGCAGGACGGAACTCCTCATGGTTAAAGGCATCGACATGAAATTTGGTACATACGTGGTATGGAGAATTGTACAGCGCCTCTACAAATAATTTACGCCGTCGCTTTCGAGTACGGTCACTGTAAACTCATGGTAGTGGTACAGTTAATAAAATGTGCAGTCAGCAAAAAAAGCCTGCATTTTTTTTAACAAAAACTTATTTTGTACATAATAGCAATAAATAATAAATAA
This sequence comes from Choristoneura fumiferana, assembly GCF_025370935.1. Classification (NCBI taxonomy): domain Eukaryota; kingdom Metazoa; phylum Arthropoda; class Insecta; order Lepidoptera; family Tortricidae; genus Choristoneura; species Choristoneura fumiferana. The sequence goes on along the minus strand of NC_133488.1, from coordinate 14,085,131 downwards.
ACGAGACACTTGACACCAATTGACCTATAGTCCCAAAGTAAGCAAAGCTTGTGTTATGAATACCAGGAAACGGATAAACCTAGGGCAGAAATACCGCTTGTAGCCACTGTACCGTTTATGGCCATTTATTGTTTAAATATACAATATAAACTTTATTCATTTCAGTATAAACAGATTAAATAGATAGATACATACTTAAATACATATTAAGCATCCAAGACTGGAGACCAATCATTCGTATTATTCATACAAATATCTGTAATTCTACCTCGATCGGTGATCGAACCCGGGACGGGACCTCAAGCTATCTATCTGGTCGTCAAATATAGAAAGAAAAGAAAGAAAGAAAGAAGACATATATTCACTTACACAGAAGACACACATATACAGCAAAATTAACACAAATAAAATAAAAAAATACAGAAAAACACATGAAAACATAACTATAACATAACTAAATATGACTATTTATTTTATTGAATGTGTTTGCAATCCGTTGAATGTAATCAAAAGCGCCACCTGCTTAGGCACATGCTCAGGGCACATGTATTTATCTAAATTACTTGGACCCACGCTCGTATATATAAGCATAGTCTTCGTATTTACCTGCCTGGTTTTTGCAAGAGTTGATGCATGTCTATTGGGGTTTTGTACCTACTCGAAGGGTGTCAAACGCGACCCTATTAAAGTCGCTACATTATCGCCGTTTGTCCATCACAGGACTGCATCCCAACTAATTGTACAGTCGAGTTCATAAACTTGTGAGCAAAAATTGTATTAAAAATATCTGAACACGCTTCTACGCCGTTAACAATAGAGTCGTGTTCAGATATTTTTGCTCACAAGTTTATGAACTCGACTGTAATAGATAATTAGATAGACAGCTGAAATTTATACATAACTAGCACACCCGGCAGACGTCCTGCCCGGAAAATCAGCACGACTTTAAATATGATAACATACCGACAGCAGCGCCAGCTATCAAGTCCAATTGTGTTTTCAAACTATTCAGGAACCTATTGAAATATACTTACACAAAATTTCATGGAAATCGGTCCAGCCGTTTAGGAGGAGTTAGGTGACATACACACGTACAGAAGAATTATGTATATACATAGAAAATATATAAAATTATATTCTTAATAAACATAAATCTAATTAGTATTACCTATGTATCAAATCAGTTATACAATAAAAAAAAGAAAGAATAAATTAAAAAATAAATCTGTAATTTTTTTTTAATTAAAAAGCGCAATTAGGTACATTTGAAATTTACCATGAGTTTTATGGTGAAGGAAAATATCGTGAGGAAACCTGCACACCTGCAATACGCTCTAGGCCCCCGTGGGAACTACGGTCCAAGCCCTCTCCTTCTGAGAGGAGGCCTACACCCTACAGGGGACGTATATTATGTATAGGCAGAAATTAAGACAAATGTATGGTACGGAATGCTCGGTGCGCGAGTCCGACTGCACTTGGCCGGTTTTTATTAGCTTTTTAACCGACTTCAAAAAACGGAGGAGTCAATCAATTTGGTTGTATTTTTTTATATTTGTTACCTCAGAACTCCGTCATTTATGAATCGATTTGAATGTTTTTTTTTCGTTCGTCTAGGAATGCTTCCAAATAGGTCCGTTAAGCACCAAATCAGGATCTGATGATTGGATCCAAAGGAAATCGAGGGAACTTCAAATAATGTAGGGACACCTATGGTAATTTCAAAATATTTAGTTAGTAACTCGTGCATTTGCTCTTGAAAATCATCCTTTGGTGAAGTGGAACTGATGATGAAGACCACATCTGACCAACGGAGCGACTACTCAGTAAAGTACTTCACGTGTTGAATTTCAATTACTTTAACACAGTTGCTAAGTAAGTTGTGCTCATCGTAATGCATATGGTGAAATGGAACGGGTAATGAAGCACCAGGACTCCTCAATAATGAACGTCTCTTTATCAGAAAAAACAATTTTTCGTAAAAGGTGACGAGCAGTTGACATTAAACTATTGTATCTTAGATAATTTAGACTAAAAAGCGTGAAAAAAAAATGTAAGTGGGTATAACCAAAAATTTAACCGACTACAAAAAAAATCATGAAAATAATTTTCTATCAGTCTGAAGTCAGTGCCTCACTCAGCACAAGCCAGCAGGAGTGATTGAAGTAAACATAAATAGTATAGAGGTGAGGTAGACGACTATAGGTCCACTCCTGCTGGCTCGTGCTGAGGCACCGACTTCAGACTGGTAGAAAATTACGAGTATTTTCATGTTTTTTTTTTGTAGTCGGTTCAATTTTTAGTTATATTTTTTTTTTAATTATCTTCGCCTCGTATACCATAACATCATGTTACTTTAAATTTGAAGAGTAACTTTGGCCATTAAGATTAACTCGTTCCAGGTTTTATTATTGCATTGAAATTATGACTCATTGCCACTTGCGCTAACCAGCTTAAGTATTATTCGTAGGCTTTATAGTTGACTCTTTAGTGTTTTTTATTAAACTCTATAATGTGGTTTAAAAAGCTTGTATTCAAAATGAAATTGAAAAAAAAACCTTATTTTATTATTTTTTGTAAATATCGGGAGGAGGTTACGCCGAAGACCTGGCAAGAAATATAAGTAATTTTAATTCTGTTCAGTGAGATCAATTAAACATGTCAGGTTTAATACTTAACCCTTTCACGGGGGCATATGAACGATAGACGGAGCTAATAGTAATGAACCTAATTCGTGGTTATCAAAGATTAACTTAGAAATCGTGTTAAAAACACCGACTGGCAACTATTTTGCCTAAACTAATAAAAGGGTTAACATTATTGTTATTGGACACGTCCAGGCAATTATATAATATGGCGAATGAAAAGCCAGAATAGGGGCGAGCTCGAGTTTGTTAGTTTTGTTTAGGGAGTATAGTCTTCGGAGGCGGCGGTGGCCGGTCCACTGACCCATTGACCTTCAAGGCAAGACCGGTTGCGCCTTGCGCATAAGCAACTAGAGCGCTCTCAGTCACCTAACAACGTTGTATATATTTATATAACTTTAAAAAGAAAGCCTTACGCTTAACCGACCGTGGCAGTGACGAGTTGTCTCTTGAATCTGAATAATGTTGAATACAGCGCGCTGACAAGTTGATGGTATTCAAATCAGATTGCGAATATTTTGTGTTCAGAGTTGCGATGCAAATACTCGCATTGAAGTGCTTATTCCATTATATTATCAGAAAAAACACTACGAGGAAAACGCTGTAGTAGCATCGCAAATAAACGTGAACTTGCACATTTAGATAAGTAAATTTTGTTACAGATGACAGACAGAAAAGGCAACGGAATGTTACGTTTACTTTTAGTGGTTACCTTCATCGTAACCACCTCCGCTCAATCAGCGCAGGATCCCGGTTTCCATCCATGTAAGTTATACCTATTAGATATTAAAAATGTATTATTAGCACTTGGTAGAAGCACCACTAATACAATAAGAAATCTGTCAAAGGCAAGATCGTACAATCAAGATAATAAACCCAGAAGTATTTCTGACTTTTTAAATTTATGTATGAATTCGCATAAACCATAGATCCAACAGATACTTAGAAAGAACGAATTCGCTAAGATTAGGGATTTCGTTAAGATTATATTGTGTCGGTCGCACATAGCGGAGGAAGTAACCACGCTGGGCGAAGCGGAGGCGCGTGACGGCGGCACAGACCTGGAGTTCCGCTACCACGACCACGAGCAGCTGACGCGGTACTTGCGAGCCGTCTCCGCGCGCTACCCCGCGCTCACGGCTCTCTACTCCATCGGCAAGTCCGTACAAGGTAAGTCACCAGTCAGCAAAGTTACGAACCGGTGTGATAACAATTTCACTTCAATTTAATCTTATAAACACTGCGGTAATGCCGAAAGCCGCACCCTGTGTCGGGCGGGCGCGGCAAGTGGTAAAATGTAATGCGGGCGTATAAAATTATGTATTGTAGAACGTCAGATATGCGCTTTTAAAAAAACAGACCATTTACTAGGAATATAAGTTTCAAGACAATAGCGCATATAGTATTTTCTAACAGCAACCGACTTGGAAGTGGCTTGACAGTGGTCTTTTTAGTAACTAGTTGTGATTTTTTCACCTATATTTTTATTTACTTAAAATGTAGAGAATACTAAACAATTTAGTACGATAAACTATTTAAGCTTGCCAAGAAATTTATTGGGCCCGTCTAGCTATTTTGCAACTCATACTCTTTGCCATCGTGACAGAATTAGTAATTATCTGCAACCATCTATCTACTGAGAACCTTATATAGCGAGAATCCTTGGCACAGTTGAATACTTAGTTAGTATTTGGTCAGCTTTGTAGATTCATCATCATCATAAATTAGACACAATAACGACTGCTTTCGCAGAACTTCTGAACCCAAATATTTAAGTACAGGTTCTCTTACGTAAACATACTATTAATAATTACTATATGTATTATGGCCTCCGGTGTTATACTCATTATCATTTTGACCAGAATAGCAGAAAGTTGTAGTTTTCCTATTCGAATAATATCGTCAATTAAAATAACTCCCTCATAAAAATGATGGTTTATAACTTCCCAGGACGCGACCTTTGGGTGATGGTGATATCGGCGTCACCATACGAGCACATGCTGGGCAAGCCGGACGTGAAATACGTTGCCAACATACACGGAAACGAGGCCGTTGGCCGCGAACTGCTGCTGCATCTCATTCAGGTTATTGCAATCATATCTTGTTTCTTAATCAGGTCCTAAACCAGAAACATAGCAAGAACCTTTTCGTGCCCAGTCAAAATTCAAGATGCATTGTGTAAGTTACTTTGAAAACTACAAAAGGAGGAAAGTGCAGGAAAGTGCAGTTTGCAGGTGGTAGGACCTTGTGCAAGGTCCGCCCGGATTGCTACCACCATCTTGCTCGCTAATCCTGCCGTGAAACAGCAGTGCTTGCACTGTTGTGTTTCGGCGTGGAGAGTAAGACAGCCGGTAAAATTACTGGCACTTGAGGTATCCCATCTTAGGCCTCTAGGTTGGCAACGCATCTGCAATCCCCCTGGTGTTGCCGGTGTCTATGGGCGGTGGTGATCTCTTATCATCAGGAGACCCACTTGCTCGTTTGCCATCCAGTTGAATAAAAAAAAAAAAAAAAAAAGGAAATTCTACAATCGATCATCGAAAGGACCTCTGTGTGCCATATGAGCCATTGGGATTAAGCATAAAGATGAAAATTGGCTGTTGTCGGAAGTCGTGCACTGTCCTATGAAAAAAAAAACCATCGAGACATTGACAAAGCCACATAATAGATGTATAAGTCATAGGACTTATATTGTCGCTTTTTACGTACAAATTAGCTACAGCTTGATCTATGGAGTTTTATCTTTCTACGGCTCATTGTCCTCACTGACATGGGCTGAGAAGTGTGAGGTGGGATTTCACACGACACAAGCACAATGCCTGAGAATCAATAATATAGATTTGTCATAGTCATAGTCAAAGATTGTATTAGCCAAAATATAGATTAAAAAAATAATAGGTACATATTAAATAGTTATCTTTGCTAGCTAGGCAATGATAATATGTATAACATAAATGCCAAGAAAATAATTCTAAAAATTCTACTGCAAAAGGCATACTTAGCCCTTAGGGCAGAATTTACATCCTGCTAATTGGTAAATGATAGATAGATCATAACTGGAACCTAATTTGACAGTAAAAGTGACCAGTTACATTACCGAAATATCTTTGGAGTAGGAAATATTTAGCCCCATCTAGTGCTGGTTATGTACCTAACATTGTTATTAAATATACGGAGAACAAGTTGAAACTGCAGCTAAAATTAAAATTTAGAATAGTCGTAAAAATTTATGGGAGGTAATTTTCTATCACTTTGTATTTCAAACTAGCGGACCCGGCAGGCGTCGTCTGGCCCCGAAAAGCAGCGTTTCTAAACCGTCAACTAACGTTGTTTTGTCATATAATATCAATTATTTTAAGTGAATATTTTTCTAGGCAAATATAAAATAACTAAGTTATTATAAGTGTGTGGGGACGTGGTGTGGTCTATAAGTTCTATAACTCTGACAGTTACGAAACCCATGAACATTTTGTATGGGAAAATGTTTTCTTTTATTTTATTTTTCGTCAATTTTCTAATGTTTTTAATACCTAATATCCTATTCCTGACGCAGACAAATCCAAAAACACAAAAAGCATAAAAATTGGTCCAGCCTTGAGTTATAAATGGTGAAATACACGACTTTGTTTTATATATAGATGTACTACGTTAGAATAGTATTTTTAAGTGGTGTGATTTCATAAATCGGTTCTATAATACGGATTTAGTTATTAAAAATTAATTATTATATTGCAGCACCTAGTAACTTCATACGACTCGGACTCGTACATCAAATGGCTGCTGGACAACACGAGGATACACTTGATGCCGTCCATGAATCCCGATGGTTTCGCCATCTCCAAGGAAGGACAATGTGACACCATCCATGGCAGGTAAGATTTATATTGCTCTACATTATTTTACTAGGCTAGGTTCAGCCAATATCAAAGATTTTTGCTAACCTATCGATCTTTCATATTTTTATCTTAAATGAAATTCACATGAACCTTTTAGATTAATGATTTTCTTCACTAAAATAGGTACAGTGTCAGCGAAAATCATTTTCTAGTTACACTAAGTATGAGATTTCGAATTTAACTTGGTTCTACATTCAGTACCTAGTTACATTTCCCAACTATCGACGTCGTCTATTGTGCAAACGCAACATGTGTAAACGGGAACAAATTGCATCATACCTATTACAGATAAATCTTACAATGTCATTAGGCTTTACATATTATATTTTACAATGGCGTAATTTGACACGGAAATTATAATTTCCATTGGTACGTCAACATGTCAACCTGTCCATCTCATCTCTTTACGGATTATTTAACACTATTACACTGTTTGTATTGTATATGTATTTGGGACTAGCGTTTACCCTTGGCTTCGCACGCGTAAACTATTTAGGCCTAGCATTCGAATTGAACGGAATTTCACAAAAAATCCCTTACCAAAAATGTATTTACATCGTGAATTTGATTAGCTAGTCTCTTATCCTAGCGGTTGTAATTTAACGTGCTAAGGTCACATTAGAAAAGATTATAGTTTTCTTACATTAATTTTGTAATTTTAGCCAACCCCAAATTAAAATAAAAACGGAAATCTCCATCACTGGGTACCCTTCGTAGGTAGACTTCTATCAACAGTTCCAACCAGTCCCTTTTTCTAACAGGCACAACGCCCGGCGGTACGACCTGAACCGCAACTTCCCGGACTACTTTAAGGCGAATACAAAGCAGCCCCAGCCCGAGACTGAAGCGGTTAAGGAATGGATCTCTAAGATCCAGTTTACGCTTTCGGGCTCCCTGCACGGCGGCGCGCTGGTTGCCTCCTATCCGTTCGACAACACGCCTAGTGCTAGTAGGTAACATTGGTTACTACATTTAGCTTTAAGATGCCAACAATATGGGGTGAATCAAGAGCAACTTCCTATAAATAATTGATTAAGTATTGAAAAACTAAAAATTCTAAAGGAATTTGACTTTGCTTGCTGAAATAGACAACCATGGTTTTTTTGGTGCTTATCTTCCATTCAGAGTAGAATACTGTTTTCTGTTACTGTTCGCTATTTAATGTGGTTAAGTTTTTGGTAACTTATTTCTGATTCTGATACGTAGTTCAATTTGAAAGTATTTAACGTCAATTCGCGTCTCTTAAAAATAGACTGCAGGTCACTGATATCGTAATTTCGTAATAATCAAATAGGTACACTTTAGGCACTGGCTACAAGTAGGTGCTTTAGCCAAGTAAAGTAATGTAGGATATATGTTTGGTCAAATTTGGTACCTAATTATACGACGGCATTATTCTTTCCACGCTGCAATAGGGATATGCCGATCATCAGTTCTATGCTCAGGTGATGTATTTAATTAATTGCTATCTCGTCGATCATTTTTTACTGGTCGGATTGCGGCTCGTATGACATTAACAATATTTTTTTCTACCCAACATGTCCCCTGAATGCAGTGTTTCAAAGCTACGCGCATTCGCCGTCGATCGCGCCGGATGACGACGTGTTCCGTCATTTGTCGCTGGTGTACTCCAACAACCACGCTAAGATGTCGCGCGGCGTCTCGTGCAAGTCGGGCTCGCCGCGCTTCGAGCACGGGATCACGAATGGGGCCGCGTGGTACCCTCTCACAGGTTCATTATTTATTTACTACCCGTTTAAAGTTCAAACTATATTATATCTAACTTTACGTTACGACGTCAAACATTATTTGTACAAGTTCACATTACACACAAATTATACATAGATACCTAGACTCTGTGATGGTTTGCCAATATCTAATTATTTTTCGATTTAAGGTGGCATGCAAGATTACAACTACCTATGGCATGGATGCATGGAAATCACACTGGAAATCTCCTGCTGTAAATACCCACCGGCGCATGAGTTGCCCAAATACTGGCAGGATAACAAACAGGTAGGTAAACTCTTGCATAACTAAGTACCTGACTAATCATAAATCGTTATAAAATACTGTATTGATGGACGCGTACCTACTGTTACTTCGCAGAAGAAGTGGCGGTCAAAATTACGCAAATACTCGCACTTAAGTTGAATACTTGTACGATACAATTACAGTCATAACTATTATCATACCTTATCATGGCGATGTCCAAACAACCATTTAATTGGCACTTCAATAGTAATAATATTACCAAGCACCCGTGAGACATGATATCTGGTACTAAGGTCCGCATTAGTTAGTTACACTGTCAAATCGCTAAATAATCAGAGCAAACTTTAATCAATAAATTTATTGATTAAACTTATATAGGTAGGTACGATTGGCAAATATAGATACAGGGTAAGTAGTAGATAACTATCCCATTTAGATGATTGGGCATCTGTACGGCACGTGATGAGGTAAAAATTTCTTGATAAGCAAACATGTTTATTCAGATATCTATTGAATGTCGGAAAATTTTCAATTCATAGTATAACATGAATTAATGAAACCATCGCAATCGTTAACAATACGTTATTATAACGCTTGATCTGATTGCAGATACCAAATATTACAATTCAATTCGCAAATAGTTTAGTGTCGGTTGATCAGAAAATTGGTAGCTAATTATCATTATTGGTAGCTACGGGTATAATTAAAAGACAGACCAATTAAAACAAAAGAAGTCGAATAAGACAACTTTATCGCGCTATATTGTATGTGTAGATAAAATCCTTTCGTTTGCACTAAAGAAACGTTTTAAAACTTAATAAAGAGCACGAAAGCTACCACCAGTAACAGGATCGATGGGGCCGCGGTAATAGCAGAGTTCCAGGGGTCGGAGGGAGATCGGATGCCGATGACAGCGCAGGCGAGCCGCGCGCCCGCGTTACCCGTAGTCAACGACGTTTCATGTCCGCCCAGACCAAGGTCGTCCGTATCTGCGTGCAGCACTAGAGCGCGTCCGAGGATGCTGTTCCTTCCTCGCAGCGACACCACGCTATCCACGAAGTCCACTGTCGCGACTACGTTTTCCCCGACCGCCACGAAGTTCACGTTCCCGAAATCACCTACATGGCGCTCGTCGTGGTCCCGACCGCCGTGATTGGTGTCGTCAGGGTTGAAATGCGCCCCGGTGGCGTCGCAAGTACTCGTGTCTCCCAATTCGTGCACGTGAAAACCGTACTCTCCTACTGGCAGTCCCGTAATCGTTCCTGTGACGCGAATTCCACTATCCGTCTCCGTGAACAATATACTTCCGGATATCGTTTCGGTTACTAAATGCGCCACGGCTACTCTTGTTTCGCATCTGACGCCACTTGCTAACAAGCCAACTAGAGCCAGGTATAACGTGTGACGCGGAAACATTGTCGTAGACGCAAAATACGAGTGGTCCTGGCAGAAATGAGTCAAATACTAGTCGTTGATACGGGTGAGTGGTTTTAAGTGCAGATAAGGAAACTGGATAAAATACCTCAATCGATTATATTTTATCATAGATAAATTATGTCTTTTTTGTATAAAAACGACGAATATGCTTTATCACCACAATAAGTCTACAATATAATCCTATTTGTTTAATAATAAAAGTAAAAGTATAATATTTTGTTTGAACACATAATAAAAGTTAATTGTCCTTAACAAGTAAGTGCAAGCGAAATCAGTTTATTATTAACTTTCCACGTAAGCCAGGGATACATTATAGGGGACAAAATTATAATGTTCTGCGACGCATGTTGTTTCCAAATAACGTCGAGTGAAGAGGTACAACGTTGCATAACATAATCATCATCTCCGGCCTATATACGTACGTCCTACTGTTGAACAGCATTACTTCCCATGCGGACGCAGCGCAGATAGAGAACTTCAGTCACACCATTGAAATGCTCCGCAGGTGTCGAGCAGGTTTCCTCACAATGCTTCCTTAACCGTTATGGTGATTTTCCACCGGCGAGGCGAGACGAGACAAGAATTGATATTTGTATGCATTCTCGCGCGCCCCAAATTTCAATTCTCGTCTCGTCTCATCTCGCCGGTGGAAAATCACCTTAAAGCTCATGGTAAATTACAAATGTAATTTCACATATCAATTCCGAAATACTCAGAGGGATGCGCAAGTTTTAACCCATGATCCTCTGTTTTACAGGCCATAGTGCAACCATTAGGCCAGGGGCGTATTTACCTACCCTCGGGCCAACGGGGTTATGGCCCGGGGTGGCAGGCTGCGAGGGGCGACGCAGTCACCTGTTGATTTTTTTTTCTTAAATGAAATACTTTATCGTCACGCGATTCGAGCTAACAAGCAAACGGCAAATCCAACTGGCCTGGAGCGCCAAATCTTTAATTAGAGCTACTTGACAGGCGAAATATCGCTAGATGGCGTTAGTATCGTGAGGTCCGTTTGACGTTAATACAGTCTTGCTTGCAATGAGGGCTATCGCGAATGAATTCGCCACTAGAGGCGCTAGTGTAGCGTGAGGTCTCCGAAATGTCAAATCTCATAGTTTTTGAGTGAGCTACGCGGGTTTATTCATAATTAGAATAATTTTGTGAATATTTTGCAATATCTGAAATTAATTATGGCAAATATGCGTTCCGGGGCAACGAATGTCTGTGTTTTGAGACATTTTTGTCTTTCGGAAACCTTTGTCCTCCCTTTTTTCCGAACAAAACGGGGACTATGCAACACTGTGGCATGCTCGATATTTTTATGGTACGATTTTAAGGTGTATTAAATATGATTTTAATCTAAACTTTGTTTTCACGCCCGTAATAACAGACTTTGAAAGCCATACTTAAAAACCTCACGCAACAGTGCGCCATCTAGTGAGACAAAAAACGATAGCCCTCATTGCAATAGGCTCATTGAGTGAAATAATATATCGCCTGTCAAGTAGCCTTCATTAGGTGCTCTGCACTTTGCACAACGGTGGCACAGAAACTTAATAATGATCAAACTGACCTGTTGATTCCAGTCGATGATCAAGTACTTGGCGGAGGCGCACCGCGGCGCGCACGGCTTCGTGATGGACGAGAACGGGAACCCCGTGGAGCGCGCCGCCGTGCGCGTCAAGGGCCGCGACGTCGCATACCACACCACGCGCTACGGCGAGTTCTGGCGCATCCTGCTGCCCGGCACCTACCGCGTTGAGGTAACATTATAACAAAATGACAACGGTTTTTTTGTAAATATACCTATCGCAAAGTGTTCTTTTAAAGCCTACTAGCTGACGCAGTTTGCACGGAGCGCTGCCCTCTCTAAGGTTAGCTTGTGTCATCCTGGATCCCTTGGACATAAAGGGCCAAGCGAAAATATGTACCAAACATATTACAAACTAGATCCAGTTATGTCTTAACAACCACATAGTACCTAAAAGGAGCGGTTTTAAGACTAGAAGTAGAAACTTAGAAGCAGTGGTGTACCTGGAAGATAAATAGCTTACGATAGGCATCTTGTTTTAGGTTACTGCTGAGGGATACCTACCCCAAGACGTGGAATTCATTGTCATCGACAGCCATCCTACTCTGCTCAATGTCACTTTACATTCAGCTAAGGTAAGCACCAAACTGTAACTCTTGTAACATTTACCCATCTTTAAATACCCAGATTAGAGGTTTTTGGGATAATCATAACCCTCTGTAAAATACTTGCAAATTTTCAGCCTTTTTCTCATTCTTCAACGTATCCTTCAAGTCCCATTAACGATGTACATATATCTGTTAGAGCTTTAAGATTGGTGGTGGGTGTATGTTGATTCTGTAGGGGTACGTGCCAAGCCTGCCAGCGTCGCGGAAGAAGTATCGACCGAACAGAATCCGGTCTTCTTCTACCAGTACCAGTACCACTACCACCGCCGCCGCCACCACCAGCGACGATGGAGGCTGGAAATTCCCCGAAGACTAAACCCTAGTAAACTGTACATACACTTAACATTTACGGAGATTCATAATTTAATTATGCTCGAGCTTTTTGCTAGCTGTAACTAATTTCTAACTTCTAAATTAAAAATCTTGAACGACATTAGGAACAAATTTAAGTAGACTTGATGGTAAAATGCGGTAAACGATAGCAAAATGTAGAAAATCTAATTAGGTATTTGACAAATTAAATACGTATTGAATCTTTAAGTAAGCAATAAGAAGTAAGGTCTGGTTCACCTCTGGGTCAATAATGTAAGAAGTCGGCCCGTCATTATAATGCCTTAATTGCCTGCGCACCACCTCGCTAACACACAATTAAATATTTATAAAGAACAATGAATTACTTATTGTCCCAAAAATAACATGATTCATCAATAACAAATAAAGAATTAAAAGTCTAAAATGCAGTGTAAGTTGTGTAAGGCGAGGGGGTGCGCGGAGGTGTTTAATGTGCGACAGCTTTAGTCCCGATAATAATAAATACTTACATTGGCTTTTAGTTCACATAATATAAATTATCAGATAAATTAACTTTAATTAATAGATGTTTCAATTGATACCCTGCGCATGTGTTAAGCTAAAGAACAATTTCGAGAGTATTTCAATTGTTGCCATGGTCATTTGTTTTAGACTCGATCAGTGATGATTAACGTAAGGACCACTTTTATTAAACTACTGATTTCGAAACGTGATTTAAATTAAATTACAAAAGGTTACGCGCACGTCCTCTCCCGCATTTTCTAGAATATATATTTAAAATACCTCGAAGTGAACCGCTTGGACCTCAAATTGTGCAAGCTAGTGACGGACATAATTGCCTGAAAACCTAGGTTACCAGCCAGTGAAAAAGCTATTACCCCGCAGAACCAGTGCATATCCAGGTACCTACATCCTGTTTTATCCTACAAAAAACTCTCCATCCTCTTTGTTGGTCCTTCTCCCCGTGATCCTCTATACATTCACATTAAAAACCGCCCTTTATTTCACATACACACCGCTTCAGTTATTCATAATTTGGATTTTCATACTTTTTCATTCCGCCATTTTGGTTACCGCGTGCTAACCGCACGAGTTTACTACTTATTTCATACTTTTGTGTGTACATTCATAGTTTACAAACATGGATAAAGTAACAATATTAGACGCTAAACGTAAAAGTTTATTTTCTTTGCTCCAAAATATGTACGATCTGAGCCGTACAGTCGAATCCGCGGAAGCTCGAACAAGTTTTCTAGTTAGAAACAAAAACAGTTGACAAACTACGGTCAGAATTTACTGAAGTAATTGAAACAATTGAACTGCGCTAGGATGACAAATGACCCTAACTACGTACCATCTTTTAAAGAAATCGAATCTTTTGACGAAATTTACTGTCATGTCAAATGCATCGAAGAATCGCTGACGAAACCTCTAATAAAATCTGAATCGGTTCGAGACCTTCCACTAAATCTAAACTTATGTTACCAGCTTTAGAGTTAATTTCATTCAACGGCGATCCAGCCCGTTGGCCGCTTTTCTATCAAAATTTCAATGAGATGATTCATCAAAATGAAAGCCTGTCGGATGCCGAACGAGTGCAATACCTAGTCTCGAAATTGTCAGGGTCAGTTTCCTCGATCATCGCGGGAATTCTTCCCGTGGCTTCTAACTATCAAACTATTTGGAAGTTACTCGTAAATAAATATCAAGATGAACGCACTTTAGGTACTCAGTATTTAGATAAGATGTTCAATTTCAAGCCTTTGACAACCGCTACACCGCAAAACCTAGACTCATTTGTCGAACAATACTGTGCCTCCGTTGCAGCACTTAAAGCACTCAAAGTCCCTGATTTAGCCGATTTCATAGTTACGCATATCGCTCTGAACAAACTGGACAAAGATACTATACAATTGTTTGAACAAAACAGCCGCTCTGAAAAATTGCCTACTTTTGAATCTCTCGAAAAGTTTGTTAAAAACCAAAGCAAAATACTCACTCGCACGCAATTAACTATAAAACCGAAAACAAATACTCTTTTCGAACCCGCTAAAACGCATCAAAATAACTTTCACAACAAATACAACGCTCCCGCAAAATCGCAATCGCAAAATAATTACTCGCAAAATACCTATAATAAAAACAAACCTTTTCAATCATACGTGATGAATACTAACCCGCAAAACTCACCACTCCCGCTAAACACGCAATATCATTCCCTAAATCAAGCAAACATGCATACTTGTATTGTTTGTCATAACGAAAGACACCCGCTATATTTCTGTAAGAAATTTAATGACCTCGACGCGAACGATAGATATTCGGTAGTGATAAAAAATTCATTCTGCAAAAATTGCCTTGGTTTTCATAATGTACAGGCATGCAAATCTACAAAAACATGTATCAGATGCAACAAAAAGCATCATTCTTTGCTGCATGTGGACAACTTTGTTTACCAACCTCAACACCGGCAACTAAACGTCAAATCACCGGCGCCCGAGCAGTTCAAAACAAATATGGCGGCTGACAGTCAACAGAATTCGCAATCGCAACCCCTTGATAATAACAAACCGCCTTATCAATGTCTTTTGACATCCGATAAAAGAATAAACGCGAGCTTTTATAACGACGTAGTGCCCACCGCGTGTGTCGATGTGGTAAACAGTGATGTGAAACCTGCGCAAATAAGAGTCTTATTAGATACAGGCTCGACCGCGAATTTTGTTACTGAGGCTTGTTGTAAACGATTGAACTTACAAATTAATTACCAACCCTCGTCCGTACACGGAATAGGTATGAGTGTGAAACCTGTGCTCGGTTATACGGTGATAGTGTTTCGATCTCGAACGGATTCTCGCTGTCAATATTCAATCAAAGCCGCTGTTGTGGAGCAAATCACAGGTAATTTACCTACCACTCGTTTAAATACAAACGTCTTGCAATATTTCATGAATATACCGCTCGCTGACGAATTGTTTTACGTGCCATCCGAGATCGATTGTGTTATCGGATCGGGACTGTTCCCGCACTTGCTGTTATCAGGCAAGGTCACTCACCCCGAAACACGTGTCATCGCGATGCAGTCTACTTTAGGCTACATAGTCATGGGCGAAGCGGAAAGCGATTTGTATTCGTCACAAAACTCGAGTGTTTCGTGTCACGCGTTTATAGAAAATAGTGATGTTAATTTAAATAATATGGTGCAAAAATTCTGGAATTTGGAATCCTTACCTGCGCGCAAAATATTAAGTCCGGAAGAGCAACAATGCGAAAAACTATTCAATGAAACCATATCCCGCGAATCTGATGGTAGATATGTTGTCTCTTTGCCATTCTCTGATGACCCGCGACAGTTAGGTGACTCATACAAAACCGCTAAACGCCGCCTCTTATCGCTTGAACGCAGACTAGACTCTGACCCGAACTTACGATTGGGCTATAATGCCACAATGCAAGATTATATGGATAAAGGATATTTAGAGAAAGTTTCTGAACCGCAAGCTCCCACTCTCGCTTATCACATACCTCACAGAGCAGTATACCGCCCTGATAAAGATACCTCGAAAATTCGAATTGTATTGGATGCTAGTGCCAAAACAACCTCTGGCAAAAGTCTCAATGACATAGTACACTGTGGTCCTAACTTACAAACAAACATATTTGACTTACTAGTGAATCTGCGCATCTTTGCTGTTGCTATCTCGGGAGATCTGGAAAAAATGTATTTTCAATTAAAATTAATCACAGAACACAAATCGTTTCAAAGAATATTATTCAGATTTCATGCAGACCGCGATCCTATTGAAACCTATGAGTTTCAACGAATTTCATTTGGACTAAAATGCTCACCTTACCTTGCTATGCGTGTCGTTCGCCAACTTGCACTCGATGAGGGTCAAAATTATCCCGAAGCTGCTCGAGTTGCCCCGCTCTACTCATACATGGATGACTTTATTCACTCAGTCCCTTCACCAGACGAAGCGCTTCAATTATATGATCAGCTGGTCAAAATGTTTGCCAGTGGTGGTTTCAACCTCACTAAATTCATATCAAATTCACCTCAGTTTTTGCAAAATATACCTGTAGAATCGCGTGCCTCAAAGAATTTAAATTTTGACTCTGAATCAGAAACAAAGTTAGTAGGACTTCGATGGGACCCAGTTACAGATTGTTTCACTTTTAAAGTTGATGTCTCTGAAAATGGAAAATGTACTAAACGTTTTATTCTGTCAAAGACTGCTGCTCTCTATGACCCTTTAGGTCTGCTCGCTCCTCTCACAGCTTATATGAAACTTTTTGGTACAAGAATGCTGGAAACGTGATTTGTCCTGGGATGATGATACTCCTAGCGACATTCAGAAAATTTGGACTCAGATCCAGAATGAGCTCTCTAACCTGTCTCAAATAAAAATACCTAGGCATGTAGGTGTATTTCCCTGTTCAGAAATCACACTTGTAGGTTTTGCTGATGCAAGTGAAAAATGTTATGGTGCTGTCATATATTTAAGGATAGGCTCACTTACCTCGCCCGCTTCCAGTGTGTCGCTGTTATGCGCTCGCTCGCGCCTCGCCCCGCTCAAGAAAATAACCCTCGCACGTCTCGAGTTGTGCGCCGCTCATCTCCTCGCTCAGCTTGTACAGGCCGTTCTTAAAGTATTTAATGCCAGATGCAAAGTTAATAATATTATTGCATTCTCAGACTCCACCATTACTTTAGCATGGATTCATTCCTCTCCCCACAGATGGCAAACCTTCATAGCCAATAGAACTTCTGCTATCCAAGAAATTATTGCCCCTCCATTTTGGCACCACATACCTGGTCATGAAAATCCGAGTGATTTAATTTCGCGTCCTGTCACTCCAAACAAATTGATAGATAACCATACTTGGTTCCAAGGTCCACAATGGCTTTCTCTATCTCATGATCAATGGCCTGTGAGCTCATTTGACAAAGACAATATTCCCACTGTCATGCCAGAATCAAAATCTGTGTCTTTAATACAAACTATTAATCCGGAATTAAATACCCATCCGCTTGTGTCACTTACTGAGCGCTTGTCCAAGTGGACCAAATTGATAAATACAATTGTGTATGTTTTAAGATTTGCTAAAATTCTCAAGAATAAAGGATGCATAACTGTCTCAGAACTCGAGTTAGCTGAAACTCATTTAATAAAAGCTGTACAAAATAAACACTTTGCCTCGGATATCAATGACATAAAAACTAATAAACCTCTCCGCACTCCCATGAGAAAATTAAACGCTTTTATTGATAATGAAGGTATCCTTCGTGTAGGTGGACGCTTACACAACGCTCCAATGGCTTATGAACAAAAGCACCCTGTACTTATACCAGCTAAAAACAAAATAGCTTCTATGTTAGTTGAACACTGTCATCGTATAAACCTCCACACGGGACCTAGCTTAGTCCTCGGTCTTTTAAGACATAAATATTGGCTACTGCCAGCTCGTAGTTTGGTCCGTAGAGTAATTCACGCGTGTAATAAATGTTTCAAACATAAACCCAAAGAATTACACCCTTTGATGGGTAATTTACCCGAGTTTCGCGTTACTCAACAAAAATGTTTTTCAAAATGCGGAGTTGACTATATGGGCCCTATCTATATCACGCTAGGTAAAAAACGTGGAATCAAAAGCCAAAAGGCTTATGTCTGTTTATTTGTGGATTTAATTTCTAAAGCCATTCATTTAGAGCTAGTCTCTGACTTGTCAACTGAAATGTACATTGCTGCTTTCAAACGCTTCATTTCCCGCCGCGGCCCTGTCGCTCTCATTCTCAGCGATGGTGGAAAAAACTTTATAGGTGCTCGAAATCAATTTAATGAGATTTACTCCATAGTCTGCTCTGACGAATTTAATAAGGCAGTTATTCGTGAGTTAACTCCACAAAAAATTGAGTTCAAAATTAACCCGCCTTATGCGCCCCATATGGGAGGACTGTGGGAAGGAAACATTAAACAGGTTAAAACTCACTTGTCCAAAGCTATTGGTTCCCAAATTTTGACTTACGAAGAGTTAAATACTGTCCTTGTTCAGATCGAAGCGCTTATGAACTCTAGGCCTTTATGTGTCCTTAGCAGCGACCCTTCAGAGCCATTAGCTCTCACTCCCTCACATTTTTTAAATTTAACCCCATTAAAGTACATTCCCGCTGTAAACTTAGATGACATTTCTATAAACCGCTTGCAAAGATATAAACTAATTGATAAAATGGTCCAATCTTACTGGCAGAGATGGCACATTGAATATCTTACCTCATTACAGAGTCGTGAAAAATGGAATACTATTTCCAATCCTGTTAAAAAGGGTCAGGTTGTAATTGTCAGAGAAGAAAAACTTCCACTTCTCTGTTGGCCCCTTGCCGTGGTTGAGGAGACTTACCCTGGTAATGATGGCATTACCAGAGTTGTTAAAGTTAAAACTAAGACTGGTACTTATATACGCCCTGTGGTACGTGTATGTCCACTTCCCACTCAATAATAATCACCAAATATATCACCTTAGTATTATTAATATGTAAAAAAAAAAAAAAAAGTTTTTGATATCTTCAATTTTGCAAATTCTATAGTTCTCTAGATATCTTAGCATACCTCTAATAATGTAAAAACTTCTCTAGCTCCTCATCCCGCTTCAAATAAATTAAAATTAAGTTTTTAATATGAATGTACTCGCTACACTTTAAATGTCCTCAATGTTGGAGTATCACTCCAAGGCGGGGGAGTATGGTTAGGCCGAATTATATTACACCTTATAAAGCACGCTACACACTTTCACAACACAATTTCCCTTCCCTGTCCTTATTCCTGAACGTACCTGATTTTTGTATCTGTGATGTTGGCTCTACTGTGTTGACGTCACGCCATCGCTCTCTTCGAAAAAACTACAAATCGCGCGCGCACCTCCTCTCCCGCATTTTCAAGAATATATATTTAAAATACCTCGAAGTGAACCGCTTGGACTCTCAAATTGTGCAGTGCTGCAGTGACGGACATAATTGCCTGAAAAACCTAGTGCCAGCCAGTGAAAAAGCTATTACCCCGCAGAACCAGTGCATATCCAGGTACCTACATCCTGTTTTATCCTACAAAAACTCTCCATAAATAATCAGATAAAGATAAAACTTATTAATAGATGTTTCAATGATACCCGCGCATGTGTAAGCTAAAAACAATTTCGAGAGTATTTCAATTGTTGCCATGGTCATTTGTTTTAGACTCGATCACTGATGATTAACGTAAGGACCACTTTTATTAAACTACTGATTTCGAAACGTGATTTAAATTAAATTACAAAAGGTTACCTACACGTGGGGTATAGTACCGCAGATGACTAGAATGTTTGGCTATAAATACATACTTTTATTATTCACCAATGAAACGCACAAGAAAAGAGACGGATTTAAATTACTAGAAAAGACTAGGTTACCATCTCTCAATCTGCCACATCTCAAAGGTTACTTACCAGGTTTTTCTATTCTGTGACCAGGTAATGGGATAAAATTATTGTTATGACGGCAAATGAAATGTTCTTGGAATGACGTGAGGCTAACCATTACCTTAACAACGAGACACGGGGGCAATATATCAGACTTGGGACCTGTACTTTGCATTATCTACCTACAATACATATATCAGAGTGTTAATATACAAGGTGTTAATTAAATACCCAACTGAAAACCAAAAAGCAGTTTGCTCAGAATCGACATTAGAATCGATTACACTATGTTCTACCTAAATTAGGTTGTGTTTGTGTTTTTAAATCCCTTTGTGTTCAGTCTAAAAGTTACGATTGCAACAGGCGCCTATTAAATATTTTAGCGAGGTTGCATACTATTTCGATAATTTAATTTACCGTAATACTGGCCGGCCTTTTTGCTGTCAATGTGCGATTTCCTTATAAAACGTCAAAGCGCAACTGATAAAAACAAATGATGAGTGTAGAGTTAGAAATGAAGTAGAATTACTAACTTAGCAAAACACACGAATATCTTTTTAAATAATGAAGGTCGTCAAAAACAAATGCAATCAACTGACTTCAAATGAAAAAATATTTTTGGGGTATCTGAGGTTTTCAGTTATTTAATTAACACCTTGTATACCTACTTAAGTAGTACCTAGTACGAAACAAATTGTTGGAATTTTCAAGATATTTGTGGTTGTTGATGCTTTTTGTTGATTTTAAAACGCATATAAAACCTAATGACTTCATATTTCTATGTAAATTAGTCCCTGATATGGAAGTGAAGGTGAGTGAATAAATTATAATTAAAATTAACTATATATTTTATAAGAAAAAAAAAGCATGTTTCATAGGTGCCTGTATGAAATTCTAATTTAGCGCGTTCAGAAGCAGTCTAACAGCATGGTCCATAAACTCAAATAGGGCTATTTTATTGATTTTAAAAGGTAAAGTCGGTCAAGTGCGAGTGCGAGCGACTCGCGCATGAAGGGTTCCGCACCTCCGTACAATGTTTTAAAAACAAGT
>NC_133488.1:13997621-14064045 GCF_025370935.1 Choristoneura fumiferana | reverse complement strand
GAATTGCCCTCTGGTGCTCCAAGTCGGATTTATTGCCAAAGACTGCCAGAAGAGGCTTCTTCGCCTCGGTTTCAAAAAATTTCTTCACAATATTAACCCATATGCTGAGATTCTCAAAACTTTGCAGGTTGGTCAAGTCGTAGACGAATAAGACCACCTGGAATTAAAAGTTTTACAACTACGGATAGAGGGCACTTAGGACGTTATAATAAAGCTTTAATAGGTTTGGTAAAAGTGGCACGGTTTCGGAGATATTTTGACTTTTAGGTTTTTTTTCCAAAATGAACACCCTTTTGAACATGAAACTACCGTAAGACTCACTCATATTAAATATATTGACCCGGATAACTCACGTCTTAAATCAAGTTAGGTAGGGTATTAGCCCGAAACAGTCGAGCTAAACTCGATTTAAGACGTGAGTTATCCGGGTCCAATATATTTAATGAACACCCTTGTTTGATATTTCCACGGGATCGGGATAAAATCCCAAATTTCAAGCGCTAGGATCAGGTAGACATGAAATTTGGCGCGGGTGTTTTATAAGCAACATTAATAAAATCCACGATGTTATTTTTAGAAATTCTCATGGAAATTTAGTAAAATCCCGGAACTTCGAGGCGGGTAAAGTCTAGTAGAAACATAGTTACAAGTGAAGCTAAATATAAGTGTGTAATAACTCGAATACTTACATATGAAACAAAGGGCATTTGGTATGGTATTATCCTGAACAAAGTGTACATACGATACAAAGTACTCTGGTTTGATTCTGCCAGCCTTCCCAGGCAACTACTCATGCTGGCATTTTGTGATGTGTGCGGTCTGGGCACATGCCATTGAATATGTTTTTAAATTTGATGTGTTCAATGTAAGAGACCTGAGGATATGTACACTTTTTAGATTAATGTAACCAGAATAAAGATGTTGGGAGGAAATACACGGACCGAGTAGTATTGTGTAAAGGTGGAGCGAATTGCTGAGCAGCCCATTATCAGATGACGCAATAAAGATATATAAATTCGTTAGAAACGTTTTTCTAGCGAGAGAATCTGGTTCTGGGCAGAGGCGTGTTTGATGGATTTATTTCGGAGATTCCCTATGAGACTGACACTTAAGTAGGAGGCTTAAGTACATTTAGGTGACATAGTCACATAGTCACCTAAATGTAGGTACTTAAGCCTCGTCAAATATAAGATGAAAAATAAACTTACATCAGTTGCATAGAGATAGTTGTCGAGCATTGCGGTGGCGCGCGCGCCGCCCGCGACGTCGCAGAGCAGCAGCGGCGCGGCCGGCCGCAGCCCGCGCACTGCCCCGCCAGCACCTCCGCGCCCGCCGTGCCACCGCCCGCGCCCGCCCCCGCCCCCGTCCCCCCAGCCCCAGGTAACGCGCGCACAGGCTGCTCTACAATAGCGGTTTTTTTATATATACAAGGCAGCATTTGAACACAATCATGCCTGATGGTAAGTGAAGATGTGCACTACGATGATTTGAAGACATACTAGATTTGAGGAAGGCCAGATTGTAGCAATCAGGGAACACAGACGCATTCTGGGTCTTCCACTCCTTAGCTGTCCGGATAATAAAGGACGAGCGAAAACGCTTTGTGTGACCAGTATTATAACCCCAGGCCTGGTTATTTTAATGTTTCTATGGGAATCCCACCACAACTTTTTTAATCCTCCATGTGCACTCAGGGACTAACTAAAATAACCTAATGCAGAAAGGGTGTTAAGTGGTCCATTGTAATTATTTTTTCAATAAAAAACATCATTGAAGTTCCCTGGAACCCTATAGTAAAAAAAGTTAACAACACAGTATGTCAGTTTAGACATTTCGCTACAAATAAATAAAAAGTCAGGAAGCGTAACTCAGAGCAAATTCCACACAAAATGTGGCCATACTTTATACCAACATGACTTATAATTCAAATACGAATTATTTTCGAGGTCGCATATAGACGTGCTTGTTGATCAGTTAAAATTCAAAAAAATATATATCATGGGACACTTCACACCAATTGACCTAGTCCCAAACTAAGCAAAGCTTGTACTATGAATACTAGGCAACGTTTAAACATACTTATATAGATAAATACATAGTTAAATATTGAACATCCAAGACCCGAGAACAAACATAAGCATAATTCATACAAATGTCTGCCCCAGCCGGGAATCGAACCTGGAACCTCAAGCTTCGTAGTCAGGTTCTCTAACCATTTGGCCATCCGGTCACATCAGATCTAAAATTATGATGCGCAGAACACGGTTTTTAAGCCCCACCTACTAGGACATGCAAGGCCATTGTTCTAGCGCAGTTACATTCCCTGACTTATTATTTATTTGTAGATTTTTAACTATTATTCACAGATTGTGACAGGTGATAAGAAACTATGGAAGCTAGCTGCCTTGGACCTTGACACAATTTCAAACTGTGAAGCTTTTCGCTCAGCAATCAACAGCTATTGCAATTCATTACATTTTCTTTAAGGAGTTGCCAGTAGCAGCTACATTTCACCTAACCCTTATAAATAAGCAACACATTGAAGGAGCTTTAAGTAAAGTTACTAATACAAATATCATAGAATCAACATATGTAAATACTTACTTTACCAGTTGCAGGTTCTCCAACCAATGTGATCTTGACTGTTCTATTCTGAACTTCATCATCTTCACTGTCTGACATGTCTTATATTTTGCAAACCATAACATTAAAACTTAAAATTGCAAGTTATTTAAATATTTAAAGGAATAAAACATTTTACTATACTCTTTTATTTAATTTATATCATTATTTTCTCTAATTATAATTTATTGTATTTTTTTTAACTCTCTTCAAATAAAGTAATAAGATTGGTCCATGTTTCTTAGAAAAGTTTTGAATGTTTGTCTAAATACATTGCCATGGCAACTGGAATCAACACACAATGGGATAACAATCTCACCAGAATGGTATTTCAGAATTAACTGTATACATGAAAAGGGCTTTGCAGTTTAAATAATGTATTAATAGCTATTTCTGTATTGTACTTCATGTGAGTAAATGTGTTCCTCACATTTGGGTGAATATTGTTTTATGTGATTAATAGTGATGTTTATTACAATATGTAACATAAAGTATGCTTTTTGGTTCAACATTGATAATGTAACAGTGATAGCATTTAAATAGTCAAATTAGTTATTTAGAATTCTGCAATTCCACCGACTCAATGTCTATTCAAACTGAAACACTTACTTCTTCGGAGTGCATTTTGAGCATCGTTGGTCATGGCATCAGCTTCATCCAGGATTATCAACTTGGGCCCAGCCTTGAATATGGTTCTAGTTGATGCAAAACTGAGTATTTGACCTCGCACTATTCCTATGCCTCTGTCATCTGATGCATTCAACTCCAACACCTGCCAAAAACAAGTCAGTTTGGCCAAAAAATAAAAATCACATTTAATTAAGTTTAAATTATTCCTAATAATCTCAGATTATTAAGGCTAAAATAACTGAAAAATGATATAGTAATATGTTAACTTCATACCATTGAGTTAAACTGCTGTGGAGTATACATTTGCTTAGCGCATGCCAGAATAGTTGATGTTTTTCCAGTCCCTGGAGGCCCGTAGAAGAGGAGATGAGGCAATTGATTCTCGTTCATAAACTGGTTAACTTTAACAAATATTTAGAAGGTTAATAACAAACTTTACAACTTTGTATCATTAACATTGAGGTTGTAAAATCTTACTTGTTTTAATTATATCATCGTGAGACACTAAGTCTTCTAGTTTGGATGGACGATACTTCTCGACCCTGTATAATGAATAACATCATTAAATTTTAGGCATGCATTTCACATTGCAGTAAATTATAGCACTAAAATGGTGTGCACTTACCAAGGCAGATTTTTTGTATTATCACCTTGAGGCATTGTAACTAAAATTAACTATGCAGATAGACGATTATTGTTGTCTTGATATGGATATAATCAAGAATGTATAACTTATAATAAGGATAATACACTAACAAATATTCACGTAAATAACGAACAAACCGCGCTCAAAATTGAACATTTTGACACTGACATCTGTCACTGTCAGCCAGGCAGCTAGCAGAGGCTGGCGTTTTTATTGCAAGATACAAAAATAGGGTGACACTCTTTCCTGACCCGGATAATACCGGGTTGGAAATACCGACCCTGTTTTTCGTATACACGATCATAGAACCTCACGTCAGTTTCTTTGGTTTATATCTTGGTTTCTATCAAGTTTCTATGGACGAATACACAAAAAACCGGGTCGGGAAAATGTCACCCCAAAAATCTCCAAAAATATAAAATTTAAGTCAAAACAAAGTCAAAAGTTTCAGCGATAGACAGAGAAAATGATAGCCATACAGCGAAAAGAGATATTATGTGAAGGTAGATGCCAAAAAATAAACATCTTTTTCAAGCATTACCAAACTATCAGTCAGATGAAGAAAGAGTTCGTCACTTATGGACCTCATGATCTCACTTACATGACTAG
The DNA here is from genome assembly GCF_025370935.1 of Choristoneura fumiferana. NCBI lineage: Eukaryota > Metazoa > Arthropoda > Insecta > Lepidoptera > Tortricidae > Choristoneura > Choristoneura fumiferana. The sequence continues at coordinate 14,059,538 of NC_133488.1, read as the reverse complement.
GGATCGTAGTTCCTCGCTCAATCGATTTTACGAACTAATTCCGTTTTAAGTTAAGAGCTTTTTTATCTAAACCAGCCCAAAACCCACCATCTGCACAGTGCCGTAAAAGGCGTATTAGAAATAAAATCAACATTTTGTCAATTCTTTATTACAACAAACTAGATTTCATATTTATAATTTACTTAGTTTGATCATCTTTTAGTCTTATGCTCAATAAAATTCTCCATTTGCGCTTTAGTAACTCCTCTGTGGGGCAGTCCTTCGAAAATGGCGCAAGCAGCTTCTTCCCAGTTCCACATGACACGATGCGCGTACGCATCCACCATGTCCAATCCCGCTTCTTCCACGATGTGGTACTCGCTAAGAGGTTTCTTGTCTTTGCCCATTCTGAAGTAATATTTGCGCCCGCTGGTTTTTGATATATGCGCCTGCCACGGCTCTGCAAAAGAAATTCATTTTATTTTGTGCATGTTTGTGTCATTTTTTTTATTTCATGCTGACCAGTTTCGCCACAGACTTGAATGTCCGATGTTGTTATTTGTTTTTATTTGGCGTGAAACGTAAAGGAAAACAAATCTAAACAAAAGACAACCAAACACAAAAATTAACTCAATCGTTTTTACATAGAAATATAATCCAATGCTTATGAAACAAACCTTTTATCTCTTTAACAAAGAGTACAGATCCAACAACATGAAACGTCTCAGTGTTATTAATCCTGTCAGGAATATTCAGTGTGAGCGCCTTCCTTACTCTTTTCATAGCACGGCATTCCAAGTTGTTTATCACTGTGGGGAAGTCCTCCATATTAAACAGTCTTTTGCATCTAATGGGTAGTGCAATACTTTTATCATATGGTTTATCAAGAGCTGCACAGAACAAAGCGCATTGGTGTATCCTGAGAATAAAAAATAAAAATTAATAACTTAAACTACTGTTAATTTTTATGAACTAAATTCGGGTTTTGTTCCGCGTACCTTGATTTTAACGAAGCTCGATAAACCCGAATTTAATTCATAAAATTAGTAGACTGCGATAGTTTAATTTAAAATATTGTGCTGTCAATTTAGACAAAAAAAGTGTTTATTTCAATCTCCTATCAACATACCTTTCTGATAACGGCAAATGAGAAATATCAGTTCCCCCAAGCATGAGAGCATCTATTACATGGAGAGCTTTACTAAACATCTGATTATTGCCGACTCCGCGGTATTCCTTCACAATCTAAAAATATAACAGAAATAATGGGATAGCTAGTAATTAAGTTAATCACGTTAAAACTACGTATAATAAGATAAATGTGTAATTAAACCTCACCTCACCATACAATAAAGTTTTTGCAGGCAAAGTAAGGTGTAAATCTACAATACTTTTCCAACCTGATCCTTCTAGCTGATGCACTTGTTTTCCGCCGCAACCTGACAATAAAAAATGATCATAATCTGTCTTAGATATTTGTTACACTATACAATAAATATACTGAGCGGCAAAAAATCTGGCTCTCAAATATTTGCAATACTTAATAGGTAATTCTGTATGTAGAGTGGGCCAAATTTTGTGCCGCTGATGAGTGCATAAGTATATTTATAGAACTGAATAAAATTGCTAAAATTGCTGACATTGCGTCAGAACGAGAGTTGAGGAGGTCAAGAGGGGAGGCTTTTGCCCAGCAGTGGGACACTATACAGGCTACTTAAAAAAATAAAATTACCTATAAAAAATTTCAGCTCTTGACTGGTCTTGCCATTTGCCAAAAAGTAAAAGTGCCAATCATACACATTCTTAAAAGTTTCCAAGTCAGAGTCTTTTTCTAAGAAATTGGGTGGTTTATTTAGAACACCATTTTTGAACGCATGAGAGCTGTGTCCGTCCCGCGGCCGCTTCTGCATCATACTTAAAATATTTGAAAGAGTATCCTCAGGGTTCAGTCTTTCCGTTTGTGTCCTTACTTTGTCAGGTATCTATAAATGAATGTTTTAAGAATTCAGTAAAATTTAATATCAATAACATTTCTTCATCTCATTTCTTACTTACTTTCCATAACTTTAAACAATGTTCCCTTATCTCAGCTTGTGTACTTTCCTTGAGGTTCTTGTCTTTACTAAATTCTGCTATTTTAAGCAAGTTTTTGATTTGTTTTTCGCCAATACTGTAAAAAGCAAAAAGTAAGATGATGATGATGACTCAGTGTTGTACAGCAAATATTTTATTTAATATCATAAATTTAATACGTACAGGCAGTTGCTTTGATACATATACTCAAAGAAACCTGTATCTTCCTGCAAGATGCTTAATGGTACAAGTTCCGTTACATCGTCCCCATTGTCGCGCTCTTCCCATAAAATTGAGTTGACTGAATAAAGGTGGTGTTCAGCTGACTCTGTGCCCAATCGTTTCCACAGACAAATTAAATAGCGTTCAGAATTAGCAGGTCGTGATGTGACAGGCTTATGGATGCACACTACAAAATAAATACATAATATAATAATTAAACTGGGTACTAACTAAATTAACATTTAACAATTTGTAAGAAAAAAAACAGCTTATTACCTTTGTCAAAACATCTGTACATGATGTAAATTAAACCAACACTGAATGGAGTGAAAACGTCAAATAATTTGACAACAAAATGACCTCCTGTTCTTACAAGCATCAGTGCAGCCAAGCACTGACACAGATACAGCTGCTTTGATAGTATCTCTTGAATATTTTCTTGACCTTCAACTGAAAATCCCTATAAGTAGAACAACAATGTAATAAAATTATGTAGAAAACTATTGTGCAGTTTTTTTTAGGGTTTTTTATTTAATTAATAAGGGAAACTGTGCCCTAATAGGATAACTTGTGTGCTTACTTGTTTGTCTCAGCCAATTTACACTGTTTCTACCCAACCAATTCGGTCCACATATGCATTTCTGTTTTCTGTTACCCAAATAGAACATGTATGTAAAATAAAAATTTGGGTGCTTTAGATAGGCAAATAAAAAAAAACTTTTTGCAATTATATTTGGTTTGGAGAGGTATTTAACTAAATGTAAACAAAACAATGTCAGTTGGTGTCTTAAACATAGAAATTCCCCAATTAAACTATCTAAACATTTACATTTCTGTGTTGAAATACACTAGTCTAGTTTGTATTACAAGATAAGTAAACTGTTTAAAATCCTTGAATGTATCAAATCGGACAGCTGAAGTTTGTTTACATTTAATTAATTACTTATCCAAACCAAGTATAGACTTGTTTTATTGGTCTCAAAAAGGTAATAAAGTAGGTTTAGAAAACAGACCACCACCTCTCTCCTCTACCTTAAAAATTCGCGCGAAAGAACCAACACTAAATTTCGGAAAAAAATAGTTGTTTAGATACAGATTACCAGAAAACATATAAGAAGTCTACAGTCTTAAAATCCACAAGTGATTTTTAATAACTTCTACTCACACCATCAGCCATAAGAAAATGTACGCCTTTGTCATCTGTTTGCTTCAAAACATAGTCTTTCAAAGACATCAGGTTTGCAGGATTGAATATATTCCCGTCATTTTCGATTCCATAATATGGATTGAAAGTTTCTGGAGTACCAGCATTAAAATCTGACAACTTGAAATCGCATGCACCCTTCAACGTAAATCCAAATCCTGCGGACAACATATATCAAATTATATTATACTAAAAACGTTACACTAAAGGTTTCAAAATAATGATCATAAGAAATATGAGATATGAGGTTAGGACTAACCTTTTGCTTTCCATCCTTTTCTGTACAATACATATTCAGAGAAACCACCTGGACCAGCACATACATCAGCAAAATAAAGTAATTCTTTATCTATTGCCAATTTTCCTGTTTGCGTTTTAGGTTCAGTAAACATGAAGTCAAACAGGGCATCTATATTGGCCATTTTGACAGCAGCCCTGTTTAAAAATATTACTGCACCTATAGTTTCATATGGGTTGCTGCGGAAACGAGCATTCCTAAGGTCTTCATCATCCAAAGTATCAAAAATAGTCTGCAAAAATATATTTAAACTTGATTACATAATCTTTTTGTAGGTGTAATAAGAGTTTTAATTTAGTTTAAATTCTTGGTCCCTGTCACTGTTTTTAAATAGAATAAAAGAGTATTATTTGTAACTATCTCATTTGAGTACCACACCACATGACCAATACTTTTTGCATAAAAGGGTAATAAACATATCATTCCATATACAATGTTATTTATATCCATAGAATACTTAAATAAATATATAAACTAATTGATATTTAGGTATAATGTACCTTTGCATTCAAAACACCTTTTAAAACCTCAGGATCTACGAATTCTGTCTCATCTTCAATTGTTAGTTTTTTGGATCCTCTGCATAACCATTCTTCCAGAACATCACCAGATAGAGGTTCAGCTCCAGGAGGCATCCAGAGCTAAAAATATTTTTTTATCATTATAAATACAATCAACAGACTCAACCACAGAATTTTTTGAGCAATGTAAAAGACATATATTGAATGTATGTATGTATATCATCTCCAATTTCTCCAAATCCCCAAAACACATATATGTATTTGAGAATAAAAATGTTACAACAACTGTTGATGTCTTATTTTAATTTTATGTGACAAATAAATATTTTTTTATTTATACTTATATACAAACTTAAGATTAACTTTGTTCAAAGAATTTGTTATTTTAGCCAACAATGCAAAGTGAAAAACAGGAATTTTATTTATGCCATCATTATCATATTCATGCAATGCATATTTGGCAACTACCAATATTATTTTGTTAATGGTTTAGGTATTTGGTGAATATGAACATTCATAGCCACTCACATGCTTTTAGCTTTTGGCTTTTGGCTCTAGTTGCCTGTTAACGCTCTTATTTTGTTAATGAATAGAATTCAACTCAAAATTCAAAGCATGTGAGTGGATATATAAGTTTTTATACCCACAGTACAATATGTAAAAAGTCTATTTACCACTTTTTCTTTAGCTTCTGGTTTATCATCATCTGGTGACCATTTAAAATCACGAGGAACACTACCTACTGTAGATGACTTAAGTCCCAAACCTCTTCGGCCTTTCTGTGTAGAGGCTTCAACAGGTTCTGTCCGTCCATGTTCAAATTTACCTAAGCCCTTTCCTGGCTTAAAACCCATGTTGCTCATCATGTTCTTAGCTTTGTCTGAATACCAACCTTTCTCTTCATCAGTCTGATTTGAGAAATTAGTGTTTTTAGAGAAATCTTTATGATTTTCAAAACTAGCCCGCATTGAGCCTTCCCCATTTTCATTTTCCTCATCAAAACCATAATGATCACTTGGAGAAGAACAGTTTTCACTAAGGCTGCTTCGGCTTAGTCTAATGTCATTGTGGGGGCTTTGCTCTATATAATGTAAGCCTTTGCTTTTAGGTTGTTTAGATTCTGTACCATAATCTATGTGAGAAGTCTCAGGTGGTTCATCATCAGACTCTTGAAGTACTGAAAAAATAAAAGAAAGAACTTAAAACATTGAATTAAAGTGCAATAAAAACGCAAGCAGTATTGGCTTGATTTTAAGCTGTCCATCTACGAGAAGACCTTCACATTTTTTAAATTAGCAGTCAATTTTGTTTTAAGCAACTGGCAATAAAGCAATTGGCATGTTAGGCATCATGGTATAACAACCTGAACCATGGGATGTGGTCGATGATGCGCCGTAGGTGTCAGCCCTTGGACGCTTGCATGGCACTGGGCTTTCGTCGCTACTAGAGTCATCATCAGACGGATCTGAGCAACCATACAGAAATACTAGTATCGGTTTTATACAGTACACTTACCACTGTTTTTTGTCTTTATTTAACTACACTAGTACAGGGGCACAAAAATTAAAAAGAAAAAACCTTTACCTGATAGACTCATGTTGTGGTTGTTGTGTACCCTAAAGGGTACAATATTCACGTACGACAACCGTACCTAGCGTAGACTGAAATGATAATTTAAGTATTAATCATGAAATAACAAACTGCAATTTCCACTAGTAATGATAAATTTTCACTTTTCCATAAATACGAGCGAGCGAAATACTGCACATTCTTAGATGAATGATTGGTCTCGCGCGCTCGCTCGACTAGATACCGCGCTAATTAAAAACAAAACGTTCGTGAATGCGGCAACTCAATATTGTAGTGTGCGTAAGAACGGTGTAAGACAATTTGCAAGGATGTTAGTGTGCGTGACGAATTGTGTTGCCAGCTGCTCCACTGTTACCTGAATTATTGGGAAAATAAATTATTCTGTGGTCTATTAAGTCATTGGTTACAAAATGTATCTTGGGAAATACTTAGAAATTAAGAAGTAATTAAGAGTGAATATATTAATATGTTTGTGTATAGGTTAGGCGTAGGTTTCTTCTTAAAAAAAATGGTAGGTATGATGTAGGTATATCAATGATCAGGCCTCACTTTTAATTAAAAAATATATATATTTAAGGACATTCAATATTTACAAATTATTACTGAAAATTCATGGACTGAGTCACCAACTAAGAAGTTTTGCGTACTTAACACGTTGCACCTATAGTTAAACCTAATATAATGTACAGATTAATTAAGACTAAAATAAAAATAATTGTTTACAAAATATACATACATAGGTACATGCATAACATACATACTTACATACATACGCTTGAAAAACATAACCCTCCTTCGGGCAGTCGGGTAAAAAGTTAACATTTCAGGAAAATGGGTAGAAATACGAAAAAAAAATTGTTTCGTTTCCCGTAATGCCTAAGTAAATCATTGATCGGGCTTTTGCTCATCAAGACGAAAAACATTTTTAAGTTTTTAAGACCTTCACCTTAATCTAAATGTGTCGGGTAACAATTTATACAGGTTCTTGTGTATAATTCACAAAGATAACATTGAATAATCATAGAACTCAGGTATTGTATATGAATAATTAAGTTAGAACTTAAAAAAATTAAGTTTTAAAATTAGCAGTCATTTTAAGATGATAACAATAAATTCATTTATTAAAACTAACCAGGGAATTTGATTTTGTGTACGTGGCAACACAGAATGGCATGTTAGGGTTCATGTTATTTTATTTTGAACCATGAAATTATACGATATACTGATGGTGTATCCCAGTACCTTACCACTTCTTGTCTATTATTTTTTTAACAGTACACTGCAGAAAACTGGCATTTTAAAACCTTTATGATAAATTTAACATGTTGTGGGACATGCACATTAAAAACAATTTCAAGACGACAACCGTCCTAGGGTCAGGTACGACCGATTTCGCGTACTAAATGAAATGCCGCATTTCACAAGTAACGCCGGCGGTTCACTAGTCGAATAAGCGCGCGAGCCAAATACTAAGTGCACATTATAAAGCAGCGCAGCAAGCAAGTGACGCGGGGTTACCAACTCCATTTTTGTTTACCCCTTGTGCTTAAGTAAAAACCCCCTAAAACTAACCAATTTTTTGGAAAAAACCCCAATATATAAAATAAAACAAATTATATCTCAATTTCTTTAATGTTTTAAGTTATACATTATTTAGGATCAGTTCGATTTTGCCAGCACAACACTCAGTCACTCAACAGCCACGCCACAGACCTATAAATTTAAATACAGAAGTGTGAAATACACTAGTGTGAAAGCCGAAAAAGATTGTTCAACCGCGTTACAAATCACAGTAACGTAAATCGGAGCGTTCGGTCGAGTATATCTTTGTCAGTCGCACTTACGATTTCAAGCAATAGAGAGTGGGATACACTGTGGTATCGAGAACATTCCATTTTAATTCCCTATATCACACAAACATGGTATGGAAAAATCCCTAAATATACCCCTAAAAAAATCCCATGGTCCTTATTTCCCCCCTAAATTTAGGGGTAAAACTCCTAAGTTGGCACCCCTGAAGTGACATGACAGTGACAGCACAGCATCATTTAATGACATGACAGAGAAGACTAGATGAGGGACTTTACCCAAACGTCAATACTGTGTCCAAGCCAAAGAGGAATGTCCAAGCTAACGTGATATATCTATTACATAGTTATTAATTTCGACTAAAAGATAGTGTTTATGTAAGAATTAATGAGAGCAGTTCAACAAATTGTTTTTATCGTTAAATAGTCAACGGTTTTAATTATTAGCGTAAAGCTATTTATAAACATTAATTTCAATCTTACAGTTTCACCCATGTTTCATTCACCATGTCATTGAGCCTATTTGGACCTGCTAGGCTACTACGAAACTCTTACGAAACTCGAAACACGAAGTTCGTATAGTACCGTCCCTCTCGCTCTTGTATTAAATAGTATAAGTGTCAGAGAGACCGCACGACACGAACTTCGAGTTACGAGTTTCGTAGTAGCCCTGCTTTCGAGTTTCGTAGTAGCATGGTAGTAGCCTTGCTGTCTGAATTCACCTAGGATCTTGATAAAGTAGAGCTCTGAAAAGCTGTAGATTAATGATTTATCGAAGGCTGTAGAGGTTTATTCACCTTTATGGTGCGGACATACTATTAAAAAACCGACGCCACGCTACGCTTGCGACACGCCATCCAATGCATACCATCCCTAACTTTCGTATTAAATAATATAAGCGTCAGCGGAATGGCAAAATAAGAAGTTCGAATTTTGCACTTCGTAGTATTATAGGGCCATATTATTATGCTGGCACTTCACTTGGTATACTCACCGAAATATTTGCGCGTACGAAATCGAAAGAGATGTACTATTTCATACCTGGCATGAGCGAAGATGTCAATAGTGCAACGCGAAGTGAAGTGCCACCATTATACTAATCTGCTCCATAATATTCTATGGTCAGTTGCAGATAGAACCATGCGTCGGGCGAAGTGGCGTGGCGTCGCGTTTTAGTTGTTTCCGCCTTTAGTTAACTAGGTCTTTTATCATTTTCATTTCATGCAACAATAATATTATGCTCATTCATTATCAGACTTAAAAAAAGGAGGAGATTCTATGTTCGACTGCATACATGCTTTTTTTTCCCTACCCACCCCTGGCGGTAGGGTGGGACTGAAGCATACCACAGGAGTGCTGTAGTAACACAGGCTACGAGTATTAGGTAGCTTCTTATGCCCGAAGGGCAAACCGCTCAGAAATGGAGCCCCACGTAGCGAGGTTCCTTCGTTTTTTTTCTCAAATCCAGCTACTTTTGATGCTGACTGTACAACTTACAATATAAGTAGTCTTTCGCGAAAAAATATTTTTATTTTCCATCATATACCAGCACTCCTACAGTGGTATGGTTCTGTCCCACCCTACCTCTGCATGGGTATGGTAGGTCTGACATGTACTTTTTTGTCTCAGTTAATGTCTCAATAGTTGACAGTGAAAAAATTGCAATAAACAATTTCTTTGGAACCACCTTTTCTTTACACTTTGATATTGACTTAATTATAATAATGATAAACCACCACTTATGGGCCATACTTGAGGATAGGTATTATAAAGTGTTTACTAGCAGTGTATACAAGTATTGTCCCAAGCTTGAATGTCCAAGAGAACGCCTGACAGCAAATAAATACAAAGGAATAAATAAAAAGTGAAAACCCATTATCAAAAATCTTTTATTCAAAATTACTTTCTGGCTAGGACAGTGCCACTAACACAATCATTTTTTATTATTGATGTCATCAAAAATATTTTTTTACTGTAAAGTAACCAAGGTCCTAATTATTATTTTTTTTTTTTAAATTCATACTATCAATAAAATGCCATTGTTCGGCATCCTTACACATGTACAAAATAGTGTCCATTTCACTGCACTTGAGGTAAACCATTGTTTACTTTATTTCTTTGACATAAGCATCTAATTCAGCATCGAGTTGTTCAGCTGTGGGCACAGGGCGCCTGCCGCCGCCGCGGGCCCCGCTACCGCGACCGCGGCGAGCCCCACTGCCTCGCGCGCCTCCACCACCACCGCCTTGATTTCTGTTAGCACCACTTCCAACTGCAATGGCATAAATTCGGTTTCAGCAGAAAATACAACAACACAACATGCATTCAGTTCTGGTCAAATGCACGCCCGGGCGAGTGAGTGAACGCAGCTGCCTTATAGATAGCAATTTTATTCTAGAATGGGTTTGAAGTGTTTTGTTTGGTTGTTTGTGTGTTTCATTCCATTTTATACAGTTAATAATTCTACTTTCACAACACTATTTTATCTACGTAGGTAAAATAGTGTTGTGAAATACGCTCATTTCGAGGCTTAAAAACTCAAACTCTGAAGACTCTCGTGGCTTAACTACTCAAAGACCGCAAAGCCAATTTAATTCTTAAATATAGATAAGATTTGACCCTGGAGTCTTAAGGGTTTGAGTCTTTAAGCCTCGAAATGAGCGTTATCCACTACTCTAAGGTAAAAACAACTAGCAGGCCGCATTTGTAATAAGGCAATTAAGTTTTCAAAAAGAAATTTTTAAACCCTGATACAATACAAAAACTGATGCATGTATGTATGTACTAAGTATGTTCTCTTTTATTGTACATTAAAGAGAAACAATTTTAAAACAATTATTCTCTACCAGTCAACCTTTGAGTGAGAAGGGACCAACAAAGAGTTTTGTTTTTATCTGGTAGTCTGTGGCTTAGCAATATTGGATGAGATGATTTGAACATTGTATGTAGGTATGTACTAGCAAGTAGTTAAGTGTTCTGCTTGTGTTAGATTTTACATTTGATACCATATCTAAACATAATAATGCTAAACTCAAGATTTTACACACAGCTGGTGTGGTACTAACTATTCTAATAAATGTTATTTTCAGGACATCAACAGGAGTTCAGATGACACATAAAAATTTGCTTGCTAACTTCCTACCCACCTTACAGCATATATGAAGTTAAAGCCACCTAACAGACAAAGTAAATATGGATCCTATGAGCAAGTACCTCTATTATTCCTCCTGATGGGGCCACCACCGCCGCCGCCGCTAGCACCGCCACCGCCACCAATGCGCCCTCTGTCTTCATTCCTGAATGTGCTTATTTCTGAAGTAGCTAACTGAATATTCATTGCGCGGCCATCAAGCGGCACTCCATTATACTGCTTCATTGCTTTCAAAGCATCAGCTCTTCTCTCAAATACAACGTCAGCAGTCCCTAGAATATAATCGTTTTTAGAAACCACAAAAGATAAATATGGACTTATCTGACAGAATATGATGGAAAAATATTATTTACTTCACTAGATCTGTACCTAGTGCAGCCATATTCAAGCTGCAACTTGTTTTGCATCTATAATGGAGCAGCAGAAATGCATAGCAATTACCAACCGTTTTGGCTTTCAGACAACTCTAATAAACTTATGAAGTAGCCCCTGCACAATAGCTATGACTTTGACACATTCATAGCCCATATGAAAAAAAGGTGGAGTATGACTTACTTTGTAAAAACAATAAAATTAAACCAAATTACTTATAATTCTTACCTAAGGATCTGCCAGATCTGTCGTAGTGAACAGCTGCACCTTTCAAAATGCCAAATTCAGAGAATAGCTCCTGAATATCTGAATCAGATACTCCAAAGTCCAGGTTGGACACTAACAGCTTTGTAGGGCCCATTGTCATGGGCCCACTTCTTTGCATCTTCCGCTCTCCAAAGTCACTGAACATGTCATGTTTCCAAGTGCTGTTTACATCACCCTGAAATGTCGTCCTTCATAGAGCATGCCAACTGGCCACTCAATGCGTCTTTGAGTATGTGTACACTCAAAATACATAGCAACCATAATGATATAATACAGGTGATGATCATTGAACAATGCAATTAACTTAAGTGATTCTTTAACGTTTGACATAAACATGATACAATAACTAGTATAAACAGAATTTGTAGAAATTAATTGGTACAGAGATAGATTTTACAGCAGTCTGTTATAGATATTTTTCAATCACTGATACACAACACTGTCTGCACCACAACATTGCTGCCTGGAGCCTGTTTCACGTTGAGGTAAAGGAGCTACTACATTTCCACTCAACAATGTAGAAATTCTTCTTTCTCCAACTCCCTCAGCAAGCTGCTACAAATGCCACGATGCAAGTGGAAATACCACGACACGGCAAGATCTCCTTCATACTTTGTAGATATCACTTGCATCCCCAAAGATAATGGAGAGAATTTGGATTTGTTGCAGTTAAATTAACGTAACTGTGGCACTAGAGCACCATAACAGTGTGGTTTAGTAATAGGTCGTAGAGACCTCCAACTGATGCATTACAAAGGTGACAATAAATACATATTGCTGGGATTTTCCCAGGATTAATATGCTGAATATGACACGGAAATTATACTATTTGATAATACATGTAACAGCAGTCTTCCTCGAAGAGGGAAACATTTCGCACCGTAAATGCACGACGTTAAGAAACCAGCTCACTTCTGTTAACCATTTGTGAATGCGTCACTCAAGAAGACTGGCCGCCATTTTGTAATGTTACAATCATAGGTTATTCGATTTACCCTCGAGTAGTTAGTAGGTTTGGATACACCGCCACGATTTCTCCCACGTAATACGCCGCCTGCGCGACCATTGCGGAATCCACCAGCTGCTCCACCACCGCCTCCTCGACCGGTTCTTTTGCTTGTATCAAACTTTCGGCCAGCTCCACCTCCACCTCTTCCTCTTTTACTTGCTTTAATGATGTCGTCCAGAGCCATATCAATACGGTCAACCATTATGATAGCTTTTATGTTACTTCAAAATCTTGGTATAATCTAAACTTAAGGCCTATTTGATCAAATTTATTTAAAAGAAATACTTTTCACGTGTCACTCCGACTCGACGCCAAACGAGAAAGAAAAGAACGGAATAAAATGAATGAATGACTGACATACTTGGAACGAACGAAGCAATTAAATAAAAAGCTAATAACTGTTATTGGCAACACTCTTACCTACTTTTATTTACCTGTGAATTTTGTTGTGGTTTTTATTTGGACTGCGCTTAGAACATAAGAAATTATAAAACGTGTGTGGCATTTTGCATTAAAATATTCGTTATTTATTGACTCGAAAAAAAAAATGAACAGTACGCAGCAGCAGGGCTACTACGAAACTCGTAGTTTATATCGTGCGGTCCCTCTGACACTTATACTATTTAATAAGAGAGCGAGAGGGACCGCACGACACGAACTTTCTTGTTCGTAGTTTCGTAGTATTAGCCCTGCTGAATGAATGAGAAAAATAATTTGTTTTGGTAACATTTAGGTAACGTTAAGAGGATGCGGAAATGCGGAATACTTCACCGTAGCACAGATTAGTTAGAAATGATATGGGCGGCAGTGCATGGACACATTTAGTTCAAAAACAAACAAAAAACATGTAAACCAATAAAATATTTTACAAATAATTAAATCAATAACTTTGTTTGACGTGCAAAGTATTTCTTCAAAATTTTGGATGCATTGGATGGAATTTTGATTTTGACATTGTTATTAATACCATAGGTTATTAAATGAATGAATCCTATGGATCTTATGTGGGTCTGTTGTGGGCGTGTTTCATTACTCACTAGCACCTCACTAGTCAACATTTGGGTGACACTATTTCCCGGTCGTCAATACCGACATGGAAATACCGGTTTGATATTTCGTGTATACGCCCATAGGAACTCTTGTAACATGTCGTTGTTTCTTTAAAAAAAAAAATATGGCTCTGTGCCCTGTCCATCGGAGGACAATTTTGCCAGTGTCTAGTAGTTTTTGCCGTTGTACGGTAAAAAAATTCTAGAAAACGAAAATGAGAGGTAATGGTGGATGAACGATGACCCTCTTGTAACATGTGATGTGTGTGTGACACTAAGGTGACACTTATGGACGTGTACACGAAATATCGGGCGGTATTTCCAAGTCGGTATTGTCCGTGCCGATAAAGAGTGTTACGCATAACACAAAAAAAAACTTTGACAATTGACATTGTTATTTTGACTTTTGAGGTTAAGTTACGGTTATAATTTGGTTATAATTATTAATAATCGAAAGTTACCTGTATCTGCTTCGTTTATAGCACAAATAAGTGAAAAAAAGTTTCTGGGATGGCTTTAAACAAATATATGCATCCACGAAATATTTATAGAACTCCCCCAGACTTTGCTAAACTTTCTAAGGATTTCGCTGAATTTGCTGCCATCTCTCAACTTGTGCGTAAAATGAGTAAACATTCATAAAAAAAAAATTTTAGCACAAATTTAATACTAAGTACAATTCTGAATTTACATTTTAACATGCCAATATCTTAGTCAATTGAATGCTTTAGCGCTATAAAATTTCTTACTTTTTTCCAGGATGTAACAGGGAAAGTGACGATTGATTTTAAAGACCCAAAATCGTTGCGAATTTTGACGAAATGTTTGTTGAAATCAGATTTCAATCTTAATGTTGAAATTCCTGAGGATCGATTAGTCCCGACTCTTCCTTTGAGGCTTAACTATATACTGTGGATTGAAGACTTACTGAAAGCCATTGACAAGGATAATAACGTGAGAGGTCTAGATATAGGTACATCTACTTCATTATCTTATTGTATAATAATATTCAGTACTCGCTAAAGGCTGTTAGCATATAATTTTACAACTGGGGAATATGCTACTTGCAGAGCTGAGCTCAGAATTTTATTATTTACCTACTAAATTTCGATTCTATGGCAATCTATACAAAAAATAGCCTATGTGGTGTGGTGTTCCACAGATCCAGCCACTGTTTACCAAATTTAAAAAATCTGCCTAGCTAGTGGTTTTGGAGTGAAATAGTAACCCAAAGAAATGCTAACAAAATATGGGATTTATAATATTACAGGTACAGGAGCATGTGCTATTTACCCTCTACTTGCTGCTGCAAAGAATAAATGGCAAATGGTTGGAACAGAGGCGGATGAGGAAAGTCTGAGTAAAGCTCAGAACAATGTTCAAATAAATAACTTGCAGGAGTTAATACATGGTATGTAAAGTGATAAAGCTTGCTTATTTTTTGTGTAACAATAAATAAATATTGCGGGACAGTTGACAGCAATTGACCTAGGCCCAAAGTAATCAGAAACATTTATTTCAGTGAAAAAAATTGAAACAACATCAATATTCAATGAATTGTTTGGGAAAGAAAGTGAGCAGAAATTTCATTTTAGTATGTGCAATCCTCCTTTCTACAGCAATATCCAAGAGTTATGTGAATCCAGGAGTACCGCCAGGTTATTTTTTTTTATTTATACTTACACTATGGATTTCTATAAAGTGAAATTATTAATATTACTCCTAAAATAGTTGATAGTCACTGGCTATAAAATAAATATTATAAAAGATATTATGTGATCAGATTTAAAGTCTGCTTTAGAAATCTGCAAGAATAATTGTGCAAGTTACAGCACTCAATTTACCACTTCAAAACTCATTGGCCTCACAATGTACCTATGTAATGCAACTTGCTTGATTTTTATTACAGGTCTAAACCATGCATAATTACATTTCTAAATTCTTATTTCTTTAATTATAGACCACCTCCAAAAAATGGTTTCACTGGATCCCCACATGAGCTTATCACTGAGGGTGGTGAGTTGGAATTCTGCAGAAAAATGATCAAAGAAAGTAAAGAACATAAACACAAAATAATGTGAGTTTTTTATTTTGTAGTTTAAATATGAAATATTTGAATAAAAGTGCACAGAAACTGCCAAACAAACAACATATGTATACCATCTAAATTAAAATTTATCCTAAATAATTAATGTTAAACCCTTCCATCCAGTGTGATTCAAGTATTCACAAAAAAAAACCTCCCTAAATTTAAAAGTCCAAAAAATTAAATAAGTAATTATTTTCGTGTTACAGAATTTTTACAACAATGGTTGGTCATAAGTTTAACTTAGAGGAATTGTTAGAAGATCTGAAGGCAGAGGGTCTGAAACATACTAACTCTGAGTTTTGCCAAGGCCGTGTGACAAGATGGGGTCTAGCATGGACATATCAGGACTATGAAATCTATAAATTGGGTAATCATTTAAACAATAAAAACTTTTCATTTTCATTTTCAAGTATTAGTGTTTTCAACTAATTATTTTGGCCAGCCTACTATTAATGAATATGATTTCAGTTCCACCAAGAGAGAAACCTCGTAAGAAGAACGTAAGCACAACATACCAATTGCCAGAATTAACAGAGCAGACTAATAACTTTGAGACAGTCCATAACAAAATTAAATCAATCCTAAAAGACCTGCAGATAACACATAAAGTTCTAAACAAGAGAGGAAACAGTTTATCAATTGACATTGTTGCTACAACAAACACCTGGAGTAACCAGAGGAGAAAAAGAAGACTCATGAAAAGACAGGAATCAGAACAAAAAAAAATAAAGCTAGATGCTGCTAAAGAAATCTCTGTTGTAAATAATAATTTAGACGAAAAGTCTGAAATTCCAATTGCTTCAGTTTCTGGTGATTCTGATACTGCTACCAATACTAAATCAAACCAACCAGAGGTTGATAGCATTGGAGAATTTGAAAGACTTCAAGAAAATCAAGAACTAGTACATGCTTTTATTAAGATCTTTATGAAACAAGCTCAGGTAATTCTGGAAACAGAGTTTTTAAGTGGCAGCAGTGGCAAGGAAGGATTACATCAGATAGTACAATATATTAAAAATAATTGGAAATGATATTTGTTGTTTATTAGCGATTGACCCAAGATCGTGAAACATGGCGTAGTCTGCTGGGCTACTACGAAACTCTAAACTCGAAGTTCGTGTCGTGCTGTCCCTCTGACACTATATAATACGAGAGCGAGAGGGACCGCACGACACGAACTACGAATTACGAGTTTCGTAGTAGCCCTGCTGGTGTTGGAGGCCATATTTTGTAACACTTTCCCGGCCCGAATAATACCGACCCTGTTTTTGTCACTCACTATGTACGTACATTACAGCGCGCGCAATATTTTGTACGCCCTGATAAAGCGAGACCATGATAATGTACGGCATGATAATCGGAAGCAATAATGCAAATCGGATTATCACGTCGTACATTCAGAGTTGTACATTATTGTTTTCCGTGCCTGTAAAATTATGTTTTTCTGCCTACTTTGCATATGCAATGTATTGTGTTTTACTCACCACTTCGGCGTTTTTACTAGTGCCTCAAATATCCCATGTAATCGATCCATCCAATCACTCGACTTGAAAAAAGAAACGTAAACGTCAAAACACGATACATAGGTACAGCCGGGGCTACTACGAAACTCTAAGTTCGTATCGTACCGTCCCTCTCGCTCTCGTATTGAACAGTATGTGTCAGAGGGACAGCACGACACGAACTTTGAGTTTCGTAGTAGCCCTGCTGCTACTGCGGCACGGGAATTGCGGAATGCGGAGTACTTTTTACGAAAATATAGTAAATTATCCACCGCAGCATTAAAATGGATGAACCCACAGTATCTAAACAAGAGCAACCGCCGGAAATACAAAATGAGGAACCTATACTGTCGTTAGGTGCTGAGTTAGAAACGCACGGTCTGAGGGTTTCTAGTGGTAACGATGTCTCTGCAATCCCTACGGCGAAAGATCCTCAGAAACCATCACCAAAGAAATCAAAGAAACGTAAGCCCAAAGTGCCTCGAGATGTTACTGCCCCACGGCAGCCTCTGACCGGTAAGAAACCCTTTTTTTATTTCGTTATAATTAGGTTCATAATGAGGTTGTTAAATAACTGGCTAGATTTTAATGACGAAATACATAACTAGTTTGAGAGTAATAAAATTCGAATTTAGAAATCTTAAAAAGTACACTTTTTAAGTTATGTATGGAATTTCCCAGATAGTGCATTTCCTTTCCTTATGAGCATTTCACTTCCATAAAAGTGCTTATTTCAGTTATGTGTGTTTTACTATCCTTAGCCTGTTTTTAAAACTATGTCTCATTTATAATTGAAACATTGTATTTGTGATTATATTATTATGAAAATAAATTTGTTTTTTTTTCATGTTATCATGTCTGTATTTTAACTATTGTTTGTTGTTGTAGGCTATGTGCGTTATTTGAATGAGCGTCGTGACCAAGTGCGTGCAGAGCACCCTGAGCTTGGGTTTGCAGAGCTGACACGCCAGCTGGCTAGCGAGTGGAGCAAGCTGCCTGTCGAAGAGAAGCAGCATTATTTGGATGCTGCTGACCAAGATAAGGAGAAGTATGTTTCAAATGATTTTAATAGAAAATTGTTAGTAAAATATTAGGTTTAAAATTTTTAAACAACAACAGAAGGAATAAGCATCACTATTTATAGAGGGAACACTGCTGCCTTTTAAAAATCTAAATAATTCATATATTTATCCCTTTGTTTTAGGTACATTAAAGAGTGGGCTGAGTATAAGAAAACAGATTCCTATAAAGAATTTAGAAAACAACAAATGGAGCAAAAGCATTCTGGTGGATCTGCTAAAAAGATGAAGCACAGTCAACCTGCAAATGAAGGGTCAGCTAATACTGGTAATTAATTAACTACTAATTATTTATTTAAGGAATAAATCTTTATTTACCTGGGCTATTAAGAATGAACTTTAACCTTTTTAGTAACTCCACAAGCAAATACAGATCAAAACACTGTGACAGCCAATGGCCCCAGTGCTGCGCCTGTTGTCTCCACTTCACGGCAACCAACCCCACCTCGACCCAGACCTTGCATAACTCCTGCTTCTGTAAGTACACCATTGGTTTATCTGTATAGCACAACACACAAATATGTCGCGTTATCTGGTAAAAGGTACCTTGTTGTCGGTTCTAGTTTCCGAGATAATCGCGCTTGAAATAAAATGTTGAAAAAAATCATTTTTTCTTTTTTTTACTCTGTATTAATAAGCAGGGTCTAAATTTTAATTTGACAGAGACACCAGTTTTTAAATCGATTTTTTATGAGTTAAAACATCCCTTAAAGTTTAGTAAGAAAGGTACCTTATTGTCGGTGCCGCTCTTGAATGCTTTCTGTGCGCTCGGTATCGGTTTGGAAGACGTGTCGGACGTCGGTACTTTGTCGGCGCGTCATCATCATCATCATCATCCTAGCCTATACTTCCCACTGCTGGGCACAGGCCTCCTCTCAGAATGAGAGAGCTTGGGCATTAGTTCCCACGCGGGCCCAATGCGGTGCTTGTCGGCGCGTAAAAAACGTCAAGAATCATCATAAAATGCGTTTAATTAGAGTAAGGTAAATCATCAATAACTGGCCACCCTTAGGCGGTAGCCAGTTAGGCCCTTATTACACTAGCGATTTGCGGGCGAGTAGAAAGCGAGGTGAGCGCGCAGCGAGTTCGCTTCGAGCGCGTAACGATTTCACCGCGAGCATGAAACGATATCGCCGCGAGCGCGCAACGATGTCGCTGCGAGTTCGCTGCGTTAGCGCCGAAGACGCCCTATTTATTATACGAAAGTCTACAATATGGCATTTTTGGCGCTAAAGCAACGAACTCGCCATGCGCTCGCAGCAGCGACATCGTTGCGCGCTTGCGGCGAAATCGTTATACGCTCGCAGCGAATTCACTGTACGCTTGCCTCGCTTTCAACTCTCCCGCGAATCGCTAGTGTGATAAGGCCCTTATTGACGATTTACGCCAATTTGTCTTTTTTTTATTCGACTGGATGGCAAACTAGCAAGTGGGTCACCTGATGGTAAGAGATTACCACCGCCCTTAGACACCTGCAACACCAGGGGGATTGCAGATGCGTTGCCAACCTAGAGGCCTAAGATGGGATACCTCAAGTGCCAGTAATTTCACCGGCTGTCTTACTCTCCACGCCGAAACACAACAATGCAAGCACTGCTATTCACGGCAGGATTAGCGAGCAAGATGGTGGTAGCAATCCGGGCGGACCTTGCACAAGGTCCTACCACCTGCTGGTCTTAAGAGGTTGATTTATAGTAATAATAATAACGATTAATAGTTACAACTACAAATCAAAAGCAATTTTTTAGATCTTATTCTTAACTATGTCACTAAACATTTTTCGTCCGACAATAAGGTACCTTTTCAAATACGTTAATCATTTAGTGTGTTGAGACAAAATTATAGGTTTTTGGTAAGAGTTTTAATACTACAATGTTCTTAAATTAAGACTATTAAAATTAATCGTAAGTTATTAGTCGTTTTCAAATGATATCACTTCATAATCACTAAATATTTTGCCACCGACGATAAGGTACCTTTTAGAAAATATATAGTGATTGTACCAACTTTTTACTAAACTTTACCTTGAATTTTGAGACTGAAAAAACTAGTTTTTTAAGATTTGTTGAGTTAATTTGGTCTCATTTGGCTATGTTTTAGCGTACTAAATATAAAAGTTTGTTGATTTTTACTGTTTAATTACATTTGTAAACAACAAAGTTATTTTTGTTAATGTATTTTTTTATATAATAAACAACGTTAATTCAAAACGGAGTAGTTCTTATTTAGTGTCCAATCACGCATAATATTTTTTCCTTCGATAAAATCCAATGGAAATATACTATAAATAGAAAAAAATGTAAAAAATCCATCAACCTTTTTTTTTACTTTATGCACTTTGGCAAGGTAAACTATAGGAAAACCGTTGTCCAGTTACAAAATTGTTCTTGAAACCTGAAAGCCCGTACAATCTACTCCTCAAATAGCATGTCATCTATGTAACTTCCAACAATAACATACTTTTATTGGGTGTATAAGTTTGAATTCAATTTTCTCATAATCACCTTTTCTGGCTTTTGAGCTTCAACATTTTTTTTAAAATATCTATTAAACCTACATGCATGTTTCTTACATGGTTCGATAGCTAAATGTATGTAGATTATGGGGATATCAATAACTCAATACCGACAACAAGGTACCTTTTCCCAGATAACGCCACATATCATCAAATATCAGAATCTTCAAATTATGAAAGACAGCTTGCTATTGCCTATCCTATCTACATAATCAAAGTCAAAATCAAAATAATCTTTATTCAATTTAGTCTTATGAATGTAAAAAAAAATGTATCACTGGTATGTTATGTTATGGCACACTCCACTTCTTCTGTTTTAAACTAGTTTGTACACTTTTTCTTTTATTAGGGGGAAGACTTAGCTGGTGGTGATACGGACATACCTATATTCACAGACCAGTTCCTGCAGCACAATAAGTTGCGGGAATCTGAGCTCAGACAGCTCAGGAAGGCCAACTCTGACTATGAGCAGCAGGTAAATTATGTACTTTTATAATTGACAATTGATGATTTGACAATTATTGAACCTGATCACAAAATCCGCGCGATTTTGCGCGAATCGGTTAAGAAATGCGACCCGTAGAAGATAACAGCCAGACATTTCAGCCATGGCTGAGCAGACATGCAAAACTGAAACAGAGATGCTTTCCTCAGGCTTCGCACTTGCTCAGGCTTTAAAATCAACTTTATACAATGACAGGAGTTGGACACTCTGCAGTTTAGGTACGTTCGGCCGGCGCACCTTTTCAACAGGCACACGGCGGTGGGTTGCGCGTCGCGCGTGATTTGTGTAGGTACCTATACTCTGTCTATTTAACAGAGTTAGTACTAGGAAACAGAGAATTCACATAATTGGTCAGCGATAAGGACGATGCACAGGCACAAGATAGGTTTACATGCCTGTCAAAATTTAGTCATTATCTGTCTCTCGTATGGTGCGGACGCTTTCAAGTGCTTATCTTTGATTACTAATTTTTACCTGGCTCGTTTATTAGACTGTTTCCCATTTAACCTGTGACTTCGCTTGTTTATCGGACTGTTTTCTGCTTCTTCTGTGACTCGGCTTGTTATTGGACATTATTTTGTTAAAATATGGAAAACCAGCCAAATGTGACGAAAAAAAGGCGTTTAAGGCATTTCTCGTCAGAAGAGAAGTCAATGGTACAAAACTTGTACGATACTTTTTTAAAGGAGACTCCACACGCTTCACACAATGAGATTGCAAAAACGATTGCCTCATCATTAGGCATTCACTGGGTACCTATCTGTGTGCAGAATTTTGAAGGAAAAGCAGACAAGTGGAATCCTTAAATCGCCTAAGAAGGCAAAGACAAGGAAATTTGTTATTAGCAAGACTGACAACTTCACTAAAGACGCATTGCGGAGCATTGTGCATGGATTGAACTTCCAACATTAGACAAAATATTGGGTGTTGTCAACGAAGATACAAATCTCGGAAATTATAAGCGGGCGACACTACACAAATTATTAATAAACATTGGATTTAAGTTTATGACAACACATCGCAATAGTATGCTGAATGATCGAGAAGATTTACAACATTGGAGGCGAAATTATTGAAAATCGATAAAAGAAGCCAGAGACTCAAATAATTTTTATTTTTATTTGGATGAGACCTGGGTGAACGAGGGGCATACGAAAAGCACGATATGGGTTGACTTGACACGACAATACAAAAAGCAAGAGATGCAATGCTGAATGGTTTATCAGTTGCTTTAAAGAATCCATCAGGTAAGTTATTTATCATACTTAAGTGTTAATAAGTTCGTAGTAAAACTTCATATCATATCATATCATTAATCTTTACTAATAACAGGTAGCAGCAGGATGGATTGTCACTCTAGAAGATGAGCTCTGGTTGAGTTCGTTCCACGCGTCAGTGTAGTGTGGTGGTGGTGATAGATGGGTTTGTGTGATTTGTGTGTGTTCTTACAGTGTGGAGGTGGAGGAACTGCATGAACACGCATATTTTGCATAAGCTTAGCTATCGTAAGGTCGCGGGTGAGCAAGGAAATTATTTCAGTTCGTTTTTAAGATGTGCTTATTCTAAAGGGCATAACTCCATAACTACGACACAATAGATCCATTACTTTTGTCTAGTCTCTTAAAAAAAGATCACGTAAATCTGACGTAGACGTTGCATAGAGACAATATCAAAATTATGACAGCTCCTTTTTCTGGTGATAAAGGCAAAGGAAACATATCTATTCTGTTGTAGTGTTGGCAAATTCAGACATATTTTTTAATTTTTGTATTTTTTTTAATATGGAGAAATCAATTATAATAATATTTTCCCATGTTCAGGAGGCAAAACTCGTTCGATTCCTGTAGTAATTAACAGATGTTAAAAAAATTAAATCTTGTCAATTGACGATTTTATTAATCCACTTCAAAAAAGGAGGAGGTTCTCAATTCGAGTGTATGTAGGTATGTTTTTTTTTGTATGTTTGTGACGCGATAACTTCGCCAATTGTGGGCCGATTTCAAAATTATTTTTAGTTCTAAAGGACATACCTCCGAGGTGGTCCCATTGACACCAAGTCAGGATCTGATGATGGGATCTTAGAGAAATCGAGGGCAACCCTCGAATTTTTAAAGTATACCTATAACGATTTTGGCATTTTTAACATCAAGTCAAGTATTTACATTCTGAAAGTATCATTTGGTGAACTGGACCCTGATAAAGAAGACCGTAGGTACTGGTACTCTGATATAAAATGATATAAATATGCTGTGTTTGAGCCTAATGGAATCGTTGTGAGATGCACTTTGGCTTCTTCTTTCCGCTGGCGCTACAACCTCTGTGGGTCTTGGCCTCCTCCACAATTTTCTCCAGTTGTCACGGTACCTTGCAACCTTCTTCCAGCTGGTAAACTTTCCATCCTCCTGAGATCTTCTTCCACACAGTCACTCCAACGCTTTTTAGGCCTGCCTCTCGGTCTCTTTTGTTGCGGCGTCCACTTTGTCATTACTTTTACGGCCCTTGTGTCCGGCATTCTTTCAAGGTGACCCGCCCACCCAGTCGCTGCGACTTACAAAACCTGACGATGTTCTCGTGCCCGATAAGTGCGTCCAGTTCATGGTTCATGCGTTGACGGTAGATACCGTCAACTCTTTCACAGGACCATAGATTTTTCTCAACACTTTCCTTTCGAACACGGCAAGCTTCATTTCGTCTCTCTGGGTTAAGGTCCAGTTTCGCAGGCGTAAGTCACAACAGGCCTGATGATGGTGTGATAGATGGTGAGTTTCGATTTTCACACTAAGCAGCTTAGAACTTAGGGGTTTGGCACATGCGTAATAGCATTTGTACCCAGCAACTATCCGTGCCTTAATCTCCTCGTCAGATCTATTCTGCGAGGTAATTGTTGCTCCTAGATACTTGAAGCTGCTCACGCCGCTTATGGTTTGATTGCCGATGTTAACGTTTTGTGCTGTCCAGGCTGTCTAGCTGTTGCAAGGTACTCAGTCTTGGATGCATTTACACGCAGTCCAAAAGTAGCGGCTTCGGTCTCTAGCGTTAGACAGTGGTCGGCCATCCTGTTTCTTGACCTGCTGGTAATGACAATATCATCAGCATACGCAGCGAGTTGAGAGGTGTTGTAGTCAATCAGGCATTGATATTCAATTTACGTGTGGCAGCCTCAAGTGTTAACTGTCGCTTTGTAGATATCTAAGCCGCATTTCATTCTTTTTATTAAGTGCCTGCCTATATTCTTCATCAAACCATTCTATATTTCTTGTACGTTTTGCCTTCCCATAGTATTTTTGGCTGAATCCGTGACCGGTGTTTTTATATTCTGCCACTCTTCATCGATGTTCTTGGACGGGACATATTTAGTAAGTTGTCTTCCTACTTCATTTTCGTACAAAGTTTCATTAGTTGTATCTTTTAGTTTGTCTGTGTCCCATTTTATGCGTTTCTCACCTTTAGCGTTCTGAATTTTACAAGTTTTTTCCTTTAAAGAGGCAACAACTAATAAGTGGTCAGAGTCACAGTTGGCACCTCTGTATACTCTAACATCTTGAACATTGGACAGTCTACGCTTGCTAAATAGCACATGATCAATTTGATTGTATTGAGCCCTACCGGGAACCTTCCAGGTGCCTTTGTGTATATTTTTGTGTGGAAATTTCGTACCACATATAAAAAGATTATTTGCTACTGCAAAATTGCACAAGAGTTCTCCATTGTCGCTGGTGTCTTCATGCAGAGAATGTTTACCAATCACGTCCTCATATACATTCTCTTTCCCCACTTTTGCGTTGAAGTCACCTAGAACACAAAGAGCATCATATTTCGGCACTTTACTGCATAGTGTGTGAAGTTCCTCGTAAAACTTTTCTTTGTCTTCGTCTGATGCGTCTTCCGTTGGTGAATATGCGCAGACATATGTAGTATTGTAGAGCTTTCCTTTGACTCGTATTTTGCATAGTCTGTAGCTATATAGTCTGTCTCTTGCTGATGATAAAACCAGTGCCGCGGTATCCCTGAATGTCGGCACAGCTGTAGTGAAGTGTATACTCGTCTTTATCTATGGTGCCAGTTCCTTGCCATCTGATTTCTTGAAGTGCTATTAAATCGAGGTTGTATTTCCTCAGTTCGCAGCCAACTTCATCCATTTTTCCAGCTTGTAGCATAGACTGAACATTCCATGTACCGATTCGTAGGCTTAATCGTTTTTCCATAAGTCTTTGCCGAGGTCGTTGTGTTTTAAGCAATCCGGATTTTTCTGTATTGGACTTCGGAACGTTTAGGTTTTTACCTTGTAGGGTTGTTGGCCCTACGAAGAACCCTCCTCCTTTACCCGGGCTTGGGACCGGCAGTGCGCGAGATGCAACACAGGCGGAGTTGATGCACTTTGGCTACAAATCACTAAAAACTGAAAATATATTTTTTAACAAAAAATGGAACCGACTTCAAAAACCTTCAAAATAATTTTCTACTATTATGAAGTCGATGCCTCAGCACGAGGCGAGTGCCACGAGCCAGCACCAGCAGGAGTGATTGAAGCCCAAATATAGTATGTAGGTGAGGTAGACGACTATAGTTCCACTCCTGCTGGTTCGTGCTGTGTTAGGCACCGACTTCAAACTAATAGAAAATTATTTCCAAGGTTTTTGAAGTCGGTTCCATCTATTGTTATTAATAAAATACTAATTGTTGCCCGTGTCTTCGTCGGCGAAGAATTTGTCAATCCTTTATTGCTATACCACAGGAACTATTCAATTTTCCGGGATAAAAGGGGCTATAAACTATCTGTGCTCCCTTCATCCAAATCCGATCCGCCGAGCCTCAGTATTTCGTGATTAAGTAGCAAACTCTTCATAAGCTTTCTTAGTTATAAATAACTAGCTGTTGCCAGCGACTTCGTCTGCGTTCTGCGAACAATTCATTTATCGCTATCACAGACAGGAACTGTGCAATTTTCCGGGATAAAAAGTATCGTGTATCAATCCAGGTTATATAAACTGAGTAATCTTACTATACCTAAGTACTCTATCGAAAAGAAAACGCGCTTTTAACGCGCGTTTCTAAAACACACGTCGACGGTCGGTTTCTGATAAAATATTTTTTTTTTTAGGTCTTCAATTGTGTGGAGTAAATTGTGTCTTAAGGACGGTAAATAAGGAATTACGAACGAGAGTCTATTAGAAGCCCGAAGTCGAAGACTGAGGGCTTTAATGAGTCGATGTTCGTAATTCTAGTACCGCCCGTGCGACATACAATGTTTTTCATCACATTTTTGAGTAAAATTGTATATTTGTAAAAGAAAAACTAATATTTTTTCCGATATTATTTACCGACCTTGGGCTTCATTAAAAGAAAATTTGTACGCGCTATGACTCATTTACCGACCACGGATTTCATGACAAGCACATTAAGGTCGAGGGTTTTATTTGGGGGGTTGCAACCAAGGTAGCCTGCATGTTACGACACAGTTTACGAGCAAGTGTGATGAAAAAAATCTAACTCAGTCTGATGTACCTACCTACACGTTGTTGGTGTGAATATGTCAGGAGTGTTTTTCATAAAGTTTGTCCTGTTCAGAACGCAATACTGCAAAGGCACGCGGAGGAGGTGAGCGGCGCGACGGCGCGGCTGCGCGCGGAGACGGCGGCAGCGGCCGAGCGCATCGCCGCGCTCGCCGCGCATCGCCGCGCGCTCGTCGCCGCACTCGTGCCTGCGCTGCACTCTCTCGCTATACCAGGTTCACTTACTTCCTTTAGGCTGCGTTTAGACATACTCTGAAAAGAGACGGTACGCTAAAATCGCGCGATTCCCGCCGTGTCTGAACCAGGCATGTTATGGTATGGAGCTCCGTATCCGTAAACGAAACTATCGGATATCCGAAATAAAAAACTATCCGTAACCGTAACTGAATCCGATATAAAAATGTGACAGGTTTTTGTTTTTGCCCGGCCGAGCCGATAGAACAGCCGCGCGCGTCTTCTGCATATATTGTTTACTAGCTTTTACCCGTGGCTTCGCACGCGTAAACTATTCGGTCGGGTAGTTGCAATTGAAATTTTCGGGATTTTACAAAATATTCCTGGAAAATTCCAAAATTTATATCGTGGTCTTTATTGAGGTTGTGTTGAGAATAACTGTACAAAATTCAAGACTATAAACCCAGTGCTGAAATTTCAAAATTTTTCCCTATCCGAATTCAAATTCAAATCATTTATTCAGTAAATAGGCCGCAATGGGCACTTTTACACGTCATTTTTTAAACTACCAGCGGAAAGACCATCATTGCCAAGAAGAATGCGCCGCAAGAAACTTGGCAGTCATTTTTTCAAAATAAAATAATTACCTACAAATAAAATACTTAAAAACTACAGTTAAAGAAAAAAATACAAAATAATAATCATAATAATGCAGGGATGTATGGGGTCCCTTAGTTACAAAACTCTCGTGGGAATATCGGGATAAAAGTTCGCATGAATAACAATTCTCCAGAAACTACACAAATTGCTAATTGTGATGTGATGCAATCATACATTTATCTGGGAGCCTTGATTAGGAACAACGGTGGATGTATCGACGAAGTAAAGAGGCGTATGGCAATTTCTAGGTCTGCGATGGACAAGTTAAGGAAAATATGGAGGAATCGCAACATATATAGAGCCACAAAAAACGGGCTAGTTCGGGCACTTGTATTCCCCATATTCTTGTACGCCGCGGAAACGTGGACCCTGCGGGAAGTAGAGAAGAAGAAGAAGATAGACGCCCTAGAGATGTGGTGCTGGAGGAGAATGCTCGGAGTATCGTGGACTGAATTCCGTACCAACGAGTCTATACTTAGAAAACTCGGCATCAAGCAGCGTCTATCGCCTTTGGTTCAATCTCGTATCCTCACCTTCTTTGGTCACGTATGCCGCCGAGGGGAAGTGTCTATTGAGCGACTTGTGATCCAGGGAAAGGTTGAGGGTACCAGGCCACGAGGAAGATCGCCTATGAGGTGGACTGACCAAATAAAAGCGGCAGTACATGACTACATGAATGCACGAGGAAGGCGGCAATCAGGGAGGAATGGCGGCGTGTTGTGAAGCTTGCCACCAACACCTGAAGCGATGACCACGACCACTCTCTCAAGAGTGATACCGACAAAGAAGAATAAATAAAAAAAATGAAATTTTTATGGTTAGGTTATTCTATTGCTGTCATAATTTACGACTCGTTACTATTACAATAAAATTAAAGTCAAGTCATCTATATTCCTATTAGAAAGAACTCTTTATTGTGCAAAAGAAAATAAATAAAAATACAATAAAAAAATTACAAAATTATACGAGTACGTGAGGGTAGGGGAGGTAAATTATACGGGTAATCCTTAGTTTGTAGGTATAGGTTTAAGTTTTTTTTTTTTAAATTTTTTATTTTATTTTTAATTATTCCTATTTGTATTTTACTTTTACGCTTCCCTAAAAATGCAATATCCGTAACCGAAACTATCGGATAATCCGTAATAATTTAACATTCGTTACCGTAACCGGTATTATGTTTGACATATATCCGTATCCATATCCAGATCCAAAATGTTATATCCATAACATCCCTGGTCTGAACGCAGCCTTACTAACTAAAAATATAATATTTACTTAACTGAGTAGTATGAATAGTAGAATTGGGTTGTTTCCAGGTAAAAGAAAAATCTAATCCGTCAGTCTTTATCAGAAAATATTGGACACGTATTTGTTCTTTTTTCAATCAAACAATTACAAAAATAAGGCGCCCAAAGTTTGGGAGCAGGGCCCCGTGACGTGACGTCACGCCGTGCTGGAAATTGTCGCACGGCGTGACGTCACGCAGAACTGTCATTATTTATATTTCATTTTTTTTTTGTTTAGTTTTATAGACTATACGTTATGACTATCCAATTTATTAAAAGTGTAAACAAACCGATTTCATCAAAATTCTTATATAAACTTTCACTGGATCGAATCAATAACACATTTATCTATAATTCGTGTCTTTTAACTAGATGTCTA
Source organism: Choristoneura fumiferana (assembly GCF_025370935.1). Classification (NCBI taxonomy): domain Eukaryota; kingdom Metazoa; phylum Arthropoda; class Insecta; order Lepidoptera; family Tortricidae; genus Choristoneura; species Choristoneura fumiferana. Next base: position 14,030,293 of record NC_133488.1, on the reverse strand, counting down.
ATCACTTTTTTCACCAAAATTCACTTGATTTCAATATTTATTTTTCATTTGAAAAATATTCGTCAAAATCTAACTTTATTTCTTGATTGAAACATGTGTATAATCTGCAGTAGCATAGACTAGCGTAGAGATGGTGGAAAATTTTACATTTTAAAGAAAATTGTTAACAAAAAAGTAAAACCGACTCCAAAAAAAAAACAAAAAATAGAACCGACTACAAAACTCTTCAAAATATTTTTCTACTAGCTCGAAGTCGGTGCCTCAGCACGAGGCAGCAGGAGTGGAACAATAGTCGTTTACCTCACCTACATACTATGGGTTTCAATCACTCCTGCATGCTTGTTTGCTTGTCTTAATGCTAAAAATGCCAAAATCGCCATAGGTGTGCCTATAAATTTTGAGGATTGCCCACGATTTCCCTAGGATCCCATCATCAAATCTTGACTTGGTGACAATGTGACCACCTCAGAAGAGTACTCTTTCGAATAAAACAAGAATTTTGAAAATCGGCCCACAATTGACTGAGTAAACGGTGAACATACATAAAAAAAAAAAAAAAACATTGGAACATAGAACCTCCATCTTTATTTTGGATTAATGCGCGGATGAATAAGCGATTTTATTTACTTTCCTTAAAATTAAAAAATAGTTACTGCTTTTATAATTGTATAAACAGTCTTTGGAATGAAATCAACTAAATCAAGTATTGTAAATAATAGATAAAAATACTTTGCCTATTCAATTAATAAATTAATCGATTTACTGATCAGATTAATAATTTTGCAATAAGTTCTAGGTTTTCACATCATTGAATGTCTGTGGTCGGATAAAGGGCGTCTTTGTTTACACATTTCATAAGGCAAATAATTTTTACAACTGTTATTGGTTGTTATTATGATCAGTTGAAAAAAATAATGGGCAGTTATTTTATTTTTCATCACACTTGCTCCTAAACAGTGTCGTAACATGCAGGCTACCTTGGTTGCAACCCCCCAAATAGAACCCTCGACCTTAATGTGCTTGTCATGAAGCCGGTGGTCGATAAATGAGTCATTGCGCGTACAAATTTTCTTGTCATGAAACCCAAGGTCGGTAAATGATTCCATGCCCGTACATTAATGCTGCTGCGCGCGCTGTGCTGCAGGACCACATACACACGCACGTTCCGGCGAATGCTGAGGGAGGGGGAGGGGGAGGGCGGCGCTGCCAAGAGCGCAGCCCGAGGTATCGCCAATATTTGGAAGAATTATATTCTTTTAGAAATAAAAAAGTTACTCGCAAATGTGATGAAAAACATTGTACGTCGCACGGTCGGTACTAGAATTACGAACATCGACACATTAAAGCCCGCAGTCTTCGGGCTTCTAATAGACTCTCGTTCGTAATTCCTTATTTACCGCCCTTAAGACACAATGTACTATTCTGGTGGTTGGTAAATTACTATAGCAGTAAATAGAAAATTCAGCGGTTATTTCTTCTTACAAATCAGGTTCTACAATTATTTAAGCAGTGTAATAAATGATTGGCCAGTGAAATAATGGAATGGGCAGTTAGATAAATAGTTCGGCAGTTAATGGTGAAAAACATCGATATTGACAGTAGTGCACCCAAGTTCATCGCGAAACAACATATTTCGATCAAAAAGAAACGTGTCTACGTAATTAAGTATCAACCTTGCATCTTTGTAAATAAATTTAATAATGCTAACATAACTCATTTTTTTTTAAAAGAAGAACGTATTTGACCTATTCGTTATTCATACGAATCGGAAGAAGGAACGAAAACATATTATTATTGGTCTAATAAAGTAAAGAAACGATCAGCTAGAAGGTACGATCTTGTATGATTCTTTGTCAGATGCTGTACCTATTTATGTATCGTACTGAAGATTATCATTACCATGAGAGTAAAGTCCTCAGAACATAGATTATCGAAAAAAGTAAATAGATCTTCAGTTCAAACGATTTAGAATGAGATTTCTCACCAGCTTATTTCGATTTGTTACCTGACAGCTAATAACTGCCCATTCGGTCATATTTCTGCTCAATATTTATTTAAATGCCCATTTAAAAATTTCTTACCAATCATTTTTATTTAGTTTACTGCTCAATTTATACTGCTGAACTTTTAAATAAACATGTATTTTGTAATTTTGAACTTACCAATTCTACAATACACAACTGCCGCTTTAAATCAGTGCCTTTTCATAAATTGGATCGAAATACAATACCTATAAAGAAAAAAAAACATGCATTTTGGTGCAGTTGTTGAAGATACCATAAATGATGCATTTCTAGCATGTAAAGTGCGAGTAATCTTCGGGCCCGCAAACATTCAAATGTTTGCAAAATCTTAACAGTAAAATTATTGTTACAGGAGGACCAACTGGAGCGACTGAGAGTAATATTGATGAATATATGGATAAACTCAATACTCTAGCCACTGAGACAAAGAATCATGCTGTTATAAAGCAAGCTAAAGATATTTTAAACAGAATAGAGCTACCCATGAATTAATTTAATAAAATATGTGAATTGCTTTCTACAAATAAATTTAATATTAAGTAAATGTTTGGTGGTTTTACTTAACTAATTTTTACTTTTCCTAAGAGATTTTACAAACAAAATGATAAGATAATCAGTCATTTTATTTTTTAACTAATATCATGCCATGTAATTAATGTTTGTAAACATACCCATTAACAACTTAGAAATTTAGTAACTACATATTTATAAACTGCATCATTTAGTAATTTTATGTGTTGTAAAATTTAGGGTCAAACAAGGTGTTCAAATAATAAAATGTAAATTTAGTTGGTTATTTAATACTTATCAACATACACATCAGTCATGTCATACATATATTGCTTACTATTACTAATTTAGTAGATCAACTATATATTTTTTAGATACTATTCTGATGGATTTTCATTCTCCTCATCCTCATCAGACTCAGGGTTGGAGTTTGTATGGGAGCCAGTGTTGGAGCCAGCATTTGTACCAGTATCATAGTCATGCAGTTTCTTTCTCCACATTTTTATCAGAGTGTCCCAGGATCTTCTGCTATATTTTGCATATTTATCAGGAGTCTTGGGATCATCTTTAGTCCGATTTGTTCTACAAAACAAGAAATATATTACTGTCACATTAATAAAAAAGGTTTTTTTTTTTAAATGAAGTGATATCCCTAAGTTGGATGTTTGAGATTTATCAGTTAGTTCATAGTCAATTTTTATATTGTTTGAATTTGAAATACACAATATTAGATTAAATGATTTTATTCAGAATACACTGAATTACCATTAGCAATACCTACATTGGTACTTTTTGTAAATAATTGTTGTATCCAACAGTATTTTTTCCATAATCAATTTGTTTTTGCCTTCTTTGTAAAATTAACGGGTCACTCTCCAGCTCCATTGGTCTCTTTGGAGGTTTGCTGTAAAACACAAGAGTATTATAATACATAAGCATGGTTTTATAATAATTCCTAAAATGGCTTTCATAAATCAAGTAAGTACCTTTCTCTTTGGTCTGTATCAGGTTTCTCAGTAAGTTTTACCCGTTTCCTGCTGTTGGAAGTTTCTCTACTGCTATCACTACTCTCAGACATCTTTTTTTCTTTTGTTGGTTTCCGAACTAAAATAACAAATGTATTAAATATGAAAATGTAATAATTATGTTAGCTTAGTTATTAAAAATACTTATTTTGCCATTACCATTAAGAGTTTCCTTGAGGTCCTTTGTCCAAGCATTATTTATTGCTGATCTGCTCATTATCGAATAATTGTTTCTTTTCTTTCTTAGCCAAATATGCGTACCACTAATAGCAAAGATGTTGTTGTTAAGGCGGAATGAAGCAGTAGGCCAAAATAAGATTATATTTTGACTGTGCTTACCACCCAAAAAGTAACGAAAGTATTGTAATGTGGGACTACTATTTCGAATTGAAAATTACTACTTTTGTTGTGATGAATGCATATTTATTCACATGAAAAGAAATAAAAAATCTCAAAATTACTGCGCTGCGCTGTGATATGACACTGACAGTTGAGAAAACGCGCGTACGGTTGATTACTGACTGACCACAGACTGAACAACAACTGAAGGAAGGAAATAAATACACACACACACACATATAAAAAAAAATACACATGGTTACAGTTACAGCATGGAGGTATTCAAATCAAAACGGGTATAAAAAGGTTAATGCAGGGTCGGCAACGCGCGAGTGATACTTCGGGTGTTTCAAGCGTTCCTAGGCGGCGGTAAATGCTTAACATCAGGCGGGACTCACGCCTGCTTGCCACCGACGTGGTATAAAAAAAAAACGCTTAATTAAACGCTTTTTTTTGTGATCCTTGGCCACTGATGCTTTGGCTACCAGAGTTGCCGTAAAAAGGAATAATTAAACGCATGCTAAGACCCCTTCCACACGATAAAATGTTAGAAGTAAAATGAAATATGAAATTCAAGATCATTGGTTAACCGCGAACACTCCAATTACAAGCCTAAATATTGCAGCCAATGCAGAGCAGCAATTATTGAAATCTTTCGTCTTTTTTTCAGAATTCTTGGAACGTCAGTTCTGCAGGGCTACTCCTAAACTCGAAACTCGAAGTTCGTGTCGTGCGGTCCCTCTCGCTCTCGTATTAAATAGTATAAGTGTCAAAGGGACCGCACGACACGAACTTCGAGTTTCGAGTTTCGGCGTAGCCCTGCTGTCTGTGGAGTGTCCCTCTCTGTCTCTGTCCCTCTACTCTCTTTACAGTACGACAAGATCTTATTGAACGTGGATGACGTTTGCTTAAAAGCGCTTTATTTGATATATATATATATATATATATATATATATATATAAAAAAATGATTATTATTAAATTATCATTGTTAGATTTAGGTTATTAGGATTTTAATTAATCTCAAACGAACTAATAACCACGTACATAAGTTACAAATTACATTACAACGCCTTATTCACAATGTTTTTTACCATGTTCGTTGTCGCACTGTAGTCTATCTATCCACTTCTGTCACTGTCAATGTCATTTATGTCATATTATCGTGCTGCAAAGCAAGCTAGGGGATGTAAAAATCGTAAAATAAAAATCTAACTGTTTAAAAAAAGTATTGAATATTTGATATATGAATAGAATATAATACCACAATTGCTACTTTCACATTTAAATCATAGATATCAATCTCTGGACCATTTCATTATTAATGTGAATTTTGAATTACGATGATCTAGCTGAACTTTCCTAGGATCTTAGGAAGCCTTTAGTTCATAAACATGGTAAGGCTCCCTGTTGTTTTTGATTCTCTTGGTAGACCTCTGATCTCTAACGTTTTACCCTCATTACCGAAAGTCCTATGTTAGTTACTTTGTTAGTTACTAGATTCATTTTTATTTGTTTTAGACGACCAGATGGCCTAGTGGTTAGAGAACCTGACTACGAAGCTTGAGGTCCCGGGTTCGATTCCCGTGTCGGGGCAGATATTTTGTATCAAAAATACGAATGTTTGTTCTCGGGTCTTGGGTGTTTACTATGTATTTAAGTATGTATCTATCTATATAATTATATTTATCCGTTGCTAAGTACCCATAACACAAGCTTTGCTAAGCTTACTTTGGGACTAGGTCAATTGGTGTGAATTGTCCCGTGATATTTATTTATTGATTTATATTCTTTTTATCCTCCTCAAATTTTTTGGCACATTGATGTGTTAAGGAAACGATAGACATCTAAGAAACTAGGTACATAACTTATAAATTTCATTTGCAAAGGATTTAAACAAAGACTGCTAATTTGAAAGTTTAAAATAAACAATAAGGTATGTGTTAACCATTAACCCCTCGTATGTCCTGACCTGACACAGATATGTGCCAAATTTAAGGCTATCTTTTCGTATTTTTCTTCTAAATCAGCAGATTTTGTGCTTATTAAAACAGATTAGACTAGAATTCAGTACTTTTTTAGTTCCAACATACAAGGGGTTAAGGTAAGTTGATTTAAACAAATACAATACAAGCTTTGGGCTTATAACTTCTAAATTGCATTTTACCTTTTTATCAGTATTCCCAGATCTCAAAACTTCTTGGTCTCAAAATACCTAATTTGAATGAATTGTGCATTTCAATCTTTAGGTATTTAGAGAATATGACATTTTAAGTCAAAGTCATAATGAATTTCGTTCATTTTAATACAAGAGACAATTTGACATTTTAGGTATTATGAGCCCATAGTAATTTGAAAATTAGGGGTATTAGTGAATAAGGTATTATGAAATTTAGTGGTTTTAAAGCCCAAAGCCAATACAAATATATTTTTCAGAGTGAGATGGAGATCAACGAGGCTTTGGCCTCCCTTGAGGTCTTAATGTCAGAATTTTTTGCACCAACTACTAATAATTTGAGAAAGCGAGAAATTGAAACAATGCTAGAAAACTTCTCCAAACATAGAGACTCCTGGAGACACTGTTTGTTATTTCTTCAAAAATCACAAAACCAATATGTTTTGATGTTTACACTGACAACTTTAGAGGTAAGTTTCAAATCCAGTTTATGTAAGTACTAGCCGTTGCCAAAGTCACCAAACTCGGCCATCTAGACAGAGCAACCATGCATGAGGTGCGGTGCGGGGGAGAGCGGCGTGGCCCTGAGGGCGCCCCGTCCACTCCGACATTCAGTGCGCTATGGTACTGGCTGCGAAGGGTGTCGTAATTTGTTGTGAATAAAATTTAATAATTGTTCCGACATAGGAAAGGCCAGTTAATTAGAAATGTGTTGTACATATGAAGTATACGGCTGTATGTCAGAATGTATGTTTGTTTGTATGTTAGAATGAGAATCAGCTATATTATTAAATTCAATAACAGAATATTAAAATCAAACAATAAATGCTGCAAATATTTGTTGTTCAGCATCTTTAAAAAATAAATAAACTGGAGATTTATTTTGTGTTCACCCCCAATGCAAAAAGAGGTGTGGTAGTTTGACCGCTATGTGTGTCTGTTTGTCTGTGTGTCTGTTTGTCTGTGTGTCTGTTTGTCTGTGTGTCTGTTTGTCTGTGTGTCTGTGTGTCTGTTGGTCTGTGTGTCTGTGTGTGTGTGTGTGTGTGTGTGTGTGTGTGTGTGTGTGTGTGTGTGTGTGTGTCTGTGTCTGTCTGTGGCACCGTAGTTCTTAAACAGGTGGACCGATTTGTATGCGTTTTTTTTAATTGAAAGCAGGTTTTCTGGCGAAGGTTTGTAAACATGTTTTATTAAAATCGGCTCAGCCGTTTTTGAGATATATTGAAGTTTGAAGTGACAAAGTCGGGGGTTAACTTTTTGTTGGTTAGGTTAGGTTAGGTTATTTTCTTTCACTTCAACTCGTCGTGAAGAGGTTAAGCATATTAAATTGCAAAGGTAATATTTTATTATAACTGACTAGATTTACTAGGCATTAATGAATGCAGGTACATAATATACCCACATTAATTTATACAAACCTTATTAGTCTGAGGAACGACTTGCATATTACTTTTTTGTGACAACCCTGATACATTTCCAGTGTCTAGCCGATTGTCGGCATTTCGCGCTCAGACAAAGAACTTTATCCACTGTACATTTTCTTACACTGTGCCGTTGCCCATGACTCCGTCCACATAGTATTTTTTTATCAATATCCTGGGGGAACTATGCAATTTTCCGGGATAAAAACTATTCTATGTCCTTCCCGGAGACTCAATCTATCTGTATACCGAATTTAATCCAAATCGGTTAAGCAGCTTAGATTGATGAGTAACAAACCTCCAAACATCTTCACAAACTTTCACATTTATAATATTAGTAGGATTGCAGAGTAAAATTGCAATGTTGCATTTATTAATCAATTTTAAATTTGTTGGATTTCAGAATATCATTAATAGACAGTGGGTTAGTATGCTGACTGATGACGAGAAGACAGAAATAAGGCTGTTTTTGTGGAATGAACTGATGGCCAAACATGAAGTAATGCAGTATTTCATCAGGAACAAACTGGCTGCACTAATGGTTTCAATAGCTCGCTACGATTGGCCTCATCTTTACCCTGATTTCTTCAGTAATATTGTTGAGGTAATGTTGGTAAGGCCTCTTAGGCTGAGGATTGTGTATTTAAGCCTGGGCTTGCAACTTGAGTTTTACAGAATTTATGCGCTAAATAACACGTTTTCTGTGGCTACCTTTGCGGCTGACATAGTCACACTTGATGTACTTAAGTCTTGTTAAAATATTAGACAAAACTGACCAAATAATTACTATGAATTTTATAGTATAGGGAGGTATTGTAAGGAAACCTGGACAAACCTGCAAATAAATTAAATGGTGTGTCTGATGTTTCCAATCCGCATTGGGCCTGCATAGGAACTGCTGCCCAAGCCCTCTTATTCTGAGAGGAGGCCTGTGCTCTGCAGTGGAGCATATTTATTTAGGCAAGGATGATAAAATTAAATCTCTATCAAAATCTGTAAAGAAAGTTATCTATAGATATTGGTTGAATTGAATTTAGTTAATTAATAAATAATGCCCTTAATAATTACTTGGTTACTTAACAAAAGCTTGCGCAATCTAAATTTACTTTTGCTGCCATCTATCGGCAATTATCAGAATTTGTATTGAACAATGTGTCTTCAGTTGATTCGGTGTTCGGGGCGGCGCTGCCTGCTGGGGCTGGTGCTGGCGCAGGCGGCGAGCGAGGAGCTGGGCGCCGCTCGCGACGCGGGCGTGCTGCTGCCGTCCGCGCGCCGCAGCCAGCTGGAGCGGCTCATGCTCAAGGGAGTGCCGCAGATGCTGGCGGCGCTCAGCGGTCAGTATTAGGTGTTCGGGGCGGCGCTGTCTCTGGGGCTGGTGCTGGCGCAGGCGGCGAGCGAGGAGCTGGGCGCGGCGCGCGACGCGGGCGTGCTGCTGCCGTTTGCGCGCCGCAGCCAGCTGGAGCGGCTCATGCTCAAGGGAGTGCCGCAGATGCTGGCGGCGCTCAGCGGTCAGTATTAGGTGTTCGGGGCGGCGCTGTCTCTGGGGCTGGTGCTGGCGCAGGCGGCGAGCGAGGAGCTGGGCGCCGCTCGCGACGCGGGCGTGCTGCTGCCGTCCGCGCGCCGCAGCCAGCTGGAGCGGCTCATGCTCAAGGGAGTGCCGCAGATGCTGGCGGCGCTCAGCGGTCAGTATTAGGTGTTCGGGCGGCGCTGTCTCTGGGGCTGGTGCTGGCGCAGGCGGCGAGCGAGGAGCTGGGCGCCGCTCGCGACGCGGGCGTGCTGCTGCCGTCCGCGCGCCGCAGCCAGCTGGAGCGGCTCATGCTCAAGGGAGTGCCGCAGATGCTGGCGGCGCTCAGCGGTCAGTATTAGTTGTTGGGGGCGGCGCTGTCTCTGGGGCTGGTGCTGGCGCAGGCGGCGAGCGAGGAGCTGGGCGCCGCTCGCGACGCGGGCGTGCTGCTGCCGTCCGCGCGCCGCAGCCAGCTGGAGCGGCTCATGCTCAAGGGAGTGCCGCAGATGCTGGCGGCGCTCAGCGGTCAGTATTAGGTGTTCGGGGCGGCGCTGTCTCTGGGGCTGGTGCTGGCGCAGGCGGCGAGCGAGGAGCTGGGCGCCGCTCGCGACGCGGGCGTGCTGCTGCCGTCCGCGCGCCGCAGCCAGCTGGAGCGGCTCATGCTCAAGGGAGTGCCGCAGATGCTGGCGGCGCTCAGCGGTCAGTATTAGGTGTTCGGGGCGGCGCTGTCTCTGGGGCTGGTGCTGGCGCAGGCGGCGAGCGAGGAGCTGGGCGCCGCTCGCGACGCGGGCGTGCTGCTGCCGTCCGCGCGCCGCAGCCAGCTGGAGCGGCTCATGCTCAAGGGAGTGCCGCAGATGCTGGCGGCGCTCAGCGGTCAGTATTAGGTGTTCGGGGCGGCGCTGCCTCTGGGGCTGGTGCTGGCGCAGGCGGCGGGCGAGGAGCTGGGCGCCGCTCGCGACGCGGGCGTGCTGCTGCCGTCCGCGCGCCGCAGCCAGCTGGAGCGGCTCATGCTCAAGGGAGTGCCGCAGATGCTGGCGGCGCTCAGCGGTCAGTATTAGGTGTTCGGGGCGGCGCTGTCTCTGGGGCTGGTGCTGGCGCAGGCGGCGAGCGAGGAGCTGGGCGCCGCTCGCGACGCGGGCGTGCTGCTGCCGTCCGCGCGCCGCAGCCAGCTGGAGCGGCTCATGCTCAAGGGGTGCCGCAGATGCTGGCGGCGCTCAGCGGTCAGTATTAGGTGTTCGGGGCGGCGCTGTCTCTGGGGCTGGTGCTGGCGCAGGCGGCGAGCGAGGAGCTGGGCGCCGCTCGCGACGCGGGCGTGCTGCTGCCGTCCGCGCGCCGCAGCCAGCTGGAGCGGCTCATGCTCAAGGGAGTGCCGCAGATGCTGGCGGCGCTCAGCGGTCAGTATTAGGTGTTCGGGGCGGCGCTGTCTCTGGGGCTGGTGCTGGCGCAGGCGGCGAGCGAGGAGCTGGGCGCGGCGCGCGACGCGGGCGTGCTGCTGCCGTCCGCGCGCCGCAGCCAGCTGGAGCGGCTCATGCTCAAGGGAGTGCCGCAGATGCTGGCGGCGCTCAGCGGTCAGTATTAGGTGTTCGGGGCGGCGCTGTCTCTGGGGCTGGTGCTGGCGCAGGCGGCGAGCGAGGAGCTGGGCGCGGCGCGCGACGCGGGCGTGCTGCTGCCGTTTGCGCGCCGCAGCCAGCTGGAGCGGCTCATGGTCAATGCTCATGGCAAACCATTGACAACCTATAGACAACGGCCGATATGAAGTAAATCCAGATATATTGCACATCTATGAAGTTTCTGAATATTGACAATATGAAGCATAGACAAAAATGCAATGCTTACTTACTTGTTGCGTGCGGCAGAATAGTAAGTAGGTATAGCATATTTTTGCCAATGGTTGACATTGCCAATATTCAGAAACTTCATAGGTAGTTTTGCAATGTGTCAGGATTGACTTCTTGGCGGCCGGGCACTATAGTGAACCTCCTATAGGTCCTTCAGACGCATAACACCACACACGCAAAACACCAACCTGACGTTTGGTGGTATTTTTCGAGTTTACTAATTACGCACAATACCACAAACGCAAAACATCAACTGGGACTTGTAAAATGTTTGCAATCGTAGTGGTGTATAACAACAGCCGATTTTCTAAGTAGTAATTATAGTAATGTCGGTATTGGTGCAGATACCACATATGAGAAGAGCAAAAGTGCTGTGTGAATATAACTTTTATATTCCTCAATGGAGTACTGTGTGTCAAGAACACTTGAAAATAATGCCTGGAAGAGTTGATGGATAACATATCACATTTCCATGATTTCAATCAAGAACATGTTCAAGACATATAGGTAGAGTCATTCACGATGACGCCTGCCGTGGTTCTTATTACAATGTCATTATGGCTAATTATTACAAAATCACGCGTCTTCGTAGATGGCACTAGGTATAGTTATGTAACTTAATGAAACAAGTCCTTCAGCATACATTTTGCGATTTAATTCTTTATTCAATAAGTCTCAATATATTCAAAAAATGCATAATAATATGTTTCACATTGCATCATCGTTTTATTTCACCAAAATTAAGTCACAATCATCATCGATCAGATAAAGCGTTATGGTAGGTTGGTATTTCGCGTTTATGGTCAGTGGCGTAGCTAGGTAACCTAGGGCCCTGGGGCAAATAAAAAAATGGGGCCCACTGCTATTAAAAACTGGTAAGGTTTTTTGAAGTAAAATCATTATATATACAAATACTTTAAAAATGCTAAGCAACTTTATCATCAGCTATAAGTAAAGCAGAATTTCGAGGGCCCCCTGAGCTTGAGGGCCCCGGGGCACTGCCCCGCCTAGCCCCTTGGTAGCTACACCACTGTTTATGGTATTTAGCGTGGTTGGTATTGTGCTTAAATGTATGTGGGCGTTATGCGTATAGGTGGTGTTTTGCGTAAATAGTTGGTATTTTGCTAGTGGTTTTTTGCGTAGAGTTGGTCTTCTTTCGTGTGTGTGTGGTGTTATGCGTCGGAAGGCTATAGGTCTAACAACCAATACTATAATAACTCAAACAGCCACTCAACTAAAGTTAAAGATGGAAATTTAAGCCTTATGTCGTACCAGCCGTTACCTGCGACTCAGTCCGCGCAGAATACGTTTATCGCTATCCCGCGGGAACTATGCAATTTTCCGGGACAAAAAATATCCTATGCCCTTCCCCAGGACTCAAACTATCTGTAGACCGAATTTCATCTAAATCGGTTCAGCTGTTTAGACGTGATTGAGTAACAAACATTCAAACCTCCAAACATCTTCACAAACTTTCACATTTATGATATTAGTAAGATAGGATTTCTTACGGTACAATTTAAAAAAATATATAAGGCATAAATATATATATATGTTGCCAAGATATCAAAAATATCTATACACCTTTATGTCACTAAAATTAAGGTCGATGTATGTTATGGCTGTATAGTATAAATATTTATGGTCTTGACTGACTATCTGACTACGCATCGTACGCTTTAGGTCAAGTCGAACCCATTTGCCACGCGTTGCCCATACGTCGGTGACGCGGTAACTATGCGCTTGCGACTGGTATGCAACCCGCTATGTTCAACCAAGAACTATATGTATATTAGAAGAAGCAGTTGACTATGCATTGCCCACTCGTTGACACCACATTGTTCAATAGTGACCATTGGGTGGATCAACTAGTTGACTACTCAACCGACAGTTCGAGTTGAGTTGGTGCCGCAGTAGTGTGGAATTGATTATGGTCTTCGTCGCCTTAACACAGCCTTCTGTGAAGGATATTTACCAGCATTTGAATACCTAATTATAACATTATTTTCCTTCTACAGCAATATTAGAGAAGAATGCTCAAAATGAGGGTCAATCCAACCCTCCGCCGTCGCCGACTAGCGGTGTGCCTCAAACCTCTGCCCTTCCCGATCTATTAGTCAATACCCATGACGTTCACGCATCTGATAAGTGAGTTGTAAACAGACTTTATTTTTCTTACCTTCGTATCGAATACCTTTAAACAAGAAATTAATGTAAACAGGGTGGAAAGTTGAGATGGGGCAGCAAGGGCAGCTACTAGATCCCTTGCTGCTACGCGAAAATGCTCTTAGGAGACCTTTACTAACTTTTTGAGTGATGAGATGACAATCGACATTCACAGATTTTTGATAAAATGTAGTCTGCGAAAAAATCGACAGATTTGACTTTTTTTTAATGCCAATCGGTCCCATTTCTATAAAGGATTAAAATATTATTTGAGACCAACTGAGGTTAGAGTACTAGAACACCCACAAATAAAAAAAAAACTTTTTCCATGCAGGTAAAAGTTAGTAAAGGTCTCCTAAGAGCATTTTCGCGTAGCAGCAAGGGATCTACTAGCTGCCCTTGCTGCCCCATCTCAACTTTTCACCCTGTATTTATTTATTTCGGGGAACTCGGAAACGGCTCTAATGATTTCGAGGGAATTTTGCAATTTGGGGGTTTTCGGAAGCGAACAATCGATCTGGCTTGGTCTTATTTCTGGGAAAATGCGTGTTGCTCTCTAGTCGCCCAAGTCCTAAGCATAATAAGTAAATAAACAATCTCTGATTGATTTCGGTTTCAGAGCTCTCGATATGGAAATAGTAGTAAAATGTCTGACGACACTACAGCATTTATTCTCCTGGCTGCCATTATCGTCACACGTGCCACCTTCCCTCGTCACAACAGTTTTCTATTGGGGCAGTATAGCTACACAGACGCAGGTAATAAATAAATTATTATAAGTTATCAACTGCGATCCTTCCACATTTTTTTCTGTCAAAGTAATATTCAAATTGTATGCATTTCCAGCGCCTCATCGTGGTGGGTTATGGGAGACATGAGTTAAATCAGCAACGATCTATTGATTCTATTGGGGCAGTACAGTTACACCCACACAGGATAATAATTAAATGACAATAACAAGTTAATTTTATATGAATAGAAATTTTATTTCAAAGTAATTTTTAATTGGTCGTAATAAGATCATAGAATCAGTTTACATACACAGGCCATGGTGATATCTAATCTTCTATCAAGGTGCGGCCAAACCACTGCTTAAAAAACGGTGACGGTACGGGATCGCAGTGACGCATCGTATGCGCACCGTTTTTAGGGTTCCGGAGCCAAAATGGCAAAAACGGAACCCTTATAATTTCGCCATGTCTGTCTGTCTGTCTGTCCGTCTGTCCGTCCGCAGCTTTGCTCAGGGACTATCAATGCTAGAAAGCTGTAATTTTGCACGAATATGTATGTAAACTATGCCGACAAAATGGTACAATACAAATTCCAAAAAAACATTTTTTTAGTGTACCTCCAGTAGACGTAAAGTGGGGGTGATTTTTTTCTCTCAACCAACCTTATATTGTGGGGTATCGTTGGATAGGTCTTTTAAAATCATTAGGGGGTTGCTAAAACGATTTTTAGATTCAGTGATGTGTTTGCAAAATATTCAACTTTAAAGTGCAAATTTTATTAAAATCGAGTAGCCCCCCCCCCCTAAAATCTAAACCGGTAGGTGGAATAATTAAAAAAAATCAGAATGGTAGTTAGTATATCAAACTTTCAAGGAAAACTATAACGGCTGAGTTCGCTTGAGAATTATTAGTGGTTTAAGAGTAAATAGCAGCCTCTGGACTCTAAATTATTCTGTCTTAAAAATTGTTTTGTATCGTAGATACTCGTACTCTGTCTCGAGTATTTATTTATTTATTTTCGGAGAACCAACAGCTACAGATTGCAGAGTAGAACAGACAAGTAACATAAGAAGTACAACATATTCGCGTATGTATAACTCGGCTAAGTTATGAGCAGTGGCGAGTGCCTCAACAATCCTACTGAATAATAAGGAGTTCGCCCTTGTACATTTTTTATTTTTAATAATAGAGTGCATGTGCCGATTTTTTTGACTACCTTGGCCGCTCTGAAATATCTGACGGCGACTGTACATTGCATAGGCTGTTTCTACGGCAGGCGAAAAAATGTACAAGGGGAACTCCTTATTACATTCAATGCACTTCTTTACCATTTGCGTTTAGGTTGGAGTTCCGTAGTGGTTTGCGGTCACTCAGACATAAAAACCTGTTGTACTCGTACTCTATTATAGAATGACATCGTGAGTTACACGCGAAAGGTTACGCCATAGTCCGTTTTTTCGGCTGCCGTAGAAACTAAGTATAGCGTGATTTGTAATCAGAGTATGGAGGCGGCGCTGGCCGGGCTGGGCGGCGTGTGCGAGCTGCTGTACCGGCGGTACGCGCCGCCGTCCTCGGCCGCCACCGCGCTGCGGCTGCAGCACTGCGCGCTGCGGCTGCTCCGCCATCTCACGCACCCGCCGCACCACATGCCGGCGCACCACGAGTCAGTACACAGTACGCAATACACAACCCCCCGCCGCGCCCGACCACCGTCTGCCTGCTGAACGATCAACGGCGGATCCATATTTATAATAATAAATCCATTTATTTCGGGCAACTTGGCTTATGCAATAAATACATTACAGACTTAACATACATATAATCAATATGTTTAAAACTAATAAGGTGACAAAACGGCCACGCCACGCCCACGGGCCGCGCCCACGGGGGGGTCACATGGACAAATTCTAGTTTTATTGTAAAATAAAAAAATATGTTATCTTTTGTCGCAGAAAGATATAAATTTTATTAAAATGAATAGAAAAAAAATAAGTACTGTTATCCTAGACTGACCTACTCAGCGCAGGGCGGATCCGCTCTTGTAAACCACTGCTTTCGTTAACACGAAATATGCATGGATTGCATTTTTTTTTATAACTTAACGTGATACAAAACTGGAAAATAAAACGAATGAAGTAACAATCATCATTAGCTACTGAAAAATGAAGAAGATACAAGAGAATGAAGTTTGCATTCCATCTCTTTAGAAAAATGAAATTAGTGCATCCAATTTACATGTATAACTTGCAACTTTTTTAAAATCTGGCCTTATGTTTCTTCAATGCCACTTATTTATTATAATAATTTTCTCTTTTCAGTTACTTAAATAAATTGGCAGAGTTTTTGAAGTTGTTCATATCACTGCATTTCAAGAGACTGGAGGCGGAGCCAGAGTTTGACGCTATACAATTCTTGTCTTATCTATTCCAGTATACATTCCAGGTAAGCTTTAAGTGTTAACTTTTCTTATCATAGGATTCTAGAGTATATTAAAAATATGCAGAATTAATGAGTCTGTTACAATTAATGACTCGTATGTTTGTATTTCAGGTGCCTGTATGTACAATTTTTGTAAACTGTCTAGATATATGGATACAATTTATTGACATTTTGAAGCCTGAAGATACAGTTAAGTGAGTACCTATCTAGTAAGTAAACAATCTAGATTAAAATAAAGCTCATACTAAAAAACATTTTCATAAATTAGCTAAATGAGTAAATGCTGATCTAATACCTTTAAACGACACTTATTTATTTATGTAGTTTTGTTGACTGTGCTTGCATTGTCATTCAGCCTAAATGTGTAAAGCAGGCGTTTTCAACTTTTGGTTCTAACGGCACACTTTTCGTTCATCAAAGTTTCACGGCACATCAGTAAAAAATAGCCAAGTGCGAGTCGGACTGGCGCTTAGAGTATTAATAGGGTTACGTTTTTTGTACGAATCGCATACACTTTTCGGCGATCGCGGCGCACCTGAAAATATATCGGTTAAAAACTTCTGGTGTAAAGTGTACCTATGCTAAACTTCAAATCAATTCGACTACTGGAAGTGGGTTAAATACAACTTCCATGATTTGGCCATAACATGTTAACTAACAGGGTAAGTTAATAAAGAGCTAGTAAAGTCATAAAAAGTATATACCTACTCATCTGACAGGACTTGTACTTGCAGTCTCGATATTCCGTGCCACGCTCTAACCAGTAAATCAACATGGAGTCTATTTTGCAGATACTGGGAGGCGCTGCGAGGGCTGGTGGACGGTATCCTCAACAAAATCCAGTTCCAACACAACAAGGCGCAGCTGCAGCACCTCGACAACGAGGTTTATGATGACGACGTGAGTACTTGAGTTAGATTTTCGTCCACTTTGCTAGTTTTTAATTTACTTGATTTTATTTTGTTCCTTTGAAAGTTATCATAACATATTATGTACTTACCTCTGTTTTTCTCTTAACTGGCGCAGTCGGTAGGATATGATTTTGTAACAAATTTGGTTAAGTACATTTTAGTTAGTTAGTTTCTATTTAAAAACTAGCGATTGGTCAGCCAATAAGTGGCTCTCTTGTTGCACAATTAACTATTGTACTTAAGTGTAATTTAATGCAGTATTTGTCACTCAAGAGTTAGTACACCTTACAAACGCGTGTGATTTACAACCCTCCGTTTCGTGTCGGATCTTACATGCACACTTGATTACTTACTTGCACCTTACTCCTCTTGGTGAAAAAACTACTATTAAATAAATATATAACATTTGGCACTAATTGACTCTTATATTAATTTATCCTTCTTCGGCTTTCCCCCAGGGTGAGACTGAATGGCAAACATTCCTAAAACACTGTATCGAGTGCATCGCTCGAGTCGCTGAATTGGCGCCTCTCGACGTATTCACATGTGTGGTAAGTAATCTTACGTTACTTAAATTTTGCAAAATATATGTATCAAGTTATTTATTGCGTGCTGAATCTCTGGAATAATATTAGGCTGCCTTTCCACCCTGATTTTCTCACTGAATCGGATCGGGATCCCAAAATAGTTAAGTCTAGATACATGATATTTTGCACGGGAGTTCTTCAGGCAACGTAAATGAATAGCAATTTAGTAAAATCCCGGAATTTAACTACGTGAGGTAAGCCGCGGGCGAGAGCTGATAATTAAAGTTATCATAATAACATGTTCAGCTGGAGCGGTGGCAATGCCTGGCGGGCGTGCACGCGCGCGCGGCCGGGCGCGGCGGCGCGGCGGGCGCGGCCGGGGAGGGCGAGCGGCTGCTGTGCGCGCTGCTGGACCTGGCCACGCTCACGCGCGTGCTGGGCCGGCTGGCCCCCGCGCTGCTCGCAGGTAACACACACACACACACATACACGTGCTGTATACTAATTGATTTTAATAATTCCTTGTTCACTGACATATGAGGGCTATGCTTGGAGTTCGAATCAGAAATGAGGAGATACATAGCAGAACGGGGGTCACCGACATAGCCAAGCGAAGTAGCTCGTAAAAGTGGTAATGGGCAGGCCATATAGCACGGAGAACAGATGATAGTTGAAGAATGGCCTGGCTAAAGCCGCGGGTTCACAGTAGATGCAAGCCGCTACCAACTGAAGCAAATGGAGGTCTATGGGGGAAGAACAGATTTTTGTATTTCATGTATTGTAGTTTCAGTCAGACTTGCCCATGCTGACCTATCTAAATGTGCCACCTGTATATTGTTTGACATGTGTTGTGATGTGTAGACACGGAATGTCGCGGCGGTGGAAGCGGTAGCGGGGCCGCAGGCGCGGGCGCGGCGCTGGTGGAGCGCGTGGCGGCGGCGCTGGGCGGGGCCGCCCTCACGCGCCCGCACCGCGCCGCGCAGCCGCCCGCGCACGCGCATGCGCATGTGCAAGTGTGAGTATACAATTACACGAATATTGCGTGGACCATAATGTCATGTCTTGTTCCAGAGGTCTGCATAATATGCCAATTTTCATCCAAACCCGACCAACCGTTTTAGCGTGAAGGAGTAACAATCATACATACACGCACGCACATACATACAAACTTTCGCATTTATAATATTAGTAAGATTAGTTCCCAGCCTCTGTAATAATGTAGTATTATGTTGTGCATAGTCACGCAGAGATGTTCGCGTGTATGGGCGCGTGGTGCTGCCACGCGGCGGCGTGCGGCGTCCCTGCGCACACCGTCGAGGGGCTGCTCGCGGCGGCCGTGCCCTTCCTGCTGCCCCACGACCTTCCCGTGAGTACACGCCTCACACTAACACCGTGGAAAGATGTAACATAACTGCCTGGACATATCTCATCTATTTCAAACTCACCTTTCAGTTTCATTTCGTTTCTCCTACCAGTATTGACACAGTCACAGGTCAACTTAGGCTCATTTTCATTGGTCTAGGACAGGGGTGGCCAACTTGATTAGACCCAAGATCTACTATTTACTGACGTAACCCACTATTTACTGACGTAACCCTGTGCGATCTACCAATTACATACTTCTTGAAATCTTAAATGAAATAGCATAGTTCAGTGCTTATATTTTGGCTTGCCACGATCGACTGGACTAACTGTCGCGATCGACCGGTTGGCCACTCCTGGTCTAGGAGAGTTTTGTTTGTAGCACATACCATAGACCCGCATGCGGGAACCGAGGTCGGTGGAAAACGCATGCGGGATGCTGGAGGTTTTATTTACGCAAGCGATCATTGAATATCAATGGTCAAGAGGCGTCTGCGGGGAATACCCATGTTGTATATCGACCGAGCTATTACTCAATGATTTCCATTGGTCGTTATCACGCATACTATACATATATCGACCGATTTATCGACCAATGAAAATTAGCTTTATAGTTCCCGTGTTCTTCAACCAGTGACAGTGAAAGCTAACCCATCTAGTTATTTACTTGCTCGGTTCTCTCCCTTAATTCGTTAATAAGAGGTAACGTTATATTCAAAGATTCTAACACTGACGGTATAAAAATGATGTGATGTGGGGAAGATATTTGTTTGAATAATACGAATGTTTGTTCTCGGGTCTTGGATGTTTAATATGCATTTAAGTATGTAATTATGTATATGAGTATGTTTTTCCGTTACCTAGTATCAATAGTACAAGCTTTGCTTTGTTTGGGACTAGGTCAATTGGTGTCAAGTGTCTCATGATATTTTATTTATTTTTTATTTATGTCGCTTGTTTCAGGAGCCGCCATTGCTGTGTCACGCGGCCGCTCACTTGTTGCTCAGTTTGTCAAAGAACGTGAAATTCACTATTGACCCGATCGCTCAGGTCGGTGACCTTTTCAACCACGCGCAGCGTTCGCTGCACTACTTGGAACCCAAGGTGAGTTGCTCTGAATTACTATTACTCGTACTTAGTATCAAACTTAAAGTCATTACGATTTTCCTTGTTAATTAATGCGATGTCACTATAACGTTTACTGTGAAATGGTTCCATGGTGGCTCATGAATTAAAGTCCTTGACCGTACATAGCACTTGTAATTTTTGTGGTACATGGGCATTATTGGGCATAGACCTATCACAACATCATTTCGGCCTATATACGTCCCATTGCAGGGCACAGGCCTCCTGCCAGAATGAGAGGGCTTGGGCCGTTTTCCCCACGCGGGCCCAGTACGGATTGGGAACTTCAGACACACTATTAAATTTCTTCGCCGGTGTGTGCAGGCCCTATACTACGAAGCGCAAAATTCGAACTTCGCATCTTGCCGTCTCGCTGACGCTTATATTATTTAATGTTTCCTCACGACCCTATCTACAAAGAAAAATTTTAACTTGTGAACAGACGGGTGGCGTGGTCCGCGAGGCGCTGCTCTGCCTGTGCCTGTCGCGCTGCGGGCCGGGCGGGGGCGGCGGCGGGGGCGGCGGCGGGCGCGGGCGGCGGCGCGGGCGGCGAGGCGGCGCGCGCGCTGCTGGCGGCGTGGACGGCGCCGCTGCCGCAGCTGGGCCCGGCCGCCACGCTGCCGCCGCTCACCGCGCTGCTGCTCGCCAATGCGCACGCCAATACCGCCGCCAAGAAGGTACCTGGGTGGATCATATAACTCACTAATTAATGAGAGCGTTGGTATCGTGAGGTTTGTTTGATGTTTAGTCTTGCTTGCAATTGGCTTATTTAGTAAATTAACCAATCACAAATGTGACACAAATTGAAATTCCGAATCGTAAATCCGACTGTATGTGGCCGACCCTCTTGTATCTTCAGCCAAATATGTGTTCTATTCTTCCACCCTAAACTTAAGGCCGTAGTAACATATTTTTGAGTGGTTCGAATAGATACTTCTTTTTGCACTTGACTGTACGTACATGATCTTCTAATTATGTTGCACTTGTTCGTCTTATTATTGATTTTCGAATACTATTAATATTTACGAGTCCTTGTTTTGTAGTCACCAGTTTTCTTCGATTTTCATTAAACACAAAATTAACTAATTAAATATGGAAAATTTAAGACGCTTTTTTTTTCATTACAATCTATATTAACTTGTCCTCTCCCAGAGGCACAAATTTGTGCCCAAATTCCTTTGATCCTGTTATCCTGGGAGATGACAGATTAAGAAAACCAATGGAAAGGCAACAGTTAGGAAAACACAAAACTAAACTTTATTTTATTTTTAGTATTTTTTGTTATGGCAACCACAGTAATACATAATCTGTGAAAATTTCAAGTGTCTAACTTTTACGGCTTATGAGATACAGCCCTGTGACAGACGGACGGACAGACAGACAGACAGACAGCGGAGTCTTAGTAATAAGGTCCCATTGGCACCCTTTGGGTACGGAACCCTAAAAAAAAACCAAATGAAACGTGTCAGTAAGGTGGTGGTTGTCGGCAGGTGCTGGCGGAGGGCGTGGCGGGCGCGGCGGAGGCGGCGCTGCGCATGCTGCTGGACGGGTCGTGCGGCGCGGCCGAGCACGAGCTCACAGAGTTCTTCCTCGCGCTGTTCACGGCGCTGCTGCCGCAGCTCGGCGCCTTCGCTTACACCGCCATCGATGTCTTCCTGGAGGTTGCGCAGAGGTGAGCTGCTAACTAGCACGTGTTTGAAGCCCGCAATATTGTTGTACCACGCTGCCACGCCGTCTATGTGACGTCATAAATGGATAATTCTGTACATTTGTGCATTACCCGTAATGCACGGACGTATCGATCTATGACAGTGGCGAAAGCGAGGGACAGTTAGTGTTAATTTTGTGTTTTACGTCGGCAACGTGCAGCTGCTACTTTTATTATTACTTCTAAAAAAATATTATTTACCGACCTTGGGCTTTATTAAAAGAAAATTTGTACGCGCAATGACTCATTTACCGACCACAGGTTTCATGACAAGCACATTAGGGTCGAGGGTTTTATTTGGGGGGTTGGAACCAAGGTAGCCTGCATGTTACGACACTGTTTACGAGCAATTGTGATGAAAAACATTGTATGTCGCACGGGCGGTACTAAAATTACGCGAACATCGACTCATTAAAGCCCTTAGTCTTCGACTTCGGGTTTCTAATAGACTCTCGTTCGTAATTCCTTATTTACCGCCCTTAAGACACAATGTACCAATAAAGCGCTTGTTCCAGGGGTGGCGGCGACAGCGGGCTGGAGCGTCTGGTTGAGTGCGTGCGGCTGGGCGTGGAGGCGGGCGGCGGCGGCGTGCGCGAGGGGGCCGTGCTGGCGCTGCTGCAGCAGCACGCGCTGCCCCGCGCCGCGCCCGCCGCGCCCGGCCTGGCGCGCGCCGCCTACCGCCTGCTGCACAGGTACACAGTATACAGCGGGCGCGGGGGGCCGTGCTGGCGCTGCTGCAGCAGCACGCGCTGCCCCGCGCCGCGCCCGCCGCGCCCGGCCTGGCGCGCGCCGCCTACCGCCTGCTGCACAGGTACACAGTATACAGCGGGCGCGGGGGGCCGTGCTGGCGCTGCCCGCGCCGCGCCCGCCGCGCCCGGCCTGGCGCGCGCCGCCTACCGCCTGCTGCACAGGTACACAGTATACAGCGGGCGCGGGGGCCGTGCTGGCGCTGCTGCAGCAGCACGCGCTGCCCGCGCCGCGCCCGCCGCGCCCGGCCTGGCGCGCGCCGCCTACCGCCTGCTGCACAGGTACACAGTATACAGCGGGCGCGGGGGGCCGTGCTGGCGCTGCCCGCGCCGCGCCCGCCGCGCCCGGCCTGGCGCGCGCCGCCTACCGCCTGCTGCACAGGTACACAGTATACAGCGGGCGCGGGGGGCCGTGCTGGCGCTGCTGCAGCAGCACGCGCTGCCCCGCGCCGCGCCCGCCGCGCCCGGCCTGGCGCGCGCCGCCTACCGCCTGCTGCACAGGTACACAGTATACAGCGGGCGCGGGGGGCCGTGCTGGCGCTGCTGCAGCAGCACGCGCTGCCCCGCGCCGCGCCCGCCGCGCCCGGCCTGGCGCGCGCCGCCTACCGCCTGCTGCACAGGTACACAGTATACAGCGGGCGCGGGGGGCCGTGCTGGCGCTGCTGCAGCAGCACGCGCTGCCCCGCGCCGCGCCCGCCGCGCCCGGCCTGGCGCGCGCCGCCTACCGCCTGCTGCACAGGTACACAGTATACAGCGGGCGCGGGGGGCCGTGCTGGCGCTGCTGCAGCAGCACGCGCTGCCCCGCGCCGCGCCCGCCGCGCCCGGCCTGGCGCGCGCCGCCTACCGCCTGCTGCACAGGTACACAGTATACAGCGGGCGCGGGGGGCCGTGCTGGCGCTGCTGCAGCAGCACGCGCTGCCCCGCGCCGCGCCCGCCGCGCCCGGCCTGGCGCGCGCCGCCTACCGCCTGCTGCACAGGTACACAGTATACAGCGGGCGCGGGGGCCGTGCTGGCGCTGCTGCAGCAGCACGCGCTGCCCCGCGCCGCGCCCGCCGCGCCCGGCCTGGCGCGCGCCGCCTACCGCCTGCTGCACAGGTACACAGTATACAGCGGGCGCGGGGGGCCGTGCTGGCGCTGCTGCAGCAGCACGCGCTGCCCCGCGCCGCGCCCGCCGCGCCCGGCCTGGCGCGCGCCGCCTACCGCCTGCTGCACAGGTACACAGTATACAGCGGGCGCGGGGGCCGTGCTGGCGCTGCTGCAGCAGCACGCGCTGCCCCGCGCCGCGCCCGCCGCGCCCGGCCTGGCGCGCGCCGCCTACCGCCTGCTGCACAGGTACACAGTATACAGCGGGCGCGGGGGGCCGTGCTGGCGCTGCTGCAGCAGCACGCGCTGCCCCGCGCCGCGCCCGCCGCGCCCGCCTGGCGCGCGCCGCCTACCGCCTGCTGCACAGGTACACAGTATACAGCGGGCGCGGGGGGCCGTGCTGGCGCTGCGCGCCGCGCCGCCGCGCCCGGCCTGGCGCGCGCCGCCTACCGCCTGCTGCACAGGTACACAGTATACAGCGGGCGCGGGGGCCGTGCTGGCGCTGCTGCAGCAGCACGCGCTGCCCCGCGCCGCGCCCGCCGCGCCGGCCTGGCGCGCGCCGCCTACCGCCTGCTGCACAGGTACACAGTATACAGCGGGCGCGGGGGCCGTGCTGGCGCTGCTGCAGCAGCACGCGCTGCCCCGCGCCGCGCCCGCCGCGCCCGGCCTGGCGCGCGCCGCCTACCGCCTGCTGCACAGGTACACAGTATACAGCGGGCGCGGGGGGCCGTGCTGGCGCTGCTGCAGCAGCACGCGCTGCCCCGCGCCGCGCCCGCCGCGCCCGGCCTGGCGCGCGCCGCCTACCGCCTGCTGCACAGGTACACAGTATACAGCGGGCGCGGGGGGCCGTGCTGGCGCTGCTGCAGCAGCACGCGCTGCCCCGCGCCGCGCCCGCCGCGCCCGGCCTGGCGCGCGCCGCCTACCGCCTGCTGCACAGGTACACAGTATACAGCGGGCGCGGGGGGCCGTGCTGGCGCTGCTGCAGCAGCACGCGCTGCCCGCGCCGCGCCCGCCGCGCCCGGCCTGGCGCGCGCCGCCTACCGCCTGCTGCACAGGTACACAGTATACAGCGGGCGCGGGGGGCCGTGCTGGCGCTGCTGCAGCAGCACGCGCTGCCCCGCGCCGCGCCCGCCGCGCCCGGCCTGGCGCGCGCCGCCTACCGCCTGCTGCACAGGTACACAGTATACAGCGGGCGCGGGGGCCGTGCTGGCGCTGCTGCAGCAGCACGCGCTGCCCCGCGCCGCGCCCGCCGCGCCCGGCCTGGCGCGCGCCGCCTACCGCCTGCTGCACAGGTACACAGTATACAGCGGGCGCGGGGGCCGTGCTGGCGCTGCTGCAGCAGCACGCGCTGCCCGCGCCGCGCCCGCCGCGCCGGCCTGGCGCGCGCCGCCTACCGCCTGCTGCACAGGTACACAGTATACAGCGGGCGCGGGGGCCGTGCTGGCGCTGCTGCAGCAGCACGCGCTGCCCCGCGCCGCGCCCGCCGCGCCCGGCCTGGCGCGCGCCGCCTACCGCCTGCTGCACAGGTACACAGTATACAGCGGGCGCGGGGGCCGTGCTGGCGCTGCTGCAGCAGCACGCGCTGCCCCGCGCCGCGCCCGCCGCGCCCGGCCTGGCGCGCGCCGCCTACCGCCTGCTGCACAGGTATACATTTTTAGGCTGCGTTTCCACCAGAGATGTGCGAGGATTCGTTGCGAAGAATGTGTTTGTCATGAACCAATAGAGACGCTTCATTACCTTTCCTTTCTCCAATAATATTATGTCAATCCACTCTGCTGCATAATTCCTATAAGAGCCTACGCTAGCTGACGCGGGTGCACAGAGCGAGTGCACGCCTGCGGGTAGTGCGAGTGCGGGTACAGGCAAAATCCGCGTGAAATAAGCGCTGCTCATACTATTGTTCAATAGGCGTCCACAAGCTTCGAGCAAACCGCGTCAGCTAGCGTACACCCTTAGTTATGGAGTGTTTGTTCCAGCCTGCTGATCCACCGCTGGCGCTACTTCTTCCCGACCAAGTGCTCGGGCGAGGAGGAGGCGCGGCTGCAGCAGTTCCGCGGCGCGATGGCGGCGCTGGGCCGCGCTCTGCTGCAGCCCGACATCGAGCTGCTGAGGATTAACATCAACACGCTCGAAACGCTAAACAACAAATGGAAGCTGTACCATAAGGTCAGTGCCCACGGCACTAAGTGAGCGGGATAAGAAGGGGATTTTTTTTGCTGATGATTAACATTTAGTGTTTTTTTTTTCATTCGAATCGGTTCACAAATAAGAAAGATATGTCAATTTAAAGAATTTTGTTGAACACTTTCGAAGAATCGTTGTTGATTTCACTAAAGCTTTAACTAAGTATAGGCTGGCCAATTTTTATTTACTTATTTCATAGATGAGTGAGTCTCACAGCAGTTTCACGTTCAAAATGTTCATGTATCGTGTTTCTTTCTATCCATGTTTGCGTGGTGCATGTTTGCGATTATACACGTATAGTTTTACTTGTTTAAAAATTTGTTTCTTTCCTCTAGATCCTATAGTTGGCTTTATTGTTACTATAAGATAAGTTTATTCTGTAAGTTATAGCTGTTGGTTCTCCGAAAATAAATAAATAAATAAAATTGGCCAATAGATTTTATACAGGGGTATTTTTTTTGTGTGAGGCGGGTGTTGAGCTGCTTCTTTCAGAGATACTTAACAAGGAACATCTGTGGTTGCAGCCTATTTTCCGCGCGGAGTTCCTGGGCGAGTTCCTGTCGGTCCTGCTGGCGGGGCTGGGCGAGGGCGGCGCGCGCGCGCTGCTCCGTGACGAGGCGCTGGCGGCGGCGCACGCGATGGCGGCGGTGGACTTCGCCGCGTTCCGGCTGGCCTTCCTGCCGCACTTCCTGCGCGCGCTGCCCGGCCTGCCGCCGCAGCACCACCACCAGCTGGCGCAGTTCCCGCCCGACACGGTTACTGACAGAGCTGACGCTGTTTTGCCTAACGTTTCTGATGCTCGCGATCGCAATCAAATGACAGTTTTTGTATGCGATTGCGAAATCTGTTATTTGATTGCGATCGCGAGTGTCAGAAACGTCAGGCAATACGGCCTCTGGTTCCCACTTGTCTAATGTGGCAGAACATTTTATATGAAGCTAGTCACACTTGCCTGACACGATTTTCTATAGAAATTACCGACTTCCGACACTCTTTACTGTCGCAACTTGCTTTAGGAGATGCTGCATGTAGTGTAAATAAAAAATAAAAAACTGTACGCTTTTCACTTGATGTGGATGTTGCTGACTTTGCTTCTCTATTACTCAATTCTTCGCCGAAAATATTTTTCACAAAGGATTCTTTTCCCAGCTGTTTTATATGAACGTACGATTTTTTCCTGCAACTGTAAACTATTCTGGGTGTATTTCAGGACTATTCTGTAGTGGGTAGGTTAAGTTACTTTTATAATAATTTTAAAGTTGAAAATTCTAAGGTAGATGAAAAATATTTTCGGTGAAGTCAGGATCCCGGGTAAGATATATTTGCGAGGCCCTCTGGTGTGATGACATATCATACAATAAATGACGAATTCTTAGCTGAGCAAAAAAGTTAAAAATACGATGTACGAGACCTCTCAGACTGCGAAAGCAAGGAGCTGCTTCGCTCATTTCTCGTCTATTTTTCACTTTGTATTTGTACAATTCGTATAATCTTGTCATTATTTCGCAGGATCTGCCGACATTCACTCAAAATATCCAGCGTCTTATGAACGACGTGAACTGTTACCGAGCGTACAGCGCGCTTTCAGACGCGCCCGCAGAGATGGTGTCATAGCCGCCGTGCGACGCTTTATAGGCCACCAACTACATACCAGAGCCAATAGGGAAACGACAAGAAAATGACGGGGATATTTTGCATGCAATCCTATCATGTATGCACATAGACAGTCAGAAGTTTAAGCCTGCAAACACTCCATAATGCATACGCAGTATTATTACTACGTGATTGTTAAGCTGCGCAATTGTCAGCGTCAGCATTGAGGTACGTGTGGGTCATAATGGGTGTCGGGCTAATTTGATTCCAAATACGCTCAATCATTGCCTTCGGGGGGACGTAGGACGGGGGGTTACCGGAGGGGAACTGAAATGTAAACGGGCACCAATTGTAATTCGTTTCTTTATGTGCCTACTTCATCATGCATGACTATCGGGCGAAGAAATGTTGAGGTTGAGGTATTGACTGGTAACTATGAACAATGTTTCAAATGATGCTTGCAAATAAGGGTGGTTCTTTGGTTTATGTGAGTAGAATCTAATTGTTGTTTTATTTAGGAGTGAACACAGTAAAACGTTTATGTAAACCACTTTCTGGTGGTCTTTTCCTTTTGTGTTCATTTTGTTCCATTGCAAACGAATGTGCTCATATTTAATACTTAAATAAGGATTCTTTCAGTGAGTGGCTGATAGGTTTCGTTTTATGGTGTTTGCCAGCGTTTATTTGCGTTTACTATATTTTCCTAAATTTATTTAAAATGCATTTAAGTATGTACAGTTGACTATAAATTAAATCTTTTTATAATGCAATAGAGTTGAAACATAATATTTGTAGTCAACTGTGCTTCACGAATTTGTGACACATTTCGAATTACTGGAAAATGTATATTATAGTTGCTAGTCATAATGGATTATTTTCATTGATTTATTTTTATGAACGGTAAAGATCTTTTAATAAGGGTAGTTTTTTGTTCCTATCTTAATTACTTAAAATCATGTAGGTAATCAACCATAAATAAAGGGTATGCTGTGCACTTGATTGGGCCGCCATTTGAAGTGTGATATTTATTTGTACAGATGGATTACATTTAATTTTGTTAATAATTTATGTATGTATGTGGACTGGACATATGTATGTAGATTGGCTTGTACAAAATTGGACGGAAATTGTAAGTAATTTTAGTTTGTAAATTGCTCGCGCTTAATAGTTTTAAGAAAGATAGCTATATCAGCGGTACGGTAAAATAAATTTTATTGCAAACAATTAATTAGCGCATAAAACTACAATACTCTTTATTACTTGTATTTCCATTATTTGACAGTCCGTTAGTATTTTGGAAATTATGCTTCACCTTTAAAACAGTAATAGTAGTTATAATTTTTGCCTGTTTATTATTATAGTCTTTAAGATTGTCCTCACTGAATAGAAAAAAACAAGAAGAAGTGGCATATCAACGTGACATGCTGATCATAAATAAGTTCTACTTAGCATAGTTCCGCCAATTTCGTTAAATTGGAATTTGTAGTACAGGATCCCAAGAGGGTATTTTGGGATTTACTCAAGTGTGGCACATGAATACTTTTGGTATCAGTGATACGCTGGGGCATCTAAACTACAATATCTGACACTCTTAAGTATTTCCATGTATGTACTTAAAGCTCCATTACTATTGCTAATTCGATTAGCATCCGGAAGACCTGTAGCGTATTCAGCCGTGTTGATTCTAAATGCGTGTAGTCTAAATTTTCTGTACAGTTAATTTACAACGAAATATTTTAGATACATCAACAAGATTTGAATGCGCATGTGAGTTTTTCTGCTGAAACTGGTTTTAGTATAGACTAGGACTAGAATTATTCTTGTTTTATTTTTCTATTCTGTGGTCTTCCTGAATTTTAAGAATTTATATCTGACATTGCATTTAGTTTTTGTGTATTTATAATTTTACACAATGTGGTGCAATATTTTGATAGCTAATGTAATGACACTAATGTTGGTTTATGGTATTTTTTTTTATTAAAGTGCGAGCATTATTATATGTGTTGTATAATTATCTTTAACAACCTTACATTTTTTCATAACAAAGACAGATCTCTTTTGTTTTAAAACCTACTAAGTAATGGCCAGCAGTCTTCTCTTGAGTACTTCTTTGACTATATCCTCATGACTGGCATACAATTTTATGTCATGAGCAGCGTCAACCCACTGCACGCCCACGGCGTCATCGCCTGCGTTCAGTTTGAGCGCGCCCACTACATCGCCTTTATCGTCATGGAAGTTATAAGCAGAGGTTTCCATCCAAGCATTGTCGGTGTTGCGTGGATCATCCACATAACCTTGGAAAACTTCATCACCATTACTGAAGAAACTCTTGAATTTTTCTTCCCATTCTTTTTTATCATCTGAAATAAAGTTTTAACATTATTCCATTTTGAGTTTTTTTTTTTAATTGATAGACATTTAAAAACCTCAAATAGACTTGTTGTAAGAGGAACCCTCATCTCATGGTAGGCTTGACTGCTTTTCACTTCATAATGTTCATTCAACCTGAGTTTACACCAACATGCACTTCTACATTTTTATTTTATTTAAAGATGTGCAAAGTTCGGACTGCATATCCTTTTCCTAAATTAATTAATTAAATTATAAGAAATATTTATTAAAAATAATTTAAATATTTTTATTTGGATTACTTGGATTTGGGTAAAAAGTTTACCTTCTGACATGACCAGAGAGTTAATAGCCTCTTCTTGAAACTCTCTAACAGCAGTGGTGGTGACTTTCTCACCAGGATCTACCATACCACCTGGTAAGGCCCATTCACCTGTATCACCTCTTTTTATTGCAACAAATTGCAGGATTGGTCTGAAATATATTAAAAATAGGAAAGTAGAAAGTTATGTAGGTTTGTTAATCTATATTTACATACACAAAAATAAACAGTTTGTACTGCATGAACTGCATTAATTTTCTTTGCTTCGCCACTACAATAAGTAAGAAGTAGTAGTTCATGATATAGACCTCCACAATGTAAATTTACCTGAATTAATCAATTTATTAAAACAGTATAACTTGAATTGTGTGGATGGAAAAAAACAACATGCTCATTGAATGCACCAGCTGAGCTATATGCATAGCATAGCTGGCTGGGTTATACTATACTAAGTACTAAATAGTAGTGTAATTAACAAATCATTTCAAAATATAATTCTACAATAAGTACACTGATTTGAACCCAGAGAACCAGATAAATTTTCAATTAAAACTGTAATATTTGATTTTTGAAATAAGTAAATAGCTAATAACAGCTCTCTATTTTCGTACAAAATTTATGGAACATAATAAACAAGATGTCAAATAGTGTGTCAACTACCCTATTCTTCAGAAACATACTTTTGCTTATGTCTTTTGTACAGCAAATATTTACTTATGGTTCTTGTCTAGTTCCAATTCTCCTGAAAGTAGTCGCTTCCACCGAGTGACCACAGGATCGGCTGCATGGTTTGGGCCCCAGCGGCCAAGGACTCCTCGACCACAGATGCCTGTTCTACCAACAGGATTCAGAGGATATCTATCCTGAATTAGGTATTGTCCTGTATAACTTTCTCTATTCACATTTTTATCTAATGCATTCCATTTTGGTTTAAAGTTAGGATCTCCTAAAAAAATATGAATTAAATTAAAAAAAAAAACAAGATTGGACAATTTGTAATCTTAGGTTAAATAAGTTGTCTAATCAAGGCTGACAGTAATGCTAGTTCATCTGTTTAATTTGGGGCCAGTAATTAAAATTAACATAAACAATCAATTAGACTCCAAATTGACTATGATCATGAAGAATTACCTATCTCAGGGTCCGCCCAAGGTTTCCCATGTATAGAATTGGCAGTGTGATTCGGTGGTTTATATTCCTTGTACTCAACTGACCAGTTAATTTTATCATCAGGTACCATGAACCGTTCAATAGCAGATCGCGGGTACATGCCATTGCGGCATTTGAAATGCGTCAACACCATGCCGGCTGGCCGAATCATAAAAGCAGTGAACAAAGCTATGAACTTCAAAATTATATTCATGAGTTATTTATGTTTTGTTATAACAAAACATAACAGACTTAAAGGCTTCTGAATTAAAGGACAAGCTGATCCACATCACAGACTACTGATTGACATTGTCATTTTTGATCTGTCAAATTTTTAGACTCATTGCATGCATGGTTTTTAGATCTTTGGTTTTTAGCCAATATGGTTTTAACTATTTTTTATTTATTTATTTTTGAAGCTTACCTTTTCATATAGCAGTTGTAAAGGCTTGAAAGCGGTTTCAAATTCAAGATTAGATAGAAAAAGCGTCTTACTTGCTGCATATAGAATTAAGCGTTTTAGAAACAGACAAATGCTATAGATTTTTTTAAAAAAACACTGTTAATTAAATTTTCAACCGAATATTTTTTTCTCTTTGCTACACATTGTCTGTATATCTATATTTTTAGAATAATATACAGGATATGGCAAATTAAGGAGTTGTCAAATACCGTATTATTAGTCCACGAGCAGATGACAAAAAATCGCGGCAAATTAAAAAAAAGAGGCTGACAACCTTGCTGTACACTGATTATACAGGGAGGGCGTCCCTTAGTAGGTAGTACCTTAAATATTGAAGATAGACAATTTTACTGAAAGGAGACTTTATTTTGATATTAAAAACAATTTTAACTGCATTCAAAGATTTTTTAATAATTGCCTGTCTGAACCGGGGAACCGAACCCGCCAAATGTTAAAAAAAAAACACCCGTAATTGTACCTACTACCCGATGTGAAAGCCGTGCGCACTGTAGATAGGATTATTTTTTTCCAAGTACATATCATCCTATATAACGCAAAGACATGACCATTTTACATTTAAAATTTCAGGAAAAATGAATACTTACCAATTTCTTTGACTTTGGTGTGCTCTAATACTTAATTTTTATCATTTTAACCCCACGCAAAATGAGGGGTGTTCCCGGTCAGACAGGCAATTATTAAAAAATCTGTGAATGCAGTTAAAATTGATTTTAAAATAAAAAATGTCTGTACTTCCCCTCCATGTGGCATAGCCGTGGGACGCCCTGTATATAGGATTATATATATACGATGTTGATCATCATCATCATCCCAGCCTATATACGTCCCACTGCTGGGCACGGGCCTCCACTCAGAACAAGAGGGCTTGGGCTATAGTTCCACGCGGGCCAGTGACGATTTGTTGATACTTAGATATTATTAAAATTTTCCAAGATATTAACACTGGGCCCTTCAAGG
>NC_133488.1:13964894-13997521 GCF_025370935.1 Choristoneura fumiferana | reverse complement strand
TTGAGGTATTGACTGGTATGACTATGAACAATGTTTCAAATGATGCTTGAAATAAGGGTGGTTCTTTGGTTTATGAGTAGAATCTAATTGTTGTTTATTTAGGAGTGAACACCACAGTAAACGTTTATGTAAACCACTTTCTGGTGGTCTTTTCCTTTTGTGTTCATTTTGTTCCATTGCAAACGAATTCTCATATTTAATACTTAAATAAGGATTCTTTCAGTGAGTGGCTGATAGGTTTCGTTTTATGGTGTTTGCCAGCGTTTATTTGCGTTTACTATATTTTCCTAAATTTATTTAAAATGCATTTAAGTATGTACAGTTGACTATAAATTTAATCTTTTATAATGCAATAGAGTTGATTAAACATAATATTTGTAGTCAACTGTGCTTCACGAATTTGTGACACATTTCGAATTACTGGAAATGTATATTATAGTTGCTAGTCATAATGGATTATTTTCATTGATTTATTTTTATGAACGGTAAGATCTTTTAATAAGGGTAGTTTTTTGTTCCTATCTTAATTACTTAATCATTAGGTAATCAACCATAAATAAAGGCATATGCTGTGCACTTGATTGGCCGCCATTTGAAGTGTGATATTAATTGTACAGATGGATTACATTTAATTTTGTTAATAATTTATGTATGTATGTGGACTGGACATATGTATGTAGATTGGCTTGTACAAAATTGGACGGAAATTGTAAGTAATTTTAGTTTGTAAATTGCTCGCGCTTAATAGTTTTAAGAAAGATAGCTATATCAGCGGTACGGTAAAATAAATTTTATTGCAAACAACAATATTAGCGCATAAAACTACAATACTTCTATTACTTGTATTTCCATTATTTGACAGTCCGTTAGTATTTGGAAATTATGCTTCACCTTTAAAACAGTAATAGTAGTTTATAATTTTTGCCCTTTATTATTATAGTCTTTAAGATTGTCCTCACTGAATAGAAAAAAACAAGAAGAAGTGGCATATCAACGTGACATTGATCGATAAATAATAGTTCTACTTAGCCATAGTTCCGCCAATTTCGTTAAATTGGAATTTGTAGTACAGGATCCCAAGAGGGTGTTTTGGATTTACTAAAGTGTGGCACATGAATACTTTTGGTATCAGTGATACGCTGGGGCATCTGAACTACAATATCTGACACTCTTAAGTATTTCCATGTATGTACTTAAAGCTCCATTACTATTGCTAATTCGATTAGCATCCGGAAGACCTGTAGCGTATTCAGCCGTGTTGATTCTAAATGCGTGTAGTCTAAATTTTCTTACAGTTATTTTACAACGAAATATTTTAGATACATCAACAAGATTTGAATGCGCATGTGAGTTTTTCTGCTGAAACTGGTTTTAGTATAGACTAGGACTAGAATTATTCTTGTTTTATTTTTCTATTCTGTGGTCTTCCTGAATTTTAAGAATTTATATCTGACATTGCATTTAGTTTTGTGTATTTATAATTTTACACAATGTGGTGCAATATTTGATAGCTAATGTAATGACACTAATGTTGGTTTATGGTATTTTTTTTTATTAAAGTGCGAGCATTATTATATGTGTTGTATAATTATCTTTAACAACCTTACATTTTTTCATAAACAAAGACAGATCTCTTTGTTTTAAAACCTACTAAGTAATGGCCAGCAGTCTTCTCTTGAGTACTTCTTTGACTATATCCTCATGACTGGCAACAATTTTATGTCATGAGCAGCGTCAACCCACTGCACGCCCACGGCGTCATCGCCTGCGTTCAGTTTGAGCGCGCCCACTACATCGCCTTTATCGTCATGGAAGTTATAAGCAGAGGTTTCCATCCAAGCATTGTCGTGTTGCGTGGATCATCACATAACCTTGGAAAACTTCATCACCATTACTGAAGAAACTCTTGAATTTTCCCATTCTTTTTATCATCTGAAAAAAGTTTTAACATTATTCCATTTTGAGTTTTTTTTTTAATTGATAGACATTTAAAAACCTCAAATAGACTTTTGTAAGAGGAACCCTCATCTCATGGTAGGCTTGACTGCTTTTCACTTCATAATGTTCATTCAACCTGATTTACACCAACATGCACTTCTACATTTTATTTTATTTAAAGATGTGCAAAGTTCGGACTGCATATCCTTTTCCTAATTAATTAATTAAATTATAAGAAATATTTATTAAAATAATTTAAATATTTTTATTTGGATTACTTGGATTTGGGTAAAAAGTTTACCTTCTGACATGACCAGAAGAGTTAATAGCCTCTTCTTGAAACTCTCTAACAGCAGTGGTGGTGACTTTCTCACCAGGATCTACCATACCCTGGTAAGGCCCATTCACCTGTATCACCTCTTTTTATGCAACAAATTGCAGGATTGGTCTGAAAATATTAAAAGAATAGGAAAGTAGAAAGTTATGTAGGTTTGTTAATCTATATTTACATACACAAAATAAACAGTTTGTACTGCATGAACTGCATTAATTTTCTTTGCTTCGCCACTAGAATAAGTAAGAAGTAGTAGTTCATGATATAGACCTCCACAATGTAAATTTACCTGAATTAGTCAATTTAATAAAACAGTATAATTTGAATTGTGTGGATGGAAAAAAACAACATGCTCATTGAATGCAACAGCTGAGCTATATGCATAGCATAGCTGGCTGGGTTATACTATACTAAGTACTAAATAGTAGTGCAATTAACAAATCATTTCAAAATATAATTCTACAATAAGTACACTGATTTGAACCCAGAGAACCAGATAATATTTCAATTAAAACTGTAATATTTCATTTTTGAAATAAGTAAATAGCTAATAACAGCTCCTCTATTTCATACAAAATTTATGGAACATAATAAACAAGATGTCAAATAGTGTGTCAACTACCCTATTCTTCAGAAACATACTTTTACTTATGTCTTTTGTACAGCAATATATTTACTTGTGGTTTTGTCTAGTTCCAATTCTCCTGAAAGTAGTCGCTTCCACCGAGTGACCACAGGATCGGCTGCATGGTTGGGCCCCAGCGACCAAGGACTCCTCGACCACAGATGCCTGTTCTACCAACAGGATTCAGAGGATATCTATCCTGAATTAGGTATTGTCCTGTATACTTTCTCTATTCACATTTTTATCTAATGCATTCCATTTTGGTTTAAAGTTAGGATCTCCTAAAAAAATATGAATTAAATTTAAAAAAAAAAACAAACATTGGACAATTTGTAATCTTAGGTTAAATAAGTTGTCTAATCAAGGCTGACAGTAATGCTAGTTCATCTGTTTAATTTGTGGCCAGTAATTAAAATTAACATAAACAATCAATTACTCCAAATTGAATATAATCATGAAGAATTACCTATCTTAGGGTCCGCCCAAGGTTCCCATGTATAGAATTGGCAGTGTGATTCGGTGGTTTATATTCCTTGTACTCAACTGACCAGTTAATTTTATCATCAGGTACCATGAACCGTTCAATAGCAGATCGCGGGTACATGCCATTGCGGCATTTGAAATGCGTCACACACCATGCCGGCTGGCCGAATCATAAAAGCAGTGAACAAAGCTATGAACTTCAAAATTATATTCATGAGTTATTTATGTTTTGTTAACAAAACATAACAGACTTGAATCAAACAGCTGATCCACAGACTACTGATTGACATTGTTCATTTTTGATCTGTCAAATTTTTAGACTCATTGCATGCTTGGTTTTTAGATCTTTGGTTTTTAGCCAATACGGTTTTAACTATTTTTTATTTATTTATTTTTGAAGCTTACCTTTTCATATAGCAGTTGTAAAGGCTTGAAATGGGTTTCAAATTCAAGATTAGATAGAAAAAGCGTCTTACTTGCTGCATGCATATAGAATTAAGCGTTTTAGAAACAGAAAAATGCTATAGATTTTTCAAAAAATCACTGTTAATTAAATTTTCAACCGAGTAAATTTTCTCTTTGCTACACATTGTCTGTATATCTATATTTTTAGAATAATATACAGGATATGGCAAATTAAGGAGTTGTCAAATACCGTATTATTAGTCCACGAGATGACAAAAAATCGCGGCAAATTAAAAAAAAGAGGCTGACAACACTTGCTGTACACTGATTATACAGGCGTCCCACGGCTATGCCACATGTGGTAGTACCTTAAATATTGAAGATAGACAATTTTACTGAAAGGAGACTTTATTTTAATATTAAAAACAATTTTAACTGCATTCAAAGATTTTTTAATAATTGCCTGTCTGAACCGGGGAACCGAACCCGCCAAATATAAAAAAAAAATGATTTTAAAAAAAAAAAGTCTGTACTTCCCCTCCATGTGGCATAGCCGTGGGACGCCCTGTATATAGGATTATATATACGATGTTGATCATCATCACCATCATCCCAGCCTATATACGTCCCACTGCTGGGCACAGGCCTCATCTCAGAACAAGAGGGCTTGGGCTATAGTTCCCACGCGGGCCCAGTGACGATGTTGATACTTAGATATTATTTAAATTTTCCAGATATTACACTGGGCCCTTCAAGGTGCATCAAAATTCATGTAGTAGTGTGTGAAAGTTGATGAAGCACTTTAGGAGTCCCTTGGTAAATAATGACCTTTGTCAGTGCCCATTTACGTACAGCCCAGCCGCATCAATTTTTTGACCATTTTGACCAGATTGCATTGAATATATTTCTAACATTTTAATTCGAACATAATCTTATAACAATTGCATTTTGATGGTAGGAGGTTGAATTAAACAAAAATAATTTATTTATTTCTTCCAGCAGAAGTATCAAAATTATCTAAGCCAGGCTAGAATGACAATTTGACAGTCTCAAAAAATGAATACCAGATTAAAGTTTCGTAAAAAATGCGTGGACAGCTTCTAGCAGCGAAAGCATCAGCAATAAACACGCAATAAATCATTATTCTATGATAAGATATTTCATCAATCAATAATAACTAAATTTTTGGCAGGCATTCGATTATGAACTTATGAGTACCTACAATTCAATTGTGACGCACACATTCATTGAATACGGTATTTGTCAACTCCTGATTTTGCCATATCTTAATATTATTATGAAAATATAGATATACAGATAGTGTTTAGCGAAGAGAAAATTAAATCGGTTGAAAATTGGATTTATAGTGATTTTTGAAAAATCTATATACCCGTCTCTTTCTCAAACGCTTTTCTCTATGCAGCAAGTACTGGCGTGTGACGGCACATGCCAGTATGTCTTTCTCTGTCTAATATTGAATTTCAAACCTGTATAACTTTGTTATTTGTAAAAGTAGCTTAAAAAATGGTTTTCTATTCGATAACAGGCATTGTGTAGTTTTAATTTATAAAACATATACAAAAAAGTCAAATACCGTATTGAAGCACTCAACACTGTAGTCGAAATCTTCATGGATGAAATGATATTGCATCAATCGTACATATCGTTACTACTTTGAAAAAATCTCGTATCCAACTCGTATCTAAAATCAATATGTCAACAAAATTTAACCTTGACATAATGAGCATAAAGTTCACTTGGAAAAATTATCTATTTTGAGTTAAGAGTTTTTTTTAAAGTAGTGACGATATACACTTATATATAACTTTATCCGAAAGCGCAGAAGTGCCGAAAGTACTTTGCGAAGGGACAAATATTTTTGATCGCGGCCCGGTAAATTTCATCCCAGACAAGTACTTTATATTAATCAGACCAAGGGTTATTTGGACACCCACACTCAGTTTCCTAGGTCTATCACTTATTATATTCAAGTTACCCTGTGGAGTTACATAGTTTACAAAATAATAAACCAGATGGATGCAGTGTTTGTATATTTTTGCTTAAAAGTAGTATAAGAAGTTTTTATTAAAAATATCAATTCTTTCTTCTCCGCGTTGCTTTTCTTGCAGTGGGTTTTTTGAAGACTTCATCCTCTTCTTTCTTTTGCTCCTCTTCATCTAATTGAAAACAAAATATGTTGTACAAAAACAATTATTCATTGCATATTGCGTGTAAAAATTTGTCTATCGTTGATAATTTCAAACAGTGAGTTAACCATAAAGCGCTCGGTTGTTTTATGCGATAAACGCTGCGTTAAACGCAATGCGCTTAACCTGTCATCTCCCAAGATAACAGGATCGAAGGATTTTAGGCACAAATTGTGCCTATGGGAGAGGATAGGTTAAGGGGATCCCATGCCCCAATGACCTTTGTTAACGCTGTTAGTTCGGGCTGTAAAATCACTTTATTTTTAATAGTCAGTCACAATACAAATATCAATCAAGCAAGTCGTGTTTCTATTACGCTCCACCTGCTAAACAAATTTGAACCTTACTACAATTAACATATGGTCCATACGAACCGGATGAACGTGTCCGTCTAACGAGATAACGTGGAGCGGCCGGCGGCCGGCAGGTAGCCGCGAGAACAATAGAGGGCAATAAAAACACTGCGACCCGGCCGGATTAGTGCACAAAGTTATGCAGTTATAATTTCATTACGCTGTTTACGCGCTTCAATAATACGAGTTTACTTGTTGACGTGAAGAAATTAAAGACAACTTATTATCGAAAACTATTATCATGGAACAATTACTGTCTGTTCTGCAAGATACGGCAAGTTTACTACAGAAAACTCAAGTTAATTTGAAAAAATGTCCTAAGTCAAGATTAACGAGAGGTTACGTTGAAGCGAGAATGAAGTGTATTGAGGAGTACTGGACGACGTTTAAAAATACTCATCAAGATTTAATTAAGTGTACAACGCGCGAACAGCGCGGGGCAACTGCATATTTTTTAAATGAAGATTTTTTTATATACGAAGATCTGTACTTAAGTTTAATTGGTGATTTAAAAGACTTGCTCGACATTCGACAACAAGAACAGAACAACAGCAGTTTGTGTAGATCTGTGGGCGAGAATCAATTAGGAAAATTACCAAGGATTCAGATCCCCACTTTTACCGGAACATATGAACAATGGCCTACTTTTCAAGATTTATTTACTTCGATCGTACACAACAATGCATCACTCAGCAACGTACAAAAACTTCATTACTTAAAAACGAGCATATCCGGCGAGGCAGAAGCAATATTGAAACACGTACAAGTTACTGAGAATAATTACATGCAAGCATGGGACATCCTAAAAAAGCGCTACGGCAACAAACGTATTATAGTAAATTCTATACTCAAGCGATTATTTATGCAAAAGAAATTAAATAGCCAGTCCGCCAGCCAGTTAAAATCATTACTAGATAATACAACAGAATGTTTAAATAGTTTAAAAAATTTGCAAATATCCACCGATTCCTGGGATCCTATAATTATATTTCTGGTCGTGCAGAAGTTGGACTCGGAGTCACATAAGGATTGGGAGGAGTATGCTCACAAGGACAATTCGGAAGAATTACCTACGTGGTCAGACTTCATCAAGTTTCTGGAGGCGAAGTTTCGTACATTGGAACTTATTACTGCTTCGTCATCGGCCCCGCGCGAAAGAGCTACATTCAAGGAGCGAACGTTCCATGTTGCAAATACGAGTAATGAGAAGAGTTGTCTCATGTGTAAAGATAATCACACACTTTCTCACTGCAAAGACTTTACAAAGATGCTACCTACTGACAGATGTGAATATGTGAAGAATAATAAGCTTTGTTTCAATTGTCTAGCCCCGGGACATGGAGTCTTCAAGTGTCGCGTACCATTGTCCTGTCGTATATGTCGCAAGCGCCACCATTCACTTGTGCATGTGTTCAAGAGCAACGATCACGATCAGGCAAGCAAGACACCTCCGGTGATAGCTAATGCAGCGGAGAACGAACCAGTAGTTCAAGCTGCAATGGCGGTTGCTTCTCATCACACTGCCAGGCAAGGTATGGCTCTATTAGCAACAGCAATGGTAAAAGTAAGAAGTGAGCAAGGACACACCATTGCACTAAGAGCTCTCATCGACCAGGGCTCGCAAGCATCCTTTATAAGTGAGAAAGCGGCTCAAATGCTAAAGCTCAAGAGAGAACCAGCAAGAGGAACTATAGTGGGAGTAGCATCCACGAGAACGAATATAACGCAAGTGGTCAAACTAGAGGTCTCATCGCATCATGACAAGTTTACTATGCAGCTTCGAGCCTATGTGATATCCAAGCAATTGACCACTAAGATGCCCAAGAAAACTATTGTGACAAGCAACTGGCACTATTTGCAAGACTTGGACCTGGCAGACCCCAGTTACAATACACCAGGTCCAATAGATCTGCTCCTTGGAGTAAAGGAATACGCACAAATAATAGAGGATGCCAGTATAATCAGAGGTCCGCCAGGTACACCATGTGCTCAAAAGACAACCCTGGGTTGGATCTTGTTTGGTGAGATAGATACAAGTGCACAAGAGCAATCGTTTAATGTAATGCACCATCAAATTGATGTCGACGACTTACTAAAGTCAATATGGGAAGTAGACGCCGATACAAAAAGAAAGTTCACCAAAGAAGAGCAAGCATGTGAAAATATATATGAGAATACGTATACACGAAATAAAGATGGAAGATATGTTGTAAAACTGCCGTTTAGGACAAAGGTACCTAGAGCATGTGATGGAAATACTAGAGAGATTGCAAAAAACAGATTATTACAATTGGAGACAAGGTTTCAAAGAACGCCCGGCTTGAAAGAAGATTATAGACACGTTATTGAAGACTACATTAAATTAAAACACATGGAAGAAGTCCCAGTAGACGAAATATACGCAAAGAAAAGTATATACTTACCTCACCTTCCAGTAGTCAGAGCGGAGAAGGAAACTACTAAGACAAGAGCAGTGTTTGATGCATCATGTAAAGGTACTAATGGGGTCTCTCTCAATGACGACCTTCTCGTGGGACCTATACTACAAGAAGATCTCAGGAGTTTGATAATGAGGTGGCGCATGCATGCTGTGTGCTTTGTATCAGATGTGCAAAAGATGTACCGAATGGTGCTAACTAGAAAAGAAGACGTTGACTACCAACGAATATTATGGCGAAACGATACAACAGACAACATCAAAGATTATCGCCTTCTGACTGTTACATTCGGCACTGCATCAGCTCCCTATTTGGCTGTTAAAACACTACTGCAACTTGGAATCGACGAAGGTCAAGAGTATCCTGTTGCAGCTAAGATGATAGCGGAAGATTTTTATGTTGACGACCTGATGTCAGGATGTGATACAGCTGAAGAGGCAAAGATAGCGAGCAGGCAGCTGAAAGAGGTTTTGCAGAAGGGAGGATTTGAGCTAAAAAAATGGTCGTCTAATAATGCTGAATTTATGCGAAGTTTACCACCAGATGAACGATCAGTTAATGCTCATCTCAATCTGAACATGGATGGTACAATTAAAGCACTTGGCGTTCAGTGGAACCTGGGAACCGATCAGTTTGAATACAACTACAAGATGTCGCACTCACACGAACACCTCACGAAAAGACATATTCTGTCAGATATACAAAAGCTCTTTGATCCTCTGGGATGGATTGCGCCATGTGTTCTTCAAGCCAAGATGTTCATTCAGAGATTGTGGACGACAAAGGTGACCTGGGATGATCGAATAAGTCAAACATTAACAGATGAATGGAACAAGATAAAAGCAGATTTACAAAATGTAAATGACATACGTATTAATCGCTGGGTGGACACATTGAGTACAGACAAACCAAACATTCAAATACACGGTTTCAGCGATGCTTCAATACATGCATACGGAGCAGCCGTTTACCTCAGAGTTGAGAAACCAGATGGAACAATTAAAACAAATTTGATTGCATCGAGAACTAAAGTCGCTCCTATCAAGACTATATCCTTGCCAAGACTTGAACTTTGTGGAGCTGTGATACTGTCAAGATTGTTAAAGCAAGTCAGCCAAGCCATGAGAATACCAGACACACACATATTTGCATGGACAGATTCATCTATTGTGATCTCCTGGATTTTAGGCGACCCACAAAAATGGAAGACATTCGTGGCAAATAGAGTGGTGGAGATAACAGGCAATGTAAATCAAAATCAGTGGTATCACGTACTGTCTCAAGACAATCCTGCTGATATTGCTTCAAGAGGAATGTTTTTATCCGAATTAAAAACTTCTAAGTTATGGTGGCAAGGGCCAGAATGGCTGTCAATGCAAGGAATAGAATACATCAGACCTAATGTAACAAATACAGACATGGAAAGCAGAAACATCATACAATCAAATTTGAACTTAGAAGATGAGAATAGCAAAAAACTGACAGAACAATTCAGTGGATTTGACAGCCTACAGGAGTTACTAAAAACAATTTCATTTTGCCGTAAATTCTTAAATATGAAGAAAGAACAAATAATTGATATTAACCCTACAACACATGATTTACAAAACGCGCTTCACATATGTATACAGATAGTTCAAAACGAAGAATTTATAGAAGACCTAAACAGATTAAAATCAAACAAAAATGTGAGAGCAAACAGTAAACTTAAGACATTAAATCCGTTTCTAAGTGAAGGGATCCTAAGAGTTGGAGGCAGACTACGTCATGCAAACTTAGATAATGACAGTAAGCACCCCATAATCTTGGGAAACAAAAACAATCTTACTCCTCTCATAGTGGCCAACGCACATATAAAAACGTTACATGGCGGAATTTCACTAATGCTAGGATATTTAAGATCACAGTATTGGATACTTAAAGCTAAGGCATTGGTCAGAAGACATGTGCAGAAATGTTTGGTGTGTGCTAGACAAAGCGCTGCTCCTAAACCACAAATGATGGGGGACTTACCCAGAGAACGAGTCACGCCTACTAGACCGTTTTTGCACAGTGGCGTCGACTTTGCAGGACCTTTCACCACTCTTATATCTAAAGGTAGAGGAGCGAAGACTATAAAGACTTACGTAGCAATTTTCATATGTTTGTCAGTAAAAGCTATACACCTAGAACTGGTTAGTGACCTAACATCGGAAGCTTTTATTGCTGCATTTAAAAGATTTGTAGCCAGAAGAGGAAAGTGCACACACATCTGGAGTGACCAGGGCAGAAATTTCGTCGGGGCAAACAAAGAGTTGGTTGCGGCGTGGAAAGAAGCCCAACTGGAATTTAAAGATCAAGTTGCTGTTTCGCTTGCTTCTGATGGTACGCAATGGCACTTTATCCCTGCATACAGCCCAAATTTCGGGGGTTTATGGGAGGCAGGCGTTAAATCGCTGAAATACCACCTGAAAAGAACAGTCACCACTAACCTGACATTCGAGGAAATGACCACAGTTCTTTGTGAAATAGAGGCATGCTTGAATTCTAGGCCTCTGAGCCCGATTAATGATGAAGACACTGACAATATCGAACCTTTGACACCTGGACACTTTTTAATTAGTGAAGCTCCTATAAACGTTCCGTCTCCTGATTTAAAAAACGTGAAAATCGGTCTACTGTCACGATGGCAACATTTACAGAAAATAGTGAGAGATTTCTGGCAAAGGTGGCAACAGGAATATCTGTCAAGGTTACAGCAACGTCCAAAGTGGTTAAAAAAGATAGATGAATTCAATAAAGGTCACATTGTCCTAATAAAAATGGATAATCTTCCCCCTGGCAAATGGGCTCTCGGACGAATCGTCGACAAACATCCAGGGCCAGACGGCGTGACTCGAGTTTATAGCGTTAAAAGTGGTGACAGTGTAGTGAAAAGATCTATAACTAAACTATGTATGTTGCCAATCGAAATTAACGAATGAAAAATATTTATTACTTGTTATTATAATTATGCATGATCTATGTGAAATATTATTTGTAAAGGACTGAACCGTCCTTTGGCGGGCGGTATGTTAACGCTGTTAGTTCGGGCTGTAAAATCACTTTATTTTTAATAGTCAGTCACAATACAAATATCAATCAAGCAAGTCGTGTTTCTATTACGCTCCACCTGCTAAACAAATTTGAACCTTACTACAAACAACAACCTTCGATCTGAGTTCCTTAGTTTTCTAATGTTTTTTGTAGCTTAATATAGTAACAACAACGGCTTTAAGCAATATAATATCCCATATTTGCTTCAAAGTTCATTGTTTTCGAGATATTTGGCATCAAAGTTGAACAATTTTAGGCCAAAAACCTGGTTTACTGGC
Source organism: Choristoneura fumiferana (assembly GCF_025370935.1). NCBI lineage: Eukaryota > Metazoa > Arthropoda > Insecta > Lepidoptera > Tortricidae > Choristoneura > Choristoneura fumiferana. The sequence goes on along the minus strand of NC_133488.1, from coordinate 13,985,385 downwards.
CATAACTTTTTGTGTTAATTAGTTTCAAATGAAAATCCTCGACCAGTTTTTAGAGACGGCAAAGACGAACCCAAATATGTAGATTTCGTATATGTTAGATCTTTCACGTAAATAGGGATACGAAATAAGTGTTTTTCAGACAATTTAAAAAAAAAAACATACAAAATTATGTATATATAGTATTAAATATATTGACCCGGATAACTCACGTCTTAAATCGAGTTTAGCTCGACATGTTTCGGGCTAATCCGTAGCCCTTCGTCTTCGGAGCAACGCGACTCAGCGGCTGCTGCAACACGGGCACTGCGCGCCGCCGCTCTGCTCGCGCGACTACCCGACGAAACTGACACCGGCACACAACTACCCGCGTTTTCATCATCATTACAACTGTCAGATGTAGGGTAGCACACAACACTAACAACATCGCTCTGTAAAGGTACGTTCACACACACCGATGACGCAGTACGAGTATTTAACACCGTTTTCCAACTCGGAGGTATCGTCCAACCACTATCCCGGTTGAAATTCTGCCGACGACTAATTTCGATGGCTTCACGCACTTTCCGCGGAATGAAAAATTTCTCTCTCGCAAGTACAGATACCTTATCAAATCTGATATAGTGCGTCGAATACGAGTCCATTGAATGCTCGGCCACAGCAGACCCCTTGTCGTCCTGTTTCCTCATACTGCGTATGTGCTCTTGTGGAAACGTTTCGTCCAGTCTCTCCAATATAGCTCTTGCCACAGGCACAGGGAATCATATATACCCCGGGACCACTCAGGGGCTCCTTATCCTTCGGCGAACGTACCAACTGTCTGAGCTGCATATGAGGACGGAAAATCGGCTTGATGCTATATCTTCGGCGTAACAAGTGTCCGATTTTATCCGTCACCCCTTTTATAAACGGTAAATGTACCGGAACCCTCTCAGCTCCCACCGGTCTTTGACGAGTCGACACGTTCACTACACGGTTGCACTGCCTCCAGTTGTACCCATTGTTGAAACATGTCGAGCTAAACTCGATTTAAGACGTGAGTTATCCGGGTCAATATATTTAATACTAGCTTTTGCCCGCGACTTCGTCCGCGTGGAATAATAACTTTGGAAAGTATTTAATTTATTTAGGATAACTATTCTGCCAATAATAGCACATAGAAACTTCCACAGTTTACTGAAAATAACCTATTTTAATACATTGCTATAAATATAAACTATTTATTTTTGTTCTTCCGTCCATCCATACATCCATGTTCTTTGGTAAAACAAAAATATTTTGCGGGTAGCCACATTTTAGCAATATGACGTGTATTATACACTTACAACACAAAAGGACTCATTATTATTCTTCATACTGAACTCTTGACACCTTACGTCCTTTATTGTAAGCTAGGAGGGTAGGATTATAATTAACTAAGGCATTTTTACTAAGCATAGCGACACATATTTTCGATAAACATACTTATAGTAAATTTGTTTGGAATTCCTTAAAAACTATCATCCCCATATTTTCAAGTAGGTAAATAGGTCGAAATTTGAAAAGCGCCGGAAAAAATGTTTTTTAGGCTCCGTAGCTCAAGAGGAAAAAATGGAACCCTTATAGGATCACCTTGCTTACCGTCCGTCCGTCTGTCTGTCAAGATCCTCTATCTCGTAAACGCGCGGAGTATCGGTATCGAATTGAGATTATTTGAGATTAAAACCCTAAACTTAGGTCAATAGTCCCGAAAGCTGTGAAAAAATGAAACTTCTAAGTCAAGGCAATCAAAAGCTACAGTCATTAAAATGTGTGTCCATACAAATCGCCTTAACAGAAGAAGTTATAGAGCACTTCCGGCTGTCCTACAAACTTGGATTTTTTTTTGCATAAAGCTTTTACATAGCATAATAAATAAGAAAAATCTGAAAATCATAATTTTTCATGTCTGACTGTCTAAGTCAATAAGCCATCTATAATGACCCCACATTGCGTACATTTTGCTATGAGTTTAAAGGGCACTGCATCATCTCCTCTGCTAACATGCCCTCGCCGGTAAAATTTTCAAAAACGCTTGAACAAATATCTATTTATTTCTTATAATGTCCAAATGCCAAGTTTCACAAAGAACCATCGATTTATCTTCAACAATGACGATCTTCCATATAAAGTCTGCAATACCCCTGGTGTTGCAGATGTTTATGGGCGGTAGTGATCTCTTACCATCAGGAGACCCACTTGCTCGTTTGCCATCCAGTCGAATAAAAAAAAGTTTCATCCCCTATTTCACCCCCGCACAGGAAGAATTTTAAAAAACGCGCGAACAAATATCTATTTATCTCTTATAACGTGCCCAAATGTCAAGTTTCATAAAGAACCATCGATTTATATTCGACAATGACGATCTTCCATATAAACTTTCATCCCCTCACAGGTCGAATTTTCAAAAAAGCTCAAACAAATATCGATTTATTTCTTATGAAGGGCCTAAATACCAAATTTCATCGTTTTATCTTCGACGGCGACGAACTTTCACCATATTAACTTTCATCCCCTATTTCAACCCCTTAAAGCCTTTTTTTCGCGATAAAAGATAGCCTATGTTCTTTCCCAAGGTCTATTCTATCTCTGTACCAAATTTCATCAAAATCGGTTCAGCGGTTTAGGCGTGAAAGCGTAACAGACAGACAGACAGACAGACAGACAGACAGACAGACAGACAGTTACTTTCGCATTTATAATATTAGTATGGATGTAGGGCCTAAATACCAAATTTCATCGTTTTATCTTCGACGGCGTCGAACTTTCACCATATTAACTTTCATCCCCTATTTCAACCCCTTAAAGCCTTTTTTTCGCAATAAAAGATAGCCTATGTTCTTTCCCAAGGTCTATTCTATCTCTGTACCAAATTTCATCAAAATCGGTTCAGCGGTTTAGGCGTGAAAGCGTAACAGACAGACAGACAGACAGAGTTACTTTCGCATTTATAATATTACTAGCTTTTGCCCGCGACTTCGTCCGCGTGGAATAGTAACTGTTTATGCCAGGCTTGAGGGCTTGGTACCTCTCGAAAGCCGGTTCTAGAAGGAGGAATGCCTCGACAACCAACCCGCAGAAAGAAGGAAAAGACTGGACGGGAGGACTCACCAGAGGGCTGTTCGCTAGTCGCTTGTCCTTAGCGACGAGAGCCGGATCACACAGTCTTCTTTTATGGAGGAATCCCACTCTCACTATCAATTTTTGTTTACGAGACACGCGCGCACGTCGGTTTTTTGTACAGAATTGTAGCGAGAGCAGAAAATATGGCTGCGACGATTGCAGCGCCGGTCGGGATTGGTCGAGCTACGGTCTTCAGGCGGCACCACGTGACTTCAGGACAGCGCATGCGCGCCAGATAATTGTGCGATGACCTCGCTAGATGGCGGGCTCTGTTCAGCCATGGTGAAGGGAATGTTTGGACTTGGACTTTTGGTGGGAACAAGGAAAGCAATTCGGAGGTCGTAACATTTCCCCCACTTGAAATCATCGAGAGATTTCAGAAAAAAAAGTAAAAGGACGGCTAGAAAAAAAAAACCTTCATAAAAAAAAACTACACAGAAGAGTGTGCTCGAAACTACATGTACTTAATCAAAATTATGAAAAGAATATTACCTAATCAAGCAAAAAATATATATAAGATGTAGGTACTTAAGTTCCTAAATCTGTCTAACTTAAAAGCTAAAAAATTAAATCGTCATAATTAGAACAGCTATTTTTCAACGGGTAACGGGCAAAGTTTTGACACAGGTCGACGAAATAACCCTCCTTTTATGCGGAGAGTGACGACTCGTACTACGCAGTCAGCGCCAGGGTGCAACTCTACCACTTTACCAATAGGCCACTCTAAGGATGGTAAATTTTGCTCCACAATCATCACGATATCCCCGATTTGAATGTTAGCCTGACCTTTACACCACTTAACTCTTTGTTGCAATGTATGTAAGTAATCTAAATGCCAAATGCGCCAAAAGCATTGTGTCAGCTTTTGAAGCATTTTCCATCTAGATAGAGGGGGCACATAAGTGTCAACTAATTGAAGCTCTGGTAGAGCTACAAGAGGCCCTCCAGCCAAGAAATGACCGGGAGTGAGCACGTCTACTTCATTGGGATCAACCGAAACCGCACAAAGCGGGCGTGAGTTTAACACTGCTTCGACCTTCGTCAACACGGTCGAAAACTCTTCGAAGGTGAAGACTTGAGTCCCTACTACGCGCTTCAGGTGGTATTTCATCGATTTCACACCGCTCTCGAAAATTCCACCGAAATGACTCCCAGTAGGAGGATTTAACTTCCATGTAATGCCACGCTCTGATAGGCCGGTTTCTATAGCTCTATTTCCCGCCTTCATAAATTGAGCCACATCATGGAAGTAGTGCTTCGCACCAACGAAGTTGGTTCCACAGTCTGATATGATGAGCTTACACAATCCGCGGCGCGATACGAATCTATCGAGAGCTGCTAGAAACGCGGGAGTTGATAATTCAGTTACCAGTTCCAAATGTATAGCCTTTACCGCTAGACAAACTATAACACATACATAGGCTTTGTATGTCCGAGCATTGCGTCTTCTGCTTTCCTTTAACGTGAAGGGTCCTGCAAAATCTACTCCTATATTCTGAAAACAACGTGCCGCCTGGACTCTTATACTGGGTAAATCACCCATTAAAGGTTGACAAGCAATAGGTTTGGCCTTAAAGCAAGGCACGCATTTTGCTAGTCGAGACCGTATCAAATTGCGCATCCCGAGTATCCAAAACTTTCGTTGCACCAGAGAATGCAAAGTTCTTGGACCGCTGTGTAAGTAGGTGCGATGATAGGAGTCTATGATAAGCCGCGATAACGACGATTTTTTATGTAAAAGCAATGGCTGAACAGCCGCTCTTGGCAGCAGCGCATTGCGCAATCGTCCCCCCACTCGCAGCAATCCTGATTCGTCTAGGATTGGATTGAGCTTTTGGACCGCTCGACTACATAATTTTCCCGCTCGGATAGTTTTTAGTTCCGTTTCAAAATATGATTTCTGTTCCTGGCGAACTAAAGTCAAGAGCGATTGCTGAAGCTCATCGGCAGTTAAACCCGAATTAATGCGTCTGTCTGCTGGTTTCTTAGCGTTTTTTATAAACCTGAGACACCATGCTACCACGCGTTGAAGACGAGACAATTGTGAATATCTCTCCGTTAACATAGGTAGTAGCGTCTTTTCGTCAGTACTGGTTGTAGTGTGACTGACATGTTGGTTATTCTTAAGCTCCGGGACGTCTGTCACCGGATATTGATCTGGAGTGGGCCAAGATGACGTGTCTTCAGTTAACCAGTTTGGACCAGACCACCAGGTGGCACAATCCAACAGCTGCAAGCAACTAAGACCCCTACTGCAGTGATCGGCAGGGTTGTCTCGAGTTGAAACGTGACGCCAGTTTTCCACAGCAATCTCATCGGTGATCTTGACTACTCTATGTGATACGAATGTCTTTAATTTATGTGGCTCAGTATTAAGCCAGGACAGAACCGTTGTGCTATCTGTAAATGCTACAATTCTATTTATTTTCAGTTCACTACTAAGTAAATTTCGCATGTGGTTAAGTACCCGTGCCAGTAATACTGCACTGCATAACTCGATTCGATTCACAGTAAGGGGCTTAAGGGGAGCGACTTTTGACTTGCCAATGAGAAGGTAAGCCTGAATAGCCGAGTCCGTTACTATACGGAGGTAAACACAACAACCGTAGGCTGTGGATGATCCATCACAGAATCCAATAAGCTCAACTTTAGTTACGTTTGATGGCACTACCTGACGAGGTAGTCGCACTTTACTCAAATGCTTCAAGTCTGCTACGAACTCTTGCCATTCCTTTGCGTATCCTGGAGGAATCGTCTCATCCCAGCTTAATTGATGACGCCACAAAGCTTGTAGCAAGAGTTTGGCTCGGAGAACTAACGGTGTTAGCCATCCAAGGGGGTCATAAATTCGAGCGACATTGGAAAGAATCGCACGTTTAGTACATATCGGATTAAAATCGGTTGTCGCGTAGGTAAATAAGTCATTTGTGGGGTCCCACTGGACTCCGAGTACCTTCAAGATAGCTTCATTACTCTCTTCACAAAATGATTTTGGAATCTGGCAGTGCTCCGATGGTACTGTCGTCAGGAATTGTGTAGAGTTACTACTCCACTTCCTCAATTCGAATTTTGCCGCCTTTAACAATTCAATTAATTCGTCTTTTAGTTCAATAGCTGCATTCACAGTCGGAGCACCGGCGGTAATATCGTCCATAAAAGTATCGTTCAGCAAAACTTTAGCTGCGCTTGGCCACTGGGCACCATGATCTTTAGCAAGTTGGTGTAATGTACGAATAGCTAAATACGGAGAGCTGCTCACTCCGTACGTCACGGTGTTAAGCTCGAACTCGCGTACTGGATCAGCCGGGGATTTTCTCCATAAAACGTGCTGCAACTTTCGATCTTCGGGGCGCAACTCAATATGTCGATACATCTTACAAATGTCGGCTGTGAAAACTATTTTCTGTAGACGAAATTTAGTCAAAATATCTATAATGTCATTTTGTAGTTTAGGGCCAGTATAAACCATATCATTTAAGGAAGTGCCGTTACTTGATTTTGCACTCGCGTTAAACACTACTCGAAGTTTAGTGGTCTGACTTTCCGGACGTAGCACACAGTGATGCGGAATAACATATTCACCACTTTTTTCCGCAGTTTTATTAATCGGACGCATATGACCTAGCGCTTCGTATTCTTCCATGAAATCTGCATAGTCCTGCTTTAATTGACTGTCACGGTTTAAACGTTTTTCTAAACCAAGTAATTGAGAAAACGACTGATTATACGATTCCCCTAAAGTTCCGCGTGGTTCTTTTAGTAATATCGGAACCACGTAACGACCGTCCGGTTCTTGATATACTAACTTAGAGTATTGTTCCTCACATTTTTCATCATCTGGATTACCCACGTTTACGGTGGGTGGTTCTTCAACTTCCCAAAACCGTTTAACTACCTGGTCGAGAGTCAAGGTTGATGCAAAAAGGGATGTGACCGGTAATGGTTGGCAACTCGTACCTAGTTTTCCAGTAATCACCCATCCAAATACGCTGTGTAACGCTACCGGCAGTTCAGGTCCCAGTTCCACACGTTGACCGTCATAAATGTTATGGAATAGCTCGGCACCGAGCAAGAGATCCACGTCTTTTGGTTTGTCAAAATCACTGTCTGCGAAATTCAAATGTTGATAAGCTTGTCGAACCGATTCCGGTACTTCCACTGCAGGCATTTTACTTGTGATATTTTTCATAACGATCGGTTGAATATTGTAACGCGGTTCGCTCGCGTCCCGCGGTTGTACTACGCATGACGTTATACCTATCACTTGCTGTTGAACCGTATTTTGTCCTAAACCGGCTACCGCGACGTTGCATTTGCGAAGAGGTAGCCCTAAGCGCTTCGCGCAGGTCGCCGTCATAAAACAATCTTGCGCGCCGCTGTCGATGAGCGCGCGCACCAGCATAGGCGGGCTGTCCGCATCAGTGCCGCGCACGAGCACCGAGCACGTGCCCAGCAAGACCATCCCGCGTCCGCTTTCAAGATGTGTACCGCTATTGGCGCTTGTCGCTATGCTCGGGGCTACGCTCGCGCACATACCTATAGCCGCATTACTCGCACTGACATCCGATACTTCCGCATTTTCTGGATTTACAACTGAACCCTCCTGACCCGAAATAAAATAACAGTTATCGCGAATGTCCGATGCTTGGTGATGATTTTGGGTGGCCTGGAAGGTGTTCTGAGAGTTACTATCAGCGCGGGCCCCGGCCGCCGTCGTCGGACTAACGGAGTCCCCGTGTAGTGCCGTATGATGTCTAGCTCCGCATATCGCACAGCTGGTACGGGAAAAACATTGCTTTTCACTATGGTTTGGTCGTAAACAATTTCCGCACATATTTTTCCTTTTAATAAAATCGGTCCGCTCAGCTGAAGTAAGACTTAAAAACTTCGGGCACTTGTAAATAGAATGCGCCAATCCACAACCAAAACATTCCATAGATTTCACGTGAGCGGCCAGCGCTGCTGACTTATAGTTATATTTCCATGACTCCATGGGCCTGGCGCTCTTTTTTAGCTGTGCACCGGTGCTACTATTATTATTAATTGACGTATTTGATTCACTTGCTTCTATAATTTTGACATAGCTCTGCAAGAAGGCTAGCAGATCAACGAATGTAGGTACAGGTACCTTATTCTGTGTTTCGAACCGTTTTCGTGTATCGGAGTCTAAGTTCCTAGATGCGAGATAGAACAACACAAATTCACCTAGATTTTCCAGTTTCATGGCTTTAAGGGCGTTGACGCATTCATTTAATAAATTTGTATATTTTCGTAACTCGTAAAAATTATTTGCTTTCACTTGTTGAAAGTTGCAGATCTTGTCAAGATAATTTGCAGCTAAAATTCTTCTATTTTGATATCTATCAACCAGAGCCTCAAACACAATCGAATAATTGTCTGCGGTCACCGGGACGCCCTTAGCCATTGACAACGCATCCCCGCTAAGACATGAGATTAAATAATGAAACTTCTCTATAGCACTTGTATTATTATTTTCGTGAACCAGAGATATGTAAGTGTCGTAAAACGTCTGCCAACATTCAATATTTCCATCAAATTTCGGTAATTCGATTCGCGGTAAGCGAGCTTGAGCGCTCGGTTTATCGCAATAAGTATCATTGCCGGCCGGCCCCGTGCCGATCAAAGGCGATGCCGCCGCACCGCTGCCGCTGCCGCTAACAACTTTTGGTATCAAGAACTCCGCGGCACTCAGTACCGCATAGTATAATTCGTCAAACGCTTCTAATTTTTTCATACAAATGTTTTCTTCGGGGTTTAGTTTTAAAGTTAGTGTGTTGACTGCCTGTGTAACCTCCAAAAACTCTTCCCGCAAAGACTCAATACGTGAAAACCTAGCCTTGAATGTACTGATTTTCGACTTATCATTTTGGGCTTCCCGCGACAAATCATATAAAATTTGCATTGTACGAAAAACATATTCCCGTTTCGTAATTGTAACTTTTAAAGCACTTTCGTCAGCCATTTTGGTCTAGCAAAGCGACCGACCGATCGCGCGATGAACACAACTTATAGATACTTAAGTATGTGTTTATACCTGCTTATAGGGAATTTGTTGTTCGCAGGCAACGAATCACTATATTTACAGATGAGAATATTTTTTTACGCGAACGACTTCAATCCTTCTTTATTGTTCGAATAATACCTAAGTAGATGCAAGCCGTAAGTTTGTACATACTTAAGTAAGGTAAACAATGAACATGAAAATCCTTTAAATTCGGGAACAATTTAAGTCCCTACTTATTATGCGAAGCATTTGTCACTAATTAATTAGTTATATAAGTAAAATATGACGTACCTACCTTCCTATGCATAGACAAAATGAAATTCACTAAGTAGTTAGGTATTTTGTTAAGTTTCTTTATAAAATACAACACGGACATAGGTAGGTAAGTAAGTCGGCAATTCCGAGCACACGCTTTGTTTTTGTTTTGTTTCTAGGTAAGCAAATACCTACCTAAATAAAAGGTTGCGAAGTATAAATTAACGTAATTAAGTATGTATTTATTACTGGAGTTTTCTTCCGAAATTGAACCCAGTTCCAAAGGGGATTCGAGCTCGATAGGACCACAAATGTTTATGCCAGGCTTGAGGGCTTGGTACCTCTCGAAAGCCGGTTCTAGAAGGAGGAATGCCTCGACAACCAACCCGCAGAAAGAAGGAAAAGACTGGACGGGAGGACTCACCAGAGGGCTGTTCGCTAGTCGCTTGTCCTTAGCGACGAGAGCCGGATCACACAGTCTTCTTTTATGGAGGAATCCCACTCTCACTATCAATTTTTGTTTACGAGACACGCGCGCACGTCGGTTTTTTGTACAGAATTGTAGCGAGAGCAGAAAATATGGCTGCGACGATTGCAGCGCCGGTCGGGATTGGTCGAGCTACGGTCTTCAGGCGGCACCACGTGACTTCAGGACAGCGCATGCGCGCCAGATAATTGTGCGATGACCTCGCTAGATGGCGGGCTCTGTTCAGCCATGGTGAAGGGAATGTTTGGACTTGGACTTTTGGTGGGAACAAGGAAAGCAATTCGGAGGTCGTAACAGTAACTTTGGGAAGTATTGAATTTATTTAGGATACCTATTCTGCCAATAATAGTATATAGAAACTTCTACGGTTAACTGAAAATAACCTATTTTAATACATTGCTATAAGTATAAACTATGATTTTTTTTTTGTTCTTCCATCCATCCTCCATCCATGTTCTTTGGTAAAACGTAAATATTTTGCGGGTAGCCATATTTTAGCTAGACTAATTCTTCATAGTGAACTCTTGACACATTACGTCCTTTATTAAGTTAGGAGGGTAAGCATAGCTACACATATTTCCGATAAATATACTTATAGTAAATTGGTTTGGAAATCCTTAAATAAATAGGTCGATGTATAAAAACCGCCGGAACAAATGATTTTTAGGGTTCCGTACTTCAAAATGAAAAAATGGAACTCTTATAGGATCACTTTGCTGTCCGTCCGTCCGTCTGTCTGTCAAGACCCTTTGTCTCGTAAACGCGCGGAGTATAGGTATCGAGTTGAAATTGAAACCCTAAACTCAAGTCAATAGTCCCAAAAGCTGTGAAAAAATGAAACTTCTAAGTCAAGGCAATCAAAGCTACAGTCATTAAAAGGTGTTTCCATACAAATCGCCTAACAGAAAAAGTTATAGGGTACTTCGGGCTGTCCTAGAAACTTGGAATTTTGCATAAAGGTAACTCTTTATAGCAAAATAAATAAGAAAAATCTGAAAATCATAATTATTCATGTCTGACTGTCTATCAATTACTGTTTATCAATAAGCCATCTAAAATGACCCCACACTGCGTACATTTTGCTTATGAGCTTAGAAGGCTCTGCTAACACTGCATCGTCCCCTCTGCAAACATCCAGGTAAAGTTTTCAAAAACGCTTGAACAAATATTTAGGTATTTATTTCCTATTAGTGCCCAAATGCCAAATTTCATAAAGAACCATCGATTTATCTTTGACAATGACGATCTTCCATATAAAGTTTCATCCCCTATTTCACCCCCTCACCGGAAGAATTAAAAAAACGCGCGAACTAACATCTATTTATCTCTTATTACGTGCCGAAATGGCAAGTTTAATAAAGATTCGTCGATTTATCTTCGATAATGACAACCTTCCATATAAAGTTTCATCCCCTATTTCACCCCCTCACATGTCGAATTAAAAAAAAAAAGCGTGAACAAACATCTATTTATCTCTTATTACGTGCCGAAATGGCAAGTTTGATAAAGATTAATCGATTTATCTTCTATAATGACGACCTTCCATACAAACTTTCATCCCCTATTTCATCCCCTCACAGGCTGAATTTTCAAAAAAGCTGTAACAATTATCAACTTATTTCTTATTAAGTGCCTAAATGCCAAATTTTATGGTTTTATCTTCGACAGCGACGAACTTGCACCATTTAAACTTTCATCCCCTATTTCAACCCCTTAAAGCCTCTTTTTCACAATAAAAGATAGCCTATGTTCTTTCCCAAGGTCTATTCTATCGCTGTACCAAATTTCATCAAAATCGGTTCAGCGGTTTAAGCGTGAAAGCGTAACAGACAGACAGACAGACAGACAGACAGACAGACAGAGTTACTTTCGCATTTATAATATTAAGTATGGATAGTATGGATAGTATGGATAGTATATATATAGTATATCCATACTCCATACTAATATTATAAATGCGAAAGTAACTCTGTCTGTCTGTCTGTCTGTCTGTCTGTCTGTCTGTTACGCTTTCACGCTTAAACCGCTGAACCGATTTTGATGAAATTTGGTACAGCGATAGAATAGACCTTGGGAAAGAACATAGGCTATCTTTTATTGTGAAAAAGAGGCTTTAAGGGGTTGAAATAGGGGATGAAAGTTTAAATGGTGCAAGTTCGTCGCTGTCGAAGATAAAACCATAAAATTTGGCATTTAGGCACTTAATAAGAAATAAGTTGATAATTGTTACAGCTTTTTTGAAAATTCAGCCTGTGAGGGGATGAAATAGGGGATGAAAGTTTGTATGGAAGGTCGTCATTATCGAAGATAAATCGATTAATCTTTATTAAACTTGCCATTTCGGCACGTAATAAGAGATAAATAGATGTTAGTTCGCGCGTTTTTTTAAATTCTTCCGGTGAGGTGGTGAAATAGGCGATGAAACTTTATATGGAAGATCGTCATTGTCGAAGATAAATCGATGGTTCTTTATGAAATTTGGCATTTGGGCACTAATAGGAAATTAATACCTAAATATTTGTTCAAGCGTTTTTGAAAACTTTACCTGGATGTTTGCAGAGGGGACGATGCAGTGTTAGCAGAGCCTTCTAAGCTCATAAGCAAAATGTACGCAATGTGGGGTCACTTTAGATGGCTTATTGATAAACAGTAATTGATAGACAGTCAGACATGAATAATTATGATTTTCAGATTTTTCTTATTTATTTTGCTATAGAGTTACCTTTATGCAAAATTCCAAGTTTCTAGGACAGCCCGAAGTACCCTATAACTTTTTCTGTTAGGCGATTTGTATGGAAACACCTTTTAATGACTGTAGCTTTGATTGCCTTGACTTAGAAGTTTCATTTTTTCACAGCTTTTGGGACTATTGACTTGAGTTTAGGGTTTCAATTTCAACTCGATACCTATACTCCGCGCGTTTACGAGACAAAGGGTCTTGACAGACAGACGGACGGACGGACAGCAAAGTGATCCTATAAGAGTTCCATTTTTTCATTTTGAAGTACGGAACCCTAAAAATCATTTGTTCCGGCGGTTTTTATACATCGACCTATTTATTTAAGGATTTCGAAACCAATTTACTATAAGTATATTTATCGGAAATATGTGTAGCTATGCTTACCCTCCTAACTTAATAAAGGACGTAATGTGTCAAGAGTTCACTATGAAGAATTAGTCTAGCTAAAATATGGCTACCCGCAAAATATTTACGTTTTACCAAAGAACATGGATGGAGGATGGATGGAAGAACAAAAAAAAAATCATAGTTTATACTTATAGCAATGTATTAAAATAGGTTATTTTCAGTTAACCGTAGAAGTTTCTATATACTATTATTGGCAGAATAGGTATCCTAAATAAATTCAATACTTCCCAAAGTTACTATTCCACGCGGACGAAGTCGCGGGCAAAAGCTAGTAATATTATAAATGCGAAAGTAACTCTGTCTGTCTGTCTGTCTGTTACGCTTTCACGCCTAAACCGCTGAACCGATTTTGATGAAATTTGGTACAGAGATAGAATAGACCTTGGGAAAGAACATAGGCTATCTTTTATCGCGAAAAAAAGGCTTTAAGGGGTTGAAATAGGGGATGAAAGTTAATATGGTGAAAGTTCGACGCCGTCGAAGATAAAACGATGAAATTTGGTATTTAGGCCCTACATCCATACTAATATTATAAATGCGAAAGTAACTGTCTGTCTGTCTGTCTGTCTGTCTGTCTGTCTGTCTGTCTGTCTGTCTGTTACGCTTTCACGCCTAAACCGCTGAACCGATTTTGATGAAATTTGGTACAGAGATAGAATAGACCTTGGGAAAGAACATAGGCTATCTTTTATCGCGAAAAAAAGGCTTTAAGGGGTTAAAATAGGGGATGAAAGTTAATATGGTGAAAGTTCGACGCCGTCGAAGATAAAACGATGAAATTTGGTATTTAGGCCCTACATAAGAAATAAATCGATATTTGTTTGAGCTTTTTTGAAAATTCGACCTGTGAGGGGATGAAAGTTTATATGGAAGATCGTCATTGTCGAATACAAATCGATGGTTCTTTATGAAACTTGACATTTGGGCACGTTATAAGAGATAAATAGATATTTCTTCGCGCGTTTTTTAAAATTCTTCCTGTGCGGGGGTGAAATAGGGGATGAAACTTTTTTTTATTCGACTGGATGGCAAACGAGCAAGTGGGTCTCCTGATGGTAAGAGATCACTACCGCCCATAAACATCTGCAACACCAGGGTATTGCAGACTTTATATGGAAGATCGTCATTGTTGAAGATAAATCGATGGTTCTTTGTGAAACTTGGCATTTGGGCATTATAAGAAATAAATAGATATTTGTTCAAGCGTTTTTGAAAATTTTACCGGCGAGGGCATGTAAGCAGAGGAGATGATGCAGTGCCCTTTAAACTCATAGCAAAATGTACGCAATGTGGGGTCATTATAGATGGCTTATTGACTTAGACAGTCAGACATGAAAAATTATGATTTTCAGATTTTTCTTATTTATTATGCTATGTAAAAGCTTTATGCAAAAAAAAATCCAAGTTTCTAGGACAGCCGGAAGTGCTCTATAACTTCTTCTGTTAAGGCGATTTGTATGGACACACATTTTAATGACTGTAGCTTTTGATTGCCTTGACTTAGAAGTTTCATTTTTTCACAGCTTTCGGGACTATTGACCTAAGTTTAGGGTTTTAATCTCAAATAATCTCAATTCGATACCGATACTCCGCGCGTTTACGGGATAGAGGATCTTGACAGACAGACGGACGGACGGTAAGCAAGGTGATCCTATAAGGGTTCCATTTTTTCCTCTTGAGCTACGGAGCCTAAAAAACATTTTTTCCGGCGTTTTTCAAATTTCGACCTATTTACCTACTTGAAAATATGGGGATGATAGTTTTTAAGGAATTCCAAACAAATTTACTATAAGCATGTTTATCGAAAATATGTGTCGCTATGCTTAGTAAAAATGCCTTAGTTAATTATAATCCTACCCTCCTAGCTTACAATAAAGGACGTAAGGTGTCAAGAGTTCAGTATGAAGAATAATAATGAGTCCTTTTGTGTTGTAAGTGTATAATACACGTCATATTGCTAAAATGTGGCTACCCGCAAAAATATTTTTGTTTTACCAAAGAACATGGATGTATGGATGGACGGAAGAACAAAAATAAATAGTTTATATTTATAGCAATGTATTAAAATAGGTTATTTTTAGTAAACTGTGGAAGTTTCTATGTGCTATTATTGGCAGAATAGTTATCCTAAATAAATTAAATACTTTCCAAAGTTATTATTCCACGCGGACGAAGTCGCGGGCAAAAGCTAGTATAGTATATATTATATTATAGTATATATAGTATATATAGTATATAGTATATATAGTATATAGTATTAGTATGGATGAGTGAGTCTCACGGTAGTATAAGTAAATAGTTGTTTTGTAAGAAACACAGCAGCAATGGTCACAAACTACTAAGAGATACTTTTTGGTTGATTTGTTTCGTTTGTTCGCCGCTGGACGCCGCGCCTGACGCAATGAGGGCTATCGCGTATGAATTCGCCACTAGAGGCGCTAGTGTAGCGTGAGGTCTCCGAAATGTCAAATCTCATAGTTTTTGGGTGAGCTACGGGGGTTTATTTATAATTAGAATAGTTTTGTGAATATTTTGCAATATCTGAAATTAGTTATGGCAAATTATATGCGTTCCGGGGCAATGAATGTCTGTGTTTTGAGACAGTTTTGTTTTTCGGAAATCTTTGTCCTCCCTTTTTTCCGAACAAAACGGGGGACTATGCAACACTGTGGCATGCTCGATATTTTTATAATATAAATATGATTTTAATGTAAACTTTGTTTTCACGCCCGTGATAACAGACTTCGAAATCCATACTTAAAAACCTCACGCAACAGTGCGCCATCTGGTGAGACAAAAAACGATAGCCCTCATTGAAACGGCTCAGTTCAGCATACCGCGTAAGACCGTGTTCAATAAAAATGGTCCCGCCGGAAGACCAGCGCTAACTCCATTCCAGGAGTCCGCATTTATGCTGGGGCGGGACCTTTTCACTCACACATAAAAATTATATATTATTTTATATTTTATTTCATATTTTGTATTTCAACTATTTTTGTAACATTTGTTTGTACCTAACTATTATGTGTGTGTTGAATAAACTTTTTTCATTCATTACTTTTTTTCATATTCATTTTTTTCAAAATCCGGTAAACAAAAATGGAGATAAAAGATTGGAGAACCGATAGCCCTTTGACTTATAATTCTATCTGTAGTGCAAAAGTAGGATTCGAAACTTGTCAAAAGTCGATGAAAACCTCGGGTAGCCCCTTAACGCACATTAATTTGCATCAGATAATCCATTATCAAACATTGTCTGACGCGGTGAGCGCAGCGGCAAGCGCATGCATTATCTGATACAAAATTGATGTGCGTCAAACGCAGCGTTTATTGCATAAAACAACCGCGCTTAAACCTTTAGTTAAAATAATAAAAAAGCAATAATTTACCTGATTCATCCGAATCATTTGCAACCACTTTATTAAATCTCGATCTAGCTTTTCTTGCCGACTTTCTCACTGATTGGGGTGTTCCTTCATTTGGAGGTGGTTCGTTCTAAAAGAAAAAAAAAGATAGAAACGAATACAATGGGATTTTCAGTGCAAGTACCGCCTAAGTTTATGAAAAGCTGCTTTATGCAGGATCGTGAGTTCCTCTTGAGAAGCATGTGCTGCCACCTTCTCGCATAGTGTAATGCTAGGTTTACACGAGCTTAGCCATTATTGTAAGTGATTACGGATTTGTAGATGGCTACTTGTCTGCAGAGTGACAAGTGACAAGTAGCCATCTACAAATTGGTGTTAGAGAATGGTATTAGTAGTTACAAAGGCTTCGCCATGGATTACCGCCGCGGACTTTTTAGCCATTAGCTACTCTAATATTCTTTTAATGACTGATACGAGATCTACAAGCAGAACTATGCCGATTCTCTGGCTTGTTTATTTTTGTATATCGCTGATTTTTCGTTCTCTTGAATAAACTTTATAGTAGTTTCTGAGTTCCGTCTTTCTGGCGTCATAATGATGTTTTTCTAGATATAAAACTCGGAAATCAAAGTAAACAAAACACTTCGGCAGATTTGCGTAGTCAAACTTCACTTGACATTAATGTTTACTCTCATCACCCAAGTGCCAAGTGACAAGTATTAGTAGATTTTTAGATGGGGGTAGGCAGTTGTTGCTTAGTAAACAGGACCGGCTTCTATGCACTCGCACTTGTGCATTATGTTTACACACCATCTGACAAGTGTATGTGACAAGTACTAAGCATTAACTACCAAAGGTGCGCTTACAAGGGCAATTTTTTGAGCAATAATTGCACGGCAACACGAATGGATCAATCTGGAGTAATAATTAGTGTAGCGATATGCAGCAATTTCAAAAAAATGCGGCAATTGTTTCGGCAATATTGCTTCTAATTGTTCCGTATATTCCATATTGCTCAATGTCGCTGATACGAATTGCCGAATATCCAGTGGGTACAGAAATTCAAGTCAATTTGTTTTCTATCTCGTATGCACTTATTTATTCTGCGGCTTCTATGTCTTGCTCCCGCGGGGAGACCAGCGCGCGCAGCGCACCAGCTTTAGTGGCCGAAAATTCCTCTTAGTGTTTAGTTAAGTGAATTTGTCTAGTGGAATTTAACATGAAGTTAAGTCTATGAAGTTAGCAGGAAAATGCTGCAACAACTGCAATGCTGCTGGCTTGACAGTACATCGCCGCTACAAGAAAAATGTCGTCCACGGCGAGCGTAGTTTTTCAACTGAATTACTCGTGTATGAAAAGTATTGCCTTGTTTCTTAGAGTTGCTCCATATCGCTCAATATTGTAGTTGCTAAATATTTTGCCAAATTGACGTTTGTTGCCGATGCCCTAAATTGCTTGATATTTTGTCATGTCGCAATGGACCATCATTGCTCATAGTTGAGCAATTTTTGTTGCCCGTGTAAGCGCACCTTAAGCTCGTGTAACCAAAAATAATAGGGTGCAGGGGTGGAGACATTGGGAATATCTTTTCGTTGATTAGGTATTGTGACTGAATTTGGCATCTCCCGATCATAGTCATCTGACTGAGACCGTACCTACCTGAGAAGCATAACAACACTGCAAGTGCTACTTTTAAAGTGGCACTTTCAGTGTTACGCTTCTCAGGTACGGAATATTAAGATTAAAGCAACGTTTCCACCAGAGATCTGCTGTGCGAGGATGTGTAAATGAAGCGTTTCTATTGGTTAATGAAGAACACATCCTTCTCAACACATCCTCGCACATATTGGTGGAAACGCTGCTTAAGGTAAGAAGAGAAGAGCGGAAATCTGAGATAATTGCAATTAGTATTTCATATTTATATCATATTATAACTACTATTAAGTAAAGTACTATTATCAGTACATCTATATTGTATTTCTCATGGTAGTTTTAATTCAAAGATTTTTCTGCGTCGGTTAAAAAAAGTCTTATTATTATAGTATTACTTGACGATACCATGCCATATGACAACCACTTATTTTTTTTCTGTAATGACTTACTTCATCAGGGCTAGAGGAAGAGTGGCGCCGCGTCCGCCGCGCCGCCGGCTTGCGTCGTGGCGTCGCGCGCGGCGCATCGACTCGTACGCGCGCCTCCCCTCCCTCGGAACCCTCCTCGTTGTCATGTACTGCGAAACACTCCTCGATCTTGTCTCCGAGCTCTGTGATTAGTGCCTGTTGATAAAAATAAAAACTCCAAATATTTACCCAGGCCGGATGTGGAATATTTCGCAAAAAAAAGAGATTGTTCCCCCTCCCACTGCCTGCCTTCAAGTAATTTTAATCCACTATGTCATAAACTTGACATTTATTGTTGAATAGTGAATATTTAACATGCAATGTATTACGAATTGTCATAGTCACCTATCGCTAGTCATGTTTATAAAATATGGGCCGACGCATAAGTACTTGTCTTACCTTAACTTCATTCTTAGCCATTTTAGAAGCATTAGTCATAATAGTATTGAAGCATTGCATGACACCGTTGCAGTGGAGCTTGTCTTTGTAACAATCGAGATTCTCGATCAGTTTGCGAAGGGTCCTTTCGTTGTAGTTGAACAAAGATAGGCAGAACGCTAAGTCACGCCACTGACGCTCTTCTGTGGACAGTTTGAATCGCTGGCATAGTTTTTCTACTAGAGCTTCCATTTGTCGGTCCTTTTGAATGAGGGATGTAATGTATCTGAAATTAATAGCATACATTTATTAGCTGCAACCCAACTTATAGGAAAGTTTTTGACTGGGACGCCCTTGGATACAGAAGAATAAATCCCGAAACTAGATAACATTATCTCGTTTAAAAACTTGCTTGCTTATTTTGGCAAAGACCACAGTGTCACACATAAATCTTAACAATTAAAGTTTTGTTTTATGTTACCCCATTTCAAAGCTATCAACAAGAAAAGACATAATTTGAGGACCAAGTAAGTTGTATAGGATCCTTACTTCATAATCACTCTGTTATGCTTCTTCCGGAACATTGAGTTCTGGATCGCTCAGTCGGGAAATGATGTCCGGCATCACGTTATACAGAGCGTTCCCTTTCTGTGACAGTTGTTTGAAGAATAGCCTGGTCATGGTCGCGATCTTGGCGTCTTTATCGGCGCAGCAGAGCGCCATGTCTGCGATTTGTCCCTTGACTCGGACCATTTCATGGAGCACCAGGAAGGATGCATTATTAACTGCGCACTGCCTCACTTCTAATTCTTCTCGTTAGACTGCAAAGTACAGTAAAGCTACTTAGAGAATGATAAAAATAGGACATATATATATATAGGAGTTTACGTTACTTTCTTTAACAGTATGATTTAACAATGAGATATCAGTAACAAAGGCACAAAATCCTCATGCAGTACCTCTTTTTGATATAAGTATTACGTGAGATGCTTATATTGCTTTGGTAGAAAGCTGCCACGTTAACGATTTTTTCGTTTTTCTTTCGCGTCCTCTTATAATCAATTAGAAAATACATACACACAAACATCACGCTTATTCCCAAATAGGGTAGGCAGAGCACACGAAACGTTACCACTTCGGAGCCACTTTTAGCAATTTTAGGTTTTAAGTTTGACAAAAACGGTACAATAGTAACAGGTTGCTAGCCTGTTGCCTACGGTATCTTACGGTACCTTAACCTTTATCCTCAGTCGCCTCTTACGACATCCACGGAAGAAATGGAGAATTAGAAAATAACTTGCTAAAAAACGACAAGAAACAAAAGGGTGCGTTTTTAGTCTATTCAGGAAATAATAATATGCTTATGGGGAACATCCGTCTCACATTTGATAAATGTGCCTCGTCCACGGCTGCGTAAGATTCGGGAATCGCAGCGTGAGGTCAGCAAAGGCGATGGTCAGGTTGGTCCGTAGCGGCACGTTCCGAGACCTGGTTAGTACCGTCACCATCAGCTGTAGGCCTTCGTCGCACACCGCACTTGATACCAGCATGAACCTGGGGAGTGGTAGGTATATT
>NC_133488.1:13902054-13964824 GCF_025370935.1 Choristoneura fumiferana | reverse complement strand
AGGCGCGGCTGCAGCAGTTCCGCGGCGCGATGGCGGCGCTGGGCCGCGCTCTGCTGCAGCCCGACATCGAGCTGCTGAGGATTAACATCAACACGCTCGAAACGCTAAACAACAAATGGAAGCTGTACCATAAGGTCAGTGCCCACGGCACTAAGTGAGCGGGATAAGAAGGGGATTTTTTTTGCTGATATCTGTACGCTCTCTAGACTCTGGCCAACGAAAGCTGTCCACGAGAAACCGCGGAAAATTAAAAAAAAACCGGCCAAGAGCGTGTCGGACACGCCCAAGATAGGGTTCCGTAGCCATTACGAAAAAAATCAAGTTATATTATGTGCGTTATAACACAATTAAAACACTTACTACAGACTTAAAATCTATTACCAGAAAAAGGGCGTATCTTCACGGCACTTACGTCCTTTTTACTGCAATAACTCAAAAACGGTATATCCGATCATGTTGAAACCAATTTTCGTTGAAATTATTTATTAAGCGGTACCTTTCCATATTTTTTGGACAAACGGTTTACAAGATAGAGGAGTGGAGGGGCACACAAGTTTTGTTACTTTGGGAGCGATTATTTCCGGAAATCTGCACTTAATCAAATAGTTTTTAAGAAATCTTACTATATTTTCAAAAGAGCTGTCCAACTATGTGCCACACGTTGATGCGAGTTAATTTTTTTTTTCAATTTCTGTTACGTGTATGGAGTGCCCCCCCTATAAATATTTATTTTTGTAATTTAACTACAAAACTAAATAGCGGCTTTGACAAGACATTATAGTTTTCCTTGTATGTTTGATATACTTACAACCATCCTGATTTTTTTCAAATTTTCCACCCACCGGTTTAGATTTTAGAGGGGGGACGCTCGATTTTGATGAAAATTTGCACTTTAAAGTGGAATATTTTGCAAACAGATCACTGAATCGAGAAATCGTTATAGCAACCCCCTATTGGTTTTAAAAGACCTATTCAACGATACCCCACACTACAAGGTTGTATGAGAAAAAAAACACCCCCACTTTCCGTCTATGGGAGGTACTTTAAAAAAATGTTTTTGATTTTTTTAATGTACCATTTTGTCGGCAAAGTTAACATATATATTCGTGCAAATTACAGCTTTCTAGCATTGATAGTCCCTGAGAAAAGCCGCGGACGGACATACAGACAGACAGACAGACATGGCGAAACTATAAGGGTTCCGTTTATGCCATTTTGGCTACGGAACCCTAAAAATCATTGTTTTGGGTTCTATTGCGCTAGTATAGGCCCAAATATTTTTAATGTACACACACCGACTTTCTACAGATTTATTATATTTATAGAGAGTCGGTGTCTATACATTCGAAATATTTAAGAAAAACTATCACTAGGAGGGGCCTATATTAGCGCAACAGAGCTCAAAACAACGATTTTTAGAACTATTGTCTGTTTATCTGTTTACCTGGGCGTTTGCACACGCTAATCTCAGAAGGTGACCTGTCGTTTTGCCGAGTTTCATTACGCAGATTTTCGTTTCGCAGACAACTGTTGGCAGATTTTTCTTTTGGCCGAGCAACGTTTGGTATAATTTCGTTACGCCTATTATTCGTTTCGCCGAGTAGTCGGTAGGAAGAATAGCGATAAGCAGATTTACGTTTAGTAGATTGTTTGTTTCGTAATTGTTTCAGTTAACCGAACAACTGTTCGTCGAGACACGATAAGCAGAGTTATCACATGGCATTCATATTGTTAAGTAGATTTAATGTTCAGTCGATTTTTGTTTCGTAATCTGCGTAGATAAAATCGGCCAAACGACAGGTAGGATTTTACTGAGTTGATTATATAAATATACTAGCTTTTATCAAAGTGAAGTTAGGTGCGACGACGAGCGTTAGCGAGGAGGAGTGTTAGGTAGAATTGCGACCAACAACACACGAGCCGAGCGAGCGAAGCGAGCGTGCCGCGGCAGCGGCCGGCGAAGTGCCAGAACCGAACTGCTAGCATCGCGACTTGGTTTGTTTAAACTCCAATGTAAAATCAATACAAATGATGGTCAAAAATACGTTTATTACTTGCGTTATACGTTTGAAACTTGTGAGGGTACATAAAAAAATCATAAAGAATGCGCGGTCAGCACGGCGTGTAAAAATGCTAATAAGGCCATAGTGTAATCCACACATATTCACGGTATTGAATGCCAGTCCCCATGCGAAACGAAAAGATGCGAAAAGTTGATATGCGCACTGAATAATAGTTCAACCGTTACAAAAGCGAAAGGTTGTTCGACCAAATGTGCAAAATGTGTAGTGATTAATAGGCTAAACGAATTTCTGTAAATAGTTGTTCGGCTTACTGACTCATATGCCAAGTAAATAGTCTGCTAAAGGTTGAGTTACGAAACGTTAGTCTGCGAAATAATACATCTGCGTACAAATTCATCGGCGTACCGTTACTCGGCGAAACGTTGTCTTCCAATCAATAATCTGCCTAAAAATAGTCGGCGAATCATTAGGTAACCGCACACGCTAATCTCAGAAACCACTCAACGTCAAAGGATGCGGTTTTCACTGATGTTTTGTTCTTGCCTTGGATTAACATTTAGTGTTTTTTTTCTTCATTCGAATCGGTTCACAAATAAGAAAGATATGTCAATTTAAAGAATTTTGTTGAACACTTTCGAAGAATCGTTGTTGATTTCACTAAAGCTTTAACTAAGTATAGGCTGGCCAATTTTTATTTACTTATTTCATAGATGAGTGAGTCTCACAGCAGTTTCACGTTCAAAATGTTCATGTATCGTGTTTCTTTCTATCCATGTTTGCGTGGTGCATGTTTGCGATTATGCACGTATAGTTTTACTTGTTTAAAAATTTGTTTCTTTCCTCTAGATCCTATAGTTGGCTTTATTGTTACTATAAGATAAGTTTATTCTGTAAGTTATAGCTGTTGGTTCTCCGAAAATAAATAAATAAATAAAATTGGCCAATAGATTTTATACAGGGGTATTTTTTTGTGTGAGGCGGGTGTTGAGCCGCTTCTTTCAGAGATACTTAACAAGGAACATCTGTGGTTGCAGCCTATTTTCCGCGCGGAGTTCCTGGGCGAGTTCCTGTCGGTCCTGCTGGCGGGGCTGGGCGAGGGCGGCGCGCGCGCGCTGCTCCGTGACGAGGCGCTGGCGGCGGCGCACGCGATGGCGGCGGTGGACTTCGCCGCGTTCCGGCTGGCCTTCCTGCCGCACTTCCTGCGCGCGCTGCCCGGCCTGCCGCCGCAGCACCACCACCAGCTGGCGCAGTTCCCGCCCGACACGGTTACTGACAGAGCTGACGCTGTTTTGCCTAACGTTTCTGATGCTCGCGATCGCAATCAAATGACAGTTTTTGTATGCGATTGCGAAATCTGTTATTTGATTGCGATCGCGAGTGTCAGAAACGTCAGGCAATACGGCCTCTGGTTCCCACTTGTCTAATGTGGCAGAACATTTTATATGAAGCTAGTCACAGCCTGACACGATTTTCTATAGAAATTACCGACTTCCGACACTCTTTACTGTCGCAACTTGCTTTAGGAGATGCTGCATGTAGTGTAAATAAAAAATAAAAAACTGTAGGCTTTTCACTTGATGTGGATGTTGCTGACTTTGCTTCTCTATTACTCAATTCTTCGCCGAAAATATTTTTCACAAAGGATTCTTTTCCCAGCTGTTTTATATGAACGTACGATTTTTTCCTGCAACTGTAAACTATTCTGGGTGTATTTCAGGACTATTCTGTAGTGGGTAGGTTAAGTTACTTTTATAATAATTTTAAAGTTGAAAATTCTAAGGTAGATGAAAAATATTTTCGGTGAAGTCAGGATCCCGGGTAAGATATATTTGCGAGGCCCTCTGGTGTGATGACATATCATACAATAAATGACGAATTCTTAGCTGAGCAAAAAAGTTAAAAATACGATGTACGAGACCTCTCAGACTGCGAAAGCAAGGAGCTGCTTCGCTCATTTCTCGTCTATTTTTCACTTTGTATTTGTACAATTCGTATAATCTTGTCATTATTTCGCAGGATCTGCCGACATTCACTCAAAATATCCAGCGTCTTATGAACGACGTGAACTGTTACCGAGCGTACAGCGCGCTTTCAGACGCGCCCGCAGAGATGGTGTCATAGCCGCCGTGCGACGCTTTATAGGCCACCAACTACATACCAGAGCCAATAGGGAAACGACAAGAAAATGACGGGGATATTTTGCATGCAATCCTATCATGTATGCACATAGACAGTCAGAAGTTTAAGCCTGCAAACACTCCATAATGCATACGCAGTATTATTACTACGTGATTGTTAAGCTGCGCAATTGTCAGCGTCAGCATTGAGGTACGTGTGGGTCATAATGGGTGTCGGGCTAATTTGATTCCAAATACGCTCAATCATTGCCTTCGGGGGGACGTAGGACGGGGGGTTACCGGAGGGGAACTGAAATGTAAACGGGCACCAATTGTAATTCGTTTCTTTATGTGCCTACTTCATCATGCATGACTATCGGGCGAAGAAATGTTGAGGTTGAGGTATTGACTGGTAACTATGAACAATGTTTCAAATGATGCTTGCAAATAAGGGTGGTTCTTTGGTTTATGTGAGTAGAATCTAATTGTTGTTTTATTTAGGAGTGAACACAGTAAAACGTTTATGTAAACCACTTTCTGGTGGTCTTTTCTTTTGTGTTCATTTTGTTCCATTGCAAACGAATGTGCTCATATTTAATACTTAAATAAGGATTCTTTCAGTGAGTGGCTGATAGGTTTCGTTTTATGGTGTTTGCCAGCGTTTATTTGCGTTTACTATATTTTCCTAAATTTATTTAAAATGCATTTAAGTATGTACAGTTGACTATAAATTAAATCTTTTTATAATGCAATAGAGTTGAAACATAATATTTGTAGTCAACTGTGCTTCACGAATTTGTGACACATTTCGAATTACTGGAAAATGTATATTATAGTTGCTAGTCATAATGGATTATTTTCATTGATTTATTTTTATGAACGGTAAAGATCTTTTAATAAGGGTAGTTTTTTGTTCCTATCTTAATTACTTAAAATCATGTAGGTAATCAACCATAAATAAAGGGTATGCTGTGCACTTGATTGGGCCGCCATTTGAAGTGTGATATTTATTTGTACAGATGGATTACATTTAATTTTGTTAATAATTTATGTATGTATGTGGACTGGACATATGTATGTAGATTGGCTTGTACAAAATTGGACGGAAATTGTAAGTAATTTTAGTTTGTAAATTGCTCGCGCTTAATAGTTTTAAGAAAGATAGCTATATCAGCGGTACGGTAAAATAAATTTTATTGCAAACAATTATTTAGCGCATAAAACTACAATACTCTTTATTACTTGTATTTCCATTATTTGACAGTCCGTTAGTATTTTGGAAATTATGCTTCACCTTTAAAACAGTAATAGTAGTTATAATTTTTGCCTGTTTATTATTATAGTCTTTAAGATTGTCCTCACTGAATAGAAAAAAACAAGAAGAAGTGGCATATCAACGTGACATGCTGATCATAAATAAGTTCTACTTAGCATAGTTCCGCCAATTTCGTTAAATTGGAATTTGTAGTACAGGATCCCAAGAGGGTGTTTTGGGATTTACTCAAGTGTGGCACATGAATACTTTTGGTATCAGTGATACGCTGGGGCATCTGAACTACAATATCTGACACTCTTAAGTATTTCCATGTATGTACTTAAAGCTCCATTACTATTGCTAATTCGATTAGCATCCGGAAGACCTGTAGCGTATTCAGCCGTGTTGATTCTAAATGCGTGTAGTCTAAATTTTCTGTACAGTTAATTTTACAACGAAATATTTTAGATACATCAACAAGATTTGAATGCGCATGTGAGTTTTTCTGCTGAAACTGGTTTTAGTATAGACTAGGACTAGAATTATTCTTGTTTTATTTTTCTATTCTGTGGTCTTCCTGAATTTTAAGAATTTATATCTGACATTGCATTTAGTTTTTGTGTATTTATAATTTTACACAATGTGGTGCAATATTTTGATAGCTAATGTAATGACACTAATGTTGGTTTATGGTATTTTTTTTTATTAAAGTGCGAGCATTATTATATGTGTTGTATAATTATCTTTAACAACCTTACATTTTTTCATAACAAAGACAGATCTCTTTTGTTTTAAAACCTACTAAGTAATGGCCAGCAGTCTTCTCTTGAGTACTTCTTTGACTATATCCTCATGACTGGCATACAATTTTATGTCATGAGCAGCGTCAACCCACTGCACGCCCACGGCGTCATCGCCTGCGTTCAGTTTGAGCGCGCCCACTACATCGCCTTTATCGTCATGGAAGTTATAAGCAGAGGTTTCCATCCAAGCATTGTCGGTGTTGCGTGGATCATCCACATAACCTTGGAAAACTTCATCACCATTACTGAAGAAACTCTTGAATTTTTCTTCCCATTCTTTTTTATCATCTGAAATAAAGTTTTAACATTATTCCATTTTGAGTTTTTTTTTTTAATTGATAGACATTTAAAAACCTCAAATAGACTTGTTGTAAGAGGAACCCTCATCTCATGGTAGGCTTGACTGCTTTTCACTTCATAATGTTCATTCAACCTGAGTTTACACCAACATGCACTTCTACATTTTATTTTATTTAAAGATGTGCAAAGTTCGGACTGCATATCCTTTTCCTAAATTAATTAATTAAATTATAAGAAATATTTATTAAAAATAATTTAAATATTTTTATTTGGATTACTTGGATTTGGGTAAAAAGTTTACCTTCTGACATGACCAGAGAGTTAATAGCCTCTTCTTGAAACTCTCTAACAGCAGTGGTGGTGACTTTCTCACCAGGATCTACCATACCACCTGGTAAGGCCCATTCACCTGTATCACCTCTTTTTATTGCAACAAATTGCAGGATTGGTCTGAAAATATTAAAAGAATAGGAAAGTAGAAAGTTATGTAGGTTTGTTAATCTATATTTACATACACAAAAAATAAACAGTTTGTACTGCATGAACTGCATTAATTTTCTTTGCTTCGCCACTAGAATAAGTAAGAAGTAGTAGTTCATGATATAGACCTCCACAATGTAAATTTACCTGAATTAATCAATTTAATAAAACAGTATAATTTGAATTGTGTGGATGGAAAAAAACAACATGCTCATTGAATGCAACAGCTGAGCTATATGCATAGCATAGCTGGCTGGGTTATACTATACTAAGTACTAAATAGTAGTGCAATTAACAAATCATTTCAAAATATAATTCTACAATAAGTACACTGATTTGAACCCAGAGAACCAGATAAATTTTCAATTAAAACTGTAATATTTCATTTTTGAAATAAGTAAATAGCTAATAACAGCTCTCTATTTTCATACAAAATTTATGGAACATAATAAACAAGATGTCAAATAGTGTGTCAACTACCTTATTCTTCAGAAACATACTTTTACTTATGTCTTTTGTACAGCAAATATTTACTTGTGGTTCTTGTCTAGTTCCAATTCTCCTGAAAGTAGTCGCTTCCACCGAGTGACCACAGGATCGGCTGCATGGTTTGGGCCCCAGCGACCAAGGACTCCTCGACCACAGATGCCTGTTCTACCAACAGGATTCAGAGGATATCTATCCTGAATTAGGTATTGTCCTGTATAACTTTCTCTATTCACATTTTTATCTAATGCATTCCATTTTGGTTTAAAGTTAGGATCTCCTAAAAAAATATGAATTAAATTAAAAAAAAAAAAACAAGATTGGACAATTTGTAATCTTAGGTTAAATAAGTTGTCTAATCAAGGCTGACAGTAATGCTAGTTCATCTGTTTAATTTGTGGCCAGCAATTAAAATTAACATAAACAATCAATTAGACTCCAAATTGAATATAATCATGAAGAATTACCTATCTTAGGGTCCGCCCAAGGTTTCCCATGTATAGAATTGGCAGTGTGATTCGGTGGTTTATATTCCTTGTACTCAACTGACCAGTTAATTTTATCATCAGGTACCATGAACCGTTCAATAGCAGATCGCGGGTACATGCCATTGCGGCATTTGAAATGCGTCAACACCATGCCGGCTGGCCGAATCATAAAAGCAGTGAACAAAGCTATGAACTTCAAAATTATATTCATGAGTTATTTATGTTTTGTTAACAAAACATAACAGACTTGAATCAAACAGCTGATCCACAGACTACTGATTGACATTGTCATTTTTGATCTGTCAAATTTTTAGACTCATTGCATGCTTGGTTTTTAGATCTTTGGTTTTTAGCCAATACGGTTTTAACTATTTTTTATTTATTTATTTTTGAAGCTTACCTTTTCATATAGCAGTTGTAAAGGCTTGAAATGGGTTTCAAATTCAAGATTAGATAGAAAAAGCGTCTTACTTGCTGCATGCATATAGAATTAAGCGTTTTAGAAACAGAAAAATGCTATAGATTTTTCAAAAAATCACTGTTAATTAAATTTTCAACCGAGTAAATTTTTCTCTTTGCTACACATTGTCTGTATATCTATATTTTTAGAATAATATACAGGATATGGCAAATTAAGGAGTTGTCAAATACCGTATTATTAGTCCACGAGATGACAAAAAATCGCGGCAAATTAAAAAAAAGAGGCTGACAACACTTGCTGTACACTGATTATACAGGACGTCCCACGGCTATGCCACAAGGTGGGGTAGTACCTTAAATATTGAAGATAGACAATTTTACTGAAAGGAGACTTTATTTTGATATTAAAAACAATTTTAACTGCATTCAAAGATTTTTTAATAATTGCCTGTCTGAACCGGGAACCGAACCCGCCAAATGATGAAAAAAAATTGATTTTAAAATAAAAAAAGTCTGTACTTCCCCTCCATGTGGCATAGCCGTGGGACGCCCTGTATATAGGATTATATATACGATGTTGATCATCATCATCATCCCAGCCTATATACGTCCCACTGCTGGGCACAGGCCTCCACTCAGAACAAGAGGGCTTGGGCTATAGTTCCCACGCGGGCCCAGTGACGATGTTGATACTTAGATATTATTAAAATTTTCCAGATATTATACACTGGGCCCTTCAAGGTGCATCAAAATTCATGTAGTAGTGTGTGAAAGTTGATGAAGCACTTTTAGGAGTCCCTTGGTAAATTTAATGACCTTTGTCAGTGGCCATTTACGTACAGCCCAGCCGCATCAATTTTTTGACCATTTTGACCAGATTGGCATTGAATAATCTTCTAACATTTTAATTCTAACATAATTTTATAACAATTGCATTTTGAGGATGGTAGGAGGTTGAATTAAACAAAAAATAATTTATTTATTTCTTACAGCAGAAGTATCAAAATTATCTAAGCCAGGCTAGAATGACAATTTTGACAGTCTCAAAAATGATACCAGATTAGTTTCGTAAAAAATGCGTGGACAGCGTCTAGCAGCGAAAGCATCAGCAATAAATCATTATTCTATGATACCATATTTCATCAATCAATAATAACTAAATTTTTTGGCAGGCATTCGATTATGAACTTATGAGTACCTACAATTCAATGGTGTGACGCACACATTCATTGAATACGGTATTTGTCAACTCCTGATTTTGCCATATCTTAATATTATTATGAAAATATAGATATACAGATAGTGTTTAGCGAAGAGAAAATTTTAATCGGTTGAAAATTGGATTTATAGTGATTTTTTGAAAAATCTATATACCCGTCTCTTTCTCAAACGCTTTTCTCTATGCAGCAAGTACTGGCGTGTGACGGCACATGCCAGTATGTCTTTCTCTGTCTAATATTGAATTTCAAACCTGTATAACTTTGTTATTTGTAAAGGTAGCTTAAAAATGTTTTTCTATTCGATAACAGGCATTGTGTAGTTTTAATTTATAAAACATATACAAAAAAGTCAAATACCGTATTGAAGCACTCAACACTGTAGTCGAAATCTTCATGGATGAAATGACATTGCATCAATCATACATATCGTTACTACTTTGAAAAGATCTCGTATCCAAAGAGGAAGGAGAGACAATATCTTTGCTCGTATCTAAAATCAATATGTCAACAAAATTTAACCTTGACATAATGAGCATAAAGTTCACTTGGAAAAATTATCTATTTTGAGTTTTTTTTAAAGTAGTGACGATATACAACTATACAACTTTATCCGAAAGCGCAGAAGTGCCGAAAGTACTTTGCGAAGGGACAAATATTTTTGATCGCGGCCCGGTAAATTTCTTCCCAGACAAGTACTTTATATTAATCAGACCAAGGGTTATTTGGACACCCACACTCAGTTTCCTAGGTCTATCACTTATTATATTCAAGTTACCCTGTGGAGTTACATAGTTTAGAAAATAATAAACCAGACGGATGCAGTGTTTCTATATTTTTGCTTAAAAGTAATAAAAGAAGTTTTTATTCAAAATATCAATTCTTTCTTCTCCGCGTTGCTTTTCTTGCAGTGGGTTTTTTGAAGACTTCATCCTCTTCTTTCTTTTGCTCCTCTTCATCTAATTGAAAACAAAATATGTTGTACAAAAACAATTATTCATTGCATATTGCGTGTAAAAAATTGTCTATCGTTGATAATTTCAAACAGTGAGTTAACCATAAAGCGCTCGGTTGTTTTATGCGTTAAACGCAATGCGCTTAAGGGATCCCATGCCCCAATGACCTTCGATCTGAATTCCTTAGTTTTCTAATGTTTTTTGTAGCTTAATATATTAACAACAACGGCTTTAAGCATTATAGTATCCCATATTTACTTCAAAGTTCATTGTTTTCGAGATATTTGGCATCAAAGTTGAACAATTTGAGGCCAAAAACCTGGTTTTCCGGCCATAACTTTTGTGTTAATTAGTTTCAAATGAAAACCCTCGACCAGTTTTTAGAGACGTCAAAGACGAACCAAATATGTAGATTTCGTATATGTTAGATCTTTCACGTAAAGATCCGAAATAAGTGTTTTTTCAGATAATGTTTAAAAAAATCATACAAAATTAAGTTCAATAAAAATGGTCCCGCCGGAAGACCAGCGCTAACTCCATTCCAGGAGTCCGCATTTATGCTGGGGCGCGACTTTTTCACTCACACATATAAAATTATATATTATTTTATATTTTATTTCATATTTTGTATTTCAACTATTTTTGTATCTATTGTTTGTTCCTAACTATTATATGTGTGTTGAATAAACTTTTTTCATTCATTCATTTTTTTTATATTCATCTTTTTCAAATTCCGGTAAACAAGAATGGAGATAAAAGATTGGAGAACTGATAGCCGTTTGACTTTTAATTCTATCTGTAGTGCAAAAGTAGGATTCGAAACTTGTCGATGAAAACCTCGGGTAGCCCCTTAACGCACATTAATTTGCATCAGATAATCCAATTATCAAACATTGTCAGACGCGGTGAGCGCAGCGGCAAGCGCATGCATTATCTGATACAAAATTGATGTGCGTCAAACGCATTGCGTTTAACGCAGCGTTTATTGCATAAAAAAACAACCGCCTTAAACCTTTAGTCAAAATAATAAAAAAAAGCAATAATTTACCTGATTCATCCGAATCATTTGCAACCACTTTATTAAATCTCGATCTAGCTTTTCTTGCCGACTTTCTCACTGATTGGGGTGTTCCTTCATTTGGAGGTGGTTCGTTCTGAAAAGAAAAAAAAAGATAGAAACGAATACAATGGGATTTTCAGTGCAAGTACCGCCTAAGTTTATGAAAAGCTGCTTTATGCAGGATCGTGAGTTCCTCTTGAGAAGCATGTGCTTCCACCTTCTCGCATAGTGTAATGCTAGGTTTACACGAGCTTAGCCATTATTGCAAGTGATTACGGATTGTCTGCAGAGTGACAAGTAGCCATCTACACATTGGTGTTAGAGAATGGTATTAGTAGTTACAAAGACTTCGCCATGGATTACCGCCGCGGACTTTTTAGCCATTAGGTACTCTAATATTCTTTTAATGACTGATACGAGATCTACAAGCAGAACTATGCAGATTCTCTGGCTTGTTTATTTTTGTATATCGCTGATTTTTCGTTCCATAGACACTCGTTGGATCTAAACTCTTAAATAAACTTTATAGTAGTTTCTGAGTTTCGTCTTCCTGGCGTCATAATGATGTTTTTCTAGATATAACACTCGGAAATCAAAGTACACAAAACACTTCGGCAGATTTGCGTAGTCAAACTTCACTTGACATTAATGTTTACTCTCATCACCCTAGTTCCAAGTGACAAGTATTAGTAGATTTTTAGATGAGGGTAGGCAGTTGTTGCTTAGTAAACAGGACCGGCTTCTATGCACTCGCACTTGTGCATTATGTTTACACACCATCTGACAAGTGTATGTGACAAGTACTAAGCATTAACTACCAAAGGTGCGCTTACAAGGACAATTTTTTGAG
Organism: Choristoneura fumiferana; assembly: GCF_025370935.1. Taxonomy (NCBI): domain Eukaryota; kingdom Metazoa; phylum Arthropoda; class Insecta; order Lepidoptera; family Tortricidae; genus Choristoneura; species Choristoneura fumiferana. Next base: position 13,952,368 of record NC_133488.1, on the reverse strand, counting down.
CAATAATTGCACGGCAACACGAATGGATCAATCTGGAGTAATAATTAGTGTAGCGATATGCAGCAATTTCAAAAAAATGCGGCAATTCTTTCGGCAATATTGCTTCTAATTGTTCCGTATATTCCATATTGCTCAATGTCGCTGATACGAATTGCCGAATATCCAGTGGGTACAGAAATTCAAGTCAATTTGTTTTCTATCTCGTATGCACTTATTTATTCTGCGGCTTCTATGTCTCGCTTCCGCGGGGAGACCAGCGCGCGCAGCGCACCAGCTTTAGTGGCCGAAAATTCCTCTTAGTGTTTAGTTAAGTGAATTTGTCTAGTGGAATTTAACATGAAGTTAAGTCTATGAAGTTAGCAGGAAAATGCTGCAACAACTGCAATGCTGCTGGCTTGACAGTACATCGCCGCTACAAGAAAAATGTCGTCCACGGCGAGCGTAGTTTTTCAACTGAATTACTCGTGTATGAAAGTATTGCCTAGTTTCTTAGAGTTGCTCCATATCGCTCAATATTGTAGTTGCTAAATATTTTGCCAAATTGACGTTTGTTGCCGTTGCCCTAAATTGCTTGATATTTTGTCATGTCGCAATCGACCATCATTGCTCATAGTTGAGCAATTTTTGTTGCCCGTGTAAGCGCACCTTAAGCTCGTGTAACCAAGAATGATAGGGTGCAGGGGTGGAGACATTGGAATATCTTTTCGTTGATTAGGTATTGTGACTGAATTTGGCATCTCCCAATCATAGTCATCTGACTGAGACCGTACCTACCTGAGAAGCATAACAACACTGCAAGTGCTACTTTTAAAGTGGCACTTTCAGTGTTACGCTTCTCAGGTACGGAATATTAAGATTAAAGCAACGTTTCCACCAGAGATCTGCTGTGCGAGGATGTGTAAATGAAGCGTTTCTATTGGTTAATGAAGAACACATCCTTCTCAACACATCCTCGCACATTATTGGTGGAAACGCTGCTTAAGGTAAGAAGAGAAGAGCGGAAATCTGAGATAATTGCAATTAGTATTTCATATTTATATCAATGTTATAACTACTATTAAGTAAAGTACTATTATCAGTACATCTATATTATCTATTTCTCATGGTAGTTTTAATTCAAAGATTTTTCTGCGTCGGTTAAAAAAAGTCTTATTATTATAGTATTACTTGACGATACCATGCCATATGACAACCACTTATTTTTTTTCTGTAATGACTTACTTCATCAGGGCTAGAGGAAGAGTGGCGCCGCGTCCGCCGCGCCGCCGGCTTGCGTCGTGGCGTCGCGCGCGGCGCATCGACTCGTACGCGCGCCTCCCCTCCCTCGGAACCCTCCTCGTTGTCATGTACTGCGAAACACTCCTCGATCTTGTCTCCGAGCTCTGTGATTAGTGCCTGTTGATAAAAATAAAAACTAACAGCCTTATTCATAAAAAAAAGCCTCCTTGAGGTCCTTGAAGGCCCGATGCTAAAAAACATGATTCATAAACGTCTGTTAGCGCTAATCAGTCGATCAAGGCTCTGCTAAAGTTAGCGGACCGTAGACCCTCCTTTATCTCCCTGCTAAGTCACAAAATGGCCGCCACAAGTTTGAACAGCTGACTTTGACAAGAGCAAAAAACCATACCGAAGATATTTTAGTGAAGGGTGAAGCTACGCAAAGATTAAAAAAAAAAAGGAAAAAATATTTTCAGGAATTTGTATTTAAAATCCTCTAAATTAGCAGCAATAAATTAACAATAAGTATGAAAAAAAAATAGGATGATTAACACAATTATGGCTTTTTGCACAACATAAACATGCGGATCGGAAATGCGGGAAAACAAATTCTCGCTTTTTATTTTTTTTCCTGCTAATTTGCTGTCACTGCTGTCAACTTTTTTTTTTTTTAATATCGATTAGGCCATTTTGTCTTTGATTTGTCAAGGTGGCCAACATAACGAGTCTAATCAGTCTATCAGCGGCTCAACAACTAGCAGACTGCTAGCAAGCGTTTATGAATCATACTTCTTGACAACCGTCTAACAAGCTTAATCAGTCTGCTAAGTAACAGACGATCAAACCTCAATTAAGGATTTTTTATGAATAAGGCTGTAAATATTTACCCAGGCCGGATGTGGAATATTTCGCAAAAAAAAGAGATTGTTCCCCCTCCCACTGCCTGCCTTCAAGTAATTTTAATCCACTATTTCATAAACTTGACATTTATTGTGCGTTATTTTTTGTTGAATAGTGAATATTTAACATGCAATGTATTACGAATTGTCATAGTCACCTATCGCTAGTCATGTTTATAAAATATGGGCCGACGCATAAGTACTTGTCTTACCTTAACTTCATTCTTAGCCATTTTAGAAGCATTAGTCATAATAGTATTGAAGCATTGCATGACACCGTTGCAGTGGAGCTTGTCTTTGTAACAATCGAGATTCTCGATCAGTTTGCGAAGGGTCCTTTCGTTGTAGTTGAACAAAGATAGGCAGAACGCTAAGTCACGCCACTGACGCTCTTCTGTGGACAGTTTGAATCGCTGGCATAGTTTTTCTACTAGAGCTTCCATTTGTCGGTCCTTTTGAATGAGGGATGTAATGTATCTGAAATTAATAGCATACATTTATTAGCTGCAACCCAACTTATAGGAAAGTTTTTGACTGGGACGCCCTTGGATACAGAAGAATAAATCCCGAAACTAGATAACATTATCTCGTTTAAAAACTTGCTTGCTTATTTTGGCAAAGACCACAGTGTCATACATAAATCTTAACAATTAAAGTTTTCTTTTTTATGCTACCCCATTTCAAAGCTATCAACAAGAAAAGACATACTTTGAGGACCAAGTAAGTTGTATAGGATCCTTACTTCATAATCACTCTGTACTGCTCTTCCGGAACATTGAGTTCTGGATCGCTCAGTCGGGAAATGATGTCCGGCATCACGTTATACAGAGCGTTCCCTTTCTGTGACAGTTGTTTGAAGAATAGCCTGGTCATGGTCGCGATCTTGGCGTCTTTATCGGCGCAGCAGAGCGCCATGTCTGCGATTTGTCCCTTGACTCGGACCATTTCATGGAGCACCAGGAAGGATAGCATTTTAACTGCGCACTGCCTCACTTCTAATTCTTCGTCGCTTAGACTGCAAAGTACAGTAAGCTACTTAGAGAATGATAACAACAAAAATAGGACAAATATATATAGGAGTTTACGTTACTTTCTTTAACAGTATGATTTAACAATGAGATATCAGTAACAAACGCACAAAATCCTCATGCAGTACCTCTTTTTGATATAAGTATTACGTGAGATGCTTATATTGCTTTGGTAGAATGGCTGCCACGTATAATGATTTTTCGTTTTTCTTTCGCGTCCTCTTACAATCAATTAGAAAATACATACACACAAACATCACGCCTGTATTCCCAAATAGGGTAGGCAGAGCACACGAAACGTTACCACTTCGGAGCCACTTTTAGCAATTTTAGGTTTTAAGTTTGACAAAAACGGTACAATAGTAACAGGTTGCTAGCCTGTTGCCTACGGTATCTTACGGTACCTTAACCTTTATCCTCAGTCGCCTCTTACGACATCCACGGAAGAAATGGAGAATTAGAAAATAACTTGCTAAAAAACGACAAGAAACAAAAGGGTGCGTTTTTAGTCTATTCAGGAAATAATAATATGCTTATGGGGAACATCCGTCTCACATTTGATAAATGTGCCTCGTCCACGGCTGCGTAAGATTCGGGAATCGCAGCGTGAGGTCAGCAAAGGCGATGGTCAGGTTGGTCCGTAGCGGCACGTTCCGAGACCTGGTTAGTACCGTCACCATCAGCTGTAGGCCTTCGTCGCACACCGCACTTGATACCAGCATGAACCTGGGGAGTGGTAGGTATATTAAATAATGCAATGAACAGAGAAAACGGTTGCTACGCTGGCGATCTCGCGTCGCCAGGCCGTAAGAGTGGGATAGAGTTTCGGTCCAGTCGTCCAACGTTGTTCGAGCAGGCACAAGGGCAATGTCATAAATAAAGTATAGTTTAAAATATTGCTTTCTATAAATTATATGTATGTTAGTCTTTAAGGTATTTATTGTATGGGCCGTGTTGCCTGAAGTAAATGGTCTATTATTATTATTATTGCACCGTCGTCACTTCATACAATACAGTACAACTATGGTAAGCTGAAAATCAGGCGTAGTCATGTGTTTACTGACGACACTTTTACAGTTCAAGATCAGTAAGAGAGACACTAACTTCATTGAACCCAAGGAAACCCTTTCCACGATAACTGCATATTAAATTATCTTTGATAATTATCTCATTCAAATGTAGCGAATTATTAAAACCAACATTATTTTTAGGAATAACACTGACTCTAAATTACAGTGGCGATCATTTATTTATCGGTTCGTGACACAGGAACAAAATAATTGCAATTTTAACAGCAATACGCGTGACAAGGGCGAGGGGGCTAAAAATGGTAAAAATTGGTGCAACGATGTTTTCAAAATTGATGTGTAGGTACTTTATGGATGGCCCCTTACGTGATCAGTGGCAGTGACCTGGTGAAGGTGCACACGCACACGTCGCGGACGTACTCCGCGTCCGCGCCCTATAAGGCCCTGTCCGCACTGCGAATTTTTTCCGCGCGATATTTATTCGCGCGAATTACGTTGCGCCCTTTACGTACAATTTATTTGCGTATTTTTTACCGCCAGCGGATACTTGCATAAGATTAAGGGGATGTTTCACCATCCATTGATTAGTGTTAACTGACGGTTAAATGTGATGCCGTCTCCGTCTATTCGAACAAAACAAATAGAGACGGCATCACATTTAACCGTCACTTAACACGAATCAATGGATGGTGAAACAGGCCCTTAGGGCCCTTAGGGGGTGCACCTGTCGACTAACTTTAAGTGTCAGATAAAAGTATTGCCGTCTTTGTTTATTCGGACAAAACAAACAGAGACGGCATCACTGATATCCGTCACTTAAAGTTAGTCGACAAGTGGTGAAACAGGCCCTAAATGTGTTAAAAAATTGTCAGTTTCATGTAGTCGGGGGCAGGGCAGGGGCAGGGGCAGTGACCTGGTGAAGGCGAGCGCGGCGGCGGCCTGCAGCGGCGGCGGCGCGCGCGCGGGGTTGGCCAGCAGGTGGCGCAGCAGCGGCAGGTAGCGCGCCAGCGCCGCGCCCGCGCCCACGATGTCGCGCTCGCACACGCCGCGGACGTACTCCGCGTCCGCGTCGTCCGCGACCGCGCCCTCCAAGCCGGCTTCCTCTTCTGTCATGGTGGTGTTTGTCTGGGAGGCAATGACAGCTGGTATACGCTTTGCGTCTAGAATTGCGTGCCTTGAAAACGTGCATTTAAAGAATAAAGATGTCTCGAATAGCTGCACACATTAGAAGCGCGCGTCGGTACATGTACCTGCATCTAATTTGGATGTTATAGTTTTTAAAAACATTATGTCATTTAATATTCATAGCTAACACGCATATGAACTATTTAAATATAAATTACAAATATAACGTGCTTTGCCTAAGAGGCCATAGGTGAAATTACAAAATTACCACGACATTTTAAAAAAATAATAGAACTAACAAACTTATTGCAAATAAAAATAATAATGAGGCGCACTCACGGAGGGCCCCTTGGAGACGCTGGCGGAGCGCTGCCCGCGGCTGGAGGCGCTGGCGCCAGACGCGTTCATGAGCGTCTGCCGGCGCAGGTCGTCGACCCGGCCGCGCCGCGCCGGCGTCGCGAACGCGCCCGCCTTCTTCTTGCGTTTCTCTTCGAGCTTGCGGTCTTCGCGGACCTGATAAATACAAGCTTCATTGAAATTGGTGAGTGCCTTGTGCTCAAAAATACCATTAGGAGGACAAAATAAAATAGATTAAATAAATAAAAATGTCGAGTAGTTGACGACATTAACGAGAGCTATGAATTCTCTATCTCTGTACTCGTATTTCCAATCCTGTAAAAATAAACACTACTTTCGAATGGAAATTCGGTCGCTGCTATGATTAATATTTATTTCGTCTTGAGCGTGGTGGCATGTCGAATATTAAAAATAACACAACAGTTTACCTGATTCCTCCTCCTTAGCTCGCTGTACACACTGACATCGAGGTATATCAGCTGCTGCAACGCCACATGTCCCAGCGTAAACACAAAACGCGTCAGCAATTCCGCGGGCAGCGTCACTTCTTCCTCGGCCTCGCCTTCTTGCACCATCGTCTCCTGAACTCGTCGATACATCTCCGCCAGCAACTTAGCAGACACGACTTCAGGTGTATCACAGATTGCGTAAATAGCGTCTATAGAGTTAGCCGCAAACGACGAAAATTTATTAAGCTTAGAAAAAGTTTCTAACAAGCTTTCAGACAAGGAAGTAAATATTTGATGGTCCGCGGGGTATCTTTGATTTTTCTTGCTCAATGACAACAAGAGCTGGGCGCTGAGGTTTCTCGAATTGTAGTCGGCGGTCAGGCCATGTGTCTGTATTACTTCGAGGTTGGCGAGGGCCACTGAAGGCTTGGATTTGGAGACCATGACGAGGAGAGCCAGTGCGGCATAACTGTCCATATCTGTGGTGCCGTCGATTTTCTTCATGAACATCTCCCAGAAAACCTGAAAGAAACCATTATCATAAATAATCGTGTACCTTATTTAGTCTCGTACAGTCGAGTGCAAAAATATTATTTGAGTGGTTAATCGAACCACTCAAAAATATGTTACCACAGCCTTATTGCGTCGAAATATTTAAGTGTCTGTGGTACATATTTTTGAAACTTTGAATAAGTTCATATTTTTACACTTGACTGTATCTAAGGGACTTTGATAGAACAGCATCAAAATAAATCTGTACAATATTTACAACAAACATATGTTAGAGCCTGGATAAGTGGTATATAATATACCTGTATGATGGCTGGGTTTATGTCTCCCTTTTCGACCCACTTGTCGACGAGGTGGTCAAGCGCGAGCGCGCTGCTGCGGTCGACGGCAGCCACGAGCGCGATCAGTTTGCGGGCGATCGTCACCGCGCGCGCTCGCTCCGGCTTGCTGTCGCATTCGAGGTACATGTCGCGGTAGGCCCGTTCTACCGCTTCGCGTTTTTCCTACGAAAACATATTGACAAATTATATGGTCGGTTTTAAGTTTATGGTTTTATGCAGAGCATTTTATTGACATTAAAATTATACTAAAATGATCCTGAATCTATACTAATATTATAAAGAGGTAAAGTTTGTGAGTTTGTGAGGTTGTAGGGGGTAATCTCGGGATCTACTGATCCAATTTAGATGAAATTCGGTATACAGATAGTTTGAGTCCCGGGGAAGGACTAGGATAGTTTTTATCCCGGAAAATAGCATAGTTCCGGCGGGATAGCGATAAACGAACTGATGATGTTGATGATGATGATGAACTGATTTTCACTACCACCCCTGAGGTGCTAACTCTGCTTGCTTGCATGCTTGCTTGCATGCTTTCTTGCATGCTTTTTTGCATGCTTGCTTGCATGCTTGATTGCATGCTTGCTTGCACTATTTCTTGCACATTTGGGAGTATGCTTGCTTGATTTATTGTTTGCATCATGCTTGCCTTTTGGCTTGCACGCTTGCTTGCATGCTTGCCTGTATGCTTGCTTCCATGCTTGAATGCATGCATGCTTGCACTATTTCTTGCAAAATTACATGCGCACTTGCAAACTTGCTTAGATGGATGCTTGCTTGCTTGCTTACATGCTCACTTGCATGCATGCTTGCATGCTTGCTTCTTTGAAATGTTTATGGTTCACGCTAGCGTAGCCGCGGGTAAAAGCTAGTAACTGATAGAGTTGATAAAATAATTCGATTTAATCTCAAATTATGCGGGGCATGATTTGTTTCTGTTAAATTTTATGAATTGTGGAAAGTTAGATGATGAATTGAATCTAACGTATGCTATTCTATGGTGAAGAAAAATAACTAGAAGAACACTCATGGTTTGCTAGGCTACAGTAGGCGTTGCTACACCAGCCCGGTGCGCCGTGGTGATGCCGCCAGGAGCAGGCTCTTACCTGGTCGGGCGACCAGACGAGCAGTAACATATTCGCGACACCCGTTTTAGCCGATTCAATATTAAAATGATGAGCCGCAGTGAAAAATTCAATCGCTTCATTGACGTCGCCCGCTTGCTTCGACATAAGCAAGGTATTAATTAGAGGCACTGCTTCGGAAACCATTCGGCTAAAATGGACAGATTCTTGAAGAAAAGCCACAATGCTTTCCTTTTCTTCAAGCCTTTTGTAGAGTGCCAGTTCGTTTTCACACTGCTGGCTGTTCGTGATAGACTGCCGTCTGTCTGGTATCACGAAAATATTACGAAGCAGAGCCACAAAGTATTCCACCTGAAATTATGATAAAACCTCTTGTTACTGAAAATTTTAAATATTTAATTATTACTTTGGTTAAATTACTTACTTGATCACTTTTAGTCATGCTACAACGCAATAATTTAGCATCTGGGTACTGTCTCTCTGTGTGTTTAACAATCAGGTATGCTTTGAAGTAGTTCTTTCCTTTCAAATGTTTTTTGATAGCGTCATACAGATTCTCCAACGACGCTTGTGATAACTCGGGCTCGTCTTGCGTTAAAGTGTCCATATTCCCCTTTGATGCTATCGATCACATCTTTCTCTATTTTATCCCATTTTTTAACCAATTCTGGGTCAGGACCTGGGTTCAACTTTTTCTGCAAGTCATCTAATATTTTTTGTTCTGTTTCTAACTGTTCTTCCAATATTTCTAGTTTTAGTTGCGCGGAGAATGGATTACACTCCAAAAATATCTGCGAAAGAAAAAACTTTCTCCGGTAATAACATGACATGACATCAAAGAAGAACCAAAATGACATGGAAGTAACCAACAATTCTTATATATAAATAACAAAATTGTAAAAACTACCTTCAACAACTGAATGGCAGCTTTCCTGACTATAGCTGCCTTGTCGCGGAGACGACCGATGACACGCTCTAGCACAGCCCTTTGCCTGGTCACGGGGACATTATTCTCCCGCTGCAGACGACACCAAAATTGCAATACCTGTTGAAAATTTACTTCTAGTCATTCTTTGATACGTTAGGTTTCGGTAGTCACCGGCTATTATATCTGATAGAATAAAGCATTCGAAAATATCTAACACAACTCTATTTGTTTAGCCGTTAGAGTTTAAAACGTATCAGATGTTTTAGAGATCTTTGTCCTATCTGATATTTTTGCCGATAACTAAAAGTGTAATAAAATATAGGATATCAATACAAAATCAGAAAGTCGCAGCATACTGAAAAGTAGTCCTGCTATAACGCAAGAAAAGATTTTGATAAATGACAGCAGTAGTGTAGCGTGGGTTTCTTCTGCCTGGGGTAGAGGCAATTTTAGTCGCCCCCTGTTCCGGTTCTGAGCTCATTTCAAAAGATTGAAATTGTAGTTTCCAGCAGATGTGTCGCAGCATTAAGCGTCAACAGCATTAAAAGTCAAAATAGTTGAAAATTACCTAATATATTTTTCACGTCAGGCGGGCAACTAACAGAAGCTTGGCTAGCAAGTAGGTATAGCTGCTGCAATCTGTGTCAGAGGTGCGCGACAGCTATTCTATGCTACTGAGTGATTCTAGGTATCTTGTGGTTGAGGTGGATCTAGGTTCAAGATAGAGGTAGTGGTAATGTCAGTACCTTGTGTCGGACGTAGGCGGAGAGGTCATGTATGTGTTCGGTGAGGTCGTCGAGGAAGTCGTCCCGCTGCGCGCGCTGGTCGTCGGCGAGCCCCTCGCCGCGCAGCTCCACGCTCAGCGCCTCGCACATCATGCCCAGTACGCTGATGCGGAGCGTGTACGACTGGAATGTTACCGCCTTAGATGAATGATTGGTCTCGCGCGCTCGCTCGACGAGATACCGCCGGCGTACTTGTCAAATGCGGCAACAAATAGTACGCCGAAATCGGCGTACCTGAGCCCGAGGCGACTCAGTCGCGTTGCGAGCTGTGCGTAATGTGCATGTCCCGAATTTTTGTTAAATTTTGGTCATAAACCGAAGTAAAATGCAGTTTTCGCAGTGAAACTGTTTAAAAATAATACTACAAGAAATAAGAAGGACACTGGGATCACATACCATCAGTAAATATCGTATAATTTCGAAATTACAAAATAAAATAACATGAACCCTAAACGCCATTCTGTGTTGCCGCGTACACAAGAATCAAATTCCCCGTGGTGAGATTTTAATAAATTGAATTTTATTGGTATCATCATTAAATGATGATAATATTAAATTTTAATAACTTATTTTATTTAAGTATCTAACGTAATTATTATATATACATAACTTAGTTCTATATTATTTAATGTTTATCTTTGTGATATTATACACTGAAGGTGTATAAATTGTTACCCGACACTATTTAATTAAGGGGTGAATGCGTCTTAAAATTAAAAATGTTTTTCGTCTTCCCAGTCAAAAGCCGATCAGCTGATTTACTTAGGTATTACGGAAAACGAAAAAAAATTTTTCGTATTTCTACCCATTTTCCTGAAATGTTAGCTTTTACCCGACTGCCCGAAGGAGGGTTATGTTTTCAAGCGTATGTATGTAAGTATGTATGTATGCATGTACCTATGTATGTATATTTTGTAAACAATTATTTTTATTTAAGTCTTAATTAACCAACCTGCCAAATGCACCTGCTAAAATGTATTCCTTATTTCTGTCCATTGTAAAGGTTGCCTGGAAGAGATCGCTCTGAAGCGATAAGGCCGCCTATTGCTTACCTTAGAAAATCTCTATGTATATACTTGTTTTCTCTGTACTGTTTACTGTATTGGTGTGCAATAAAGAGTTATTGTATTGTATTGTATTGTAACCTGTACATTATATTAGGTTTAACTATAGGTGCAACGTGTTAAGTACGCAAAACTTCTTAGTTGGTGACTCAGTCCATGAATTTTCAGTAATAATTTGTAAATATTGAATGTCCTTAAATATATATATTTTTTAATTAACAGTGAGGCCTGATCATTGATATACCTACATCATACCTACCATTTTTTTAAAGAAGAAACCTACGCCTAACCTACACAAAAACATATTAATACATTCACTCTTAATTATTTCTTAATTTCTAAGTATTTCCAAGATACATTTTGTAACCAGTAACTTAATAGACCACAGAATAATTTATTTTCCCAATAATTCGGGTAACAGTGGAGCAGCTGGCAACACAATTCGTCACGCACACTAGCATCCTTGCAAATTGTCTTACACCGTTCTTACGCACACTACAATATTGAGTTGCCGCATTCACGAACGTTTTGTTTTTAGTTAGCGCGGTATCTAGTCGAGCGAGCGCGCGAGACCAATCATTCATCTAAGGTTACCGCGCTATTACAATATCCCATTTACGATCGCGTGCGCGTAACGAGAGAGTCGCGAGGCAAGTCACGAGAAGCGTGTACCTAAAATGAGCATTCATAACGCTCGTGCCTTGTGTCATCTGTCGCCGCGCTGACTTCCAGAGTGTTTTGGGTACGAGTCAAAGGACTCCGTGACGAATGCGAGTGCTACTTTCGCCATTTTTTGGAATTTAGATATGTAATGGCTTGTTGCCGTTAATACATCGATCGACGTCCTCCATAGTTGCTAGCTCAAGAGGAAACTCGAACCACAATGAGAGCGTATACAAAAGCTCGCACAAGGCGGGGTACGAAGTGATAGTGTAAAATGTACTATAGCGACGTGCTCTACTCTTACAAGCGAGTTGCATGAAGTAGGCAGACAAGATATCCTTACTAATATCATAAATTCGAAAGTAACTCTGTTCGTCTGTGTCTCTTACCTCGTCACGCTTAAATCGATGAACCGATTTAGATGAAATTTGGTATGGAGATGGTTTGAGGCTCTGGGAAGAACATAATGTAGTTATTATCCCGGAAAAATGCATAGTTCCCGCGGGAGAGTGAAAAACGAATTCTTCGCGGACTGCGTCGCGGGCAACATAATAGGTATGTCGCTAATATTATTAGAGAATATTTAGCAGGTATTAGGTACTTCTAAGAAACCCAAACAGGTAGTTATTTACCTCATCACTTTCTAAGTATGACTGCAGTGTAGTGATGGCAGAAGTCATTTCTTTGGGCAGTTCCTTGGTTAATTCGAGTAGGAACGCGCCACAATTCTTTGCAGCGCCTTGCTCGGTTGCGACTGCATTCTCTTCCTCACTTGTGGCTAATGCTTCAGCTATTTCCCGCACCTGCATAACACAAAATATTAGGGTATTTTATCTCTGTATCTCCCATAGATTTTGTATGGCAAATAACTAGCTGTGATATGGCATAAGTTAATTACCATCTGAGGCCCGAATGTTCCTAGTGCAAATTCCTTATGCAGTTGCACAACTCCTGCACAAATTGGGGAGACCGAGTGTTCCGCCATTTGAAGTACCTAGAAATAAAAACAATTTAGGGCCTTTGCATATCGCGTTTTTTAAACGCGCCGTCGAAGCGCGTTTGTATCTACACACGCGATACGCACGCGAGTTGTACGGTTGCTGTATGGAAATAAAACGTGCTGTCAACGCGCGTTTCTAAATCACGCTTCGACGGAGCGTTTAAAAAACGCGGTGTGCAAAGGTTCTAACATGCAATATGCAATAGACCGCCTATTGTTTACCTGATTTTTTTATTTTTGTAATGTCTCTGTACTGCTTTTGGTGATCAATAAAGAATATTTGTATTGTATTATTTGCATCCCTAGATTTAATTAAATGCAAATCTGTTCACTTTAAAATACTGACTGACTACTAATTGACATCTCTACAGCAGAAAATGTTATGAAAATACAATAAAATATCATACCTGCACCAACTTGATAAGGCATGACGTTCCATGGTTATATTTTTTAATCAGCACTCCTAATACTTGAAAAACTGTTTCTCTCACAGCTTTATTTTTTATTATTTGCTCCTCTAATGCTTTGTAACAAGGTTCTGCCACCATCCTAAAATTCATAAAATAATTAAATCTACAAAACTTTTATTAATAAATAAATGAGAGCCTAACACACTGCAATGAGGGCTATCGCGTATGAATTCCCCGCTAGAGGCGCAAGTGTAGCGTAAGGTCTGCGAAATGTCGAATCTCATAGCTTTTGGGTGAGCTACGCGGGTTTATTTATAATTAGAATAATTAAGCATAGGCTGCAACCTGTCTCTTGGGAAAACAGAAGCATTGTACAGGATTGCACAGGAGACCAATCAATCTTCACAAATCAATGAGAAAAATTTTGGGGGATCCCATACAACAAAAATATTGTTTTCATTCTATCTCTATAATGTTTAAACATTTTTTTTCTTGATAGAGAACCATAAATACGACAAAGTTTAAACATGCCAGTAGTTAATCATGATTAAATTTAACAATTACCACTGCAGTTTTTGAATAATAAATCCATTTGTCGGCCTAATTTGTTAACCTTCAACACGAAAACCTGCTGAATACTCATTTTTATTAATTTCCTGTGATTTGGGTAAGATATGCTGTTAATTATATCTTTAAAATATCAAGTTTAGTCATAGCTACAAACGGGATTTTCAAAATTTTGATTAGTTAACAATTGAAGATTTTATGCAGTTTTCTCAATGACCTGTAAACTTAGTCCAGATGGACTTAGAAGATTAACGAATTAGGCTGACGCAATGCATTTGTCGGCCTAATTTGTTAACCTGCTAAGTCCACTTTTGGGCGAAAATTACTTTTCATACTTGTCAGAAAGTGCACACCATTCTCTACCATTTGGTATAGGAATAACAGCAATATCAGCATAAAACCACCAGCCAACCACCAGCTAAATACTAATTTTTATTAGTTTACTGTAATTTGTCTAAGATATGCTGTTAATTATATCTTTAAAATATCAAGTATACTCATAGCTACCAATGGGACTTTCAGTTAATGATTGAAGATTTTATGCAGTTTTTTCAATATCCTGTAAACTTAGTCAAAATGGACTTAGAAGGTTAACGAATTAGGTTGACGCATTGGCTTAAAGAACAATATAATATGCATAACACAGTTACATGTTACTGTATTTAATTTGTTTTTAAAGGTAACTTGTAAGTTTCTTACGATACAAAGTTGTCTTCAGCCAGTGGTGGGTCCCACAGACGAGAGAGGGGTTGTTGCAACACCAAGTGCAGAGTTACAAGAGCTGCCTGCTTGTCCGACTCTGTCCACCCACAATACTCTTCATTATCTGCTGCTTTTTTCCCTTTCTTACCCAGTGTTAATTTAGTTGAATTCTAAAAATAACATGCATTGAGTGAGAAATATATTTTTGATCAAAAAATCTGTATATGCTCAAGACATAGAACCATTCATAATTACATGTACTTACATCAGCAGCCAGTTTCACATCTTTGGTCTTCATTATCTGAGTATACAAGTATAAGACCATTTTTGCAATATTCAAGTTTTTCATTCTTAAATCAGCATCAATTTCTTGATCTTGCATTATTAGTTCTAAGTGATTGCACAAGTTCTTGGCACTTCTCACAAGGTGATCAAATCCTGAAAAAATATCCCTGTCACAGTTATAAATCTTACTTGACATACAGCTACTTATCATTTCATCATCATCATAGAAAACATTACTTGGCAAATATCACCTTTATTTATGATATTCCATTCTAGTTTGCTCCCATGAACTATAATGGAAAAATAAGTATCAAAATGTTCTAAAATGTATTCCACACCCTCTGCATTGTATGCTCTAGCAGCATCTGAAAACAAAGTTTTATATAATATATCTAGTAGCAGATAGCTGCATAGTATTAATATTTCAAATTCAGAATTAATTTACCTTGGAGTTTAGACAATAGTAGTCTAATTTGTACCACATCTTCGACATGATATTGCCCAGCATGTGATTCCAATAATTCATCTTTTTGTACAGGTATTGCAAATTCAAAGTGACTCATTTTGCAAAAAGCACTTTTTTATGGTTATCGAGTAAAGACGCACTAGATTGAATTGTTATTCCATTACAAAAGAGCAAAAGTATTAACAAATTGAATTAATTTAATCAACAACTCCTTCTCCTTTACGCACAAATCGCCCCGCGATCCCGAGATGTAAACAACAAACGGATTTTATTCGAAAATTTGAAATTTTGTTTGACGTTTGTGATTTCGTTCAGAAAGGGAATACAACAATGACTTATAAAATAAAATGTAATGTTTTGTTTATTGTGTATGTAATTTTTTTCCGTTTATTGTTAATGTTATGTAAGAATAAGAAAAATAATAAATAATTAATATTGCGGTTAAAATGCATTAATGAACAGTTTTTTAGCCATGAAACTTTTTTTGGTAGGGCAACACATTTGACACGTCGCCGACATGTCATTCGACGTTTCTCTTTTTTTGCCAATCGCCAGCCACGAAGAAGTTGACGAAGTAGGAATTGCTTATTTTGTAGTTTGTGCAGATTCTTGTAAGAAAATCGAGTGTGTGATATAATTTATCAATTAAAATTACAGTTTATTCAAGATGTCTGCCAAAGTGAACAAAGCCTTCACGAAAGAAGAGGAGTTGTTGCTGCAAGACTTCAGCAGAAATGTCTCCACGAAATCGTCGGCTCTCTTTTATGGGAATGCCTTTATCGTGTCGGCGATCCCCATATGTGAGTTCTTAAGCTTATCTGGACCACATTTGCCCTCACAAGCGGTGTGAGCGAAGTTTTCATTCATAAATGTTGGAGACCGTTATGTATGTGAAAGTTAACTCATTCCGTAGGGTTATTCTGGAGGGTGCACGCTCTGGAAGTGAGTTCGTCGCTGGCGTGGTTCGGCGTGGTGACGGCGGCGTGCACGTGGCTGCTGGCGCTGGCGTACCGCAACACGAAGTTCCAGCTGAAGCACCGCGTCGCCGTGGCGCGCGAGGACGCCGTGGCGCGCGAGATGGCTCGCAAGTTAGCTGACGACAAGAAGATGAGCCGAAAGGAGAAGGACGAGAGGTAAAACTAACAATTCAGTCCCTTATTTGAAATCTAAACCATGAGACAGGTTGATAGAGAGAGGGATGCCTTCCTGTGACAAATGTTTGATAACTTTATTGATATGACATATTGATGGTTAACCACAAAAACCCCTAGCCAACATTTTAGTTAAATGGCTTTTATTTTGCAATTCTTCATTAACTCACAATAGAAAGCTCTCCTTTAAAAAGTTTTGGTATAATTTTGTACTTATGATCTTTTCTAAATTAGCACTTGCATTGAAATTAAAAGTGTTGATAATTTAGGTGTGCTGATTTGTATTGCTAATTTGATATCATAAATATTTGTGTTTACCTTAAATATTTTACTTATGTAAAAGTTTAAAAGTGTTTATTGAAAGTAAGAATTGTCGAAGTATAGTGAAACATCTTTGTTTTTAATTTTAATTATATTGTTATCTTTCTCTTCTTAAAGGATTCTATGGAAGAAAAACGAAGTGGCAGACTATGAAGCCACCACTTTCTCCATCTTCTACAACAATGCTCTGTTCTTGGCCATTGTGATCCTGAGCAGCTTCTACCTGCTGCGCTCTTTCACACCCACTGTGTATCCTTTTTATAAATTACTACTTTATAAACATCAAAAACCTGGTTGGACCTGATTAAAGGCGCTAATACGCGTAGGATGCAGGCCGCTTCCAACCTAAGCAACTGGAGGTCTATGGGGGAGACCAATGTTCAACAGTGGACGTTGTATGGCTGATATGATGATGATGATGCAACGTCACAAATTCACAACCTACTTTGTGAAGTTCCTATTGGTAGCAGCAATTATTGCAAACTTTACTTTTCACTTCTTTCATTAGGAAAGTCTGTTTCCATTCTGCAATACTTTGCATTAGAAAAAGGGTAAACAATCTTGACAAGTCTTTTTATTGAAAATCGTTTAAAAAAAAACAGTAACTATTACTTATGATACCAAAATAATGTAAATGATCATATGTCCTTGCTAATTGTTACATATTTGCTGCAACTTATTTTTCAATAAAAAGACACATCAAGATCGCTTACCTTCTTTCTAATTCTTCATGCTAAAAAAAATGAAGTATAGCTTGGGCTTGATGGTGATTTGATGATATTGAAACCAAAGGAAGTCATGGAATAATTTCATTACCTGGATGGAGTCTAAAAATGTTGCCTATTATGTTTTTCATTTGATTGGATTTAAAATGTTGCTTCTTTTACTCAATAATTGATAAAAAAAAACTTTTTAAAAAAAAATGGAACCAACTTCAAATAACTTGAAAATAATTTTCTACTAGTTTGAAGTCGGTGCCTCAGCACGAGCCAGCAGGAGTGGAACTAAAGTCGTTTATCTCACCTTCGGCTTCAATCACTCCTGCTGGCTCGTGCTGAGGCACCAACTTCAAAACAAGTAGAAAATTATTTTCAAGGTTTATAAAGTTGGTTCCATTTTTTGTTAAAAAGTTTTTTTTTCATGGTTTTTATTGATTTGTAGCTAAAGTGCATCTCACAACGATTCCATTACCCTCAAATTCGCCGCTAGAGGCGCTAGTGTAGCGTGAGGTCTCCGAAATGTCAAATCTCATAGTTTTTGGGTGAGCTACGCGGGTTTATTTATAATTAGATTTTTTGTGAAATATTTTCACGACCTGAAATTAATTATGGCAATTATGCGTTACGGGGCAATGAATGTCTGTGTTTTGAGACATTTTTGTCTTTTGGAAACTTTTGCCCTCCCTTTTTTTCCGAACAAAACGGGACTAACCAACACTGGTTGCTGGATATTTTTATGGTACGGTTTTAAGGTGTTTTAAATATGATTTTAATCTAAACTTTGTTTTAACGCCCGTAATAACAGACTCTGAAAGCCACACTTAAAAAGCTCACGCAACAGTGCGCCATCTAGTGAGACAAAAAACGATAGCCCTCATAGGGATGTTGACACCACCAATCAATTGACCTACTTTTTATGAGCTGTCAAAACACAATTCTCCCATAGAGTGAATGGAAATAGCAACTTATGACGTCACTTGTTTGCACACTCAATCAACTAACTATTTATTTGTTTTAAAGCAAGAGAACCTGCTCCTTTTTTTGAAGTTGGTTGAAAATAAGCATTTATTTAAATAATGCTAAACTAGTTTGCTATGTTTAAGGCTGCAGCTCCACTGGAGACGAGCAGAGAGGAGAGGAGACATGTAGGCATCTGCCAATCCCTACACGTCTAAAATACTAGATAGTGCTCTAAATTTATCAGGTTCTTAATACAACATTTTTTATCTTGTGAGTAGAAAAAGATCCCTGGTATCTCATAACAAGTTATAAATTTGTAGGCAAACTTCGTTTTCTTGTATGTTAGGTGAACTCTGGGAGTGTTGAACCATTAAAAAAAAATCTTTCAAATAGAAATCTACCCTATTCCAGATAAATAAAGGCTACTTTTATTCTGTGAATGTGTAAGTAGTTCCCGCGGGACGCATACAAAGTTACGGAGATAACCGCTAGTTTCTTTACAATTGTCTGTTCAAAACACCTATCCAAAAATATTTCCTGAACATTTCCACAGCAATTACATTGTGTCCCTGACGACCGCCTCCGGCCTGCTGGCTCTTCTCTCCACCGGAACCAAGTGAAAATGATGCTAAGTGGTGTGTGTTTGTGATGATGAAAGTTGCGCACAAACCTTAAACGACAACAGGGGATTGTGTGTTCAGCTTTAGATATAATATTTAAGAAAAGTTGTTCATAATTTAATAATAAAACAATTTAAACAGTCTTCAGAAGTTTATTTACATTATTTGACATTATCATATAAGTAAGAAGCTCTCAAAACCTAAAGTACCTTACATATTAGAACCTTATCTTATCAATTTTACTCTATATGGATAGCAGCTGTTGTCAATTTGTTTAGGGTGGGTCAAGTACAATTTTTAATGACAAACAGCCTCGTTTTCACTAAAATTATCTAAAATATTAGACTTACATTAAATGTACAATATTCAGCTAGATTTGACATGCCGTTACTGTATAAAATAGATCGATTTGAATACAGAGAGAGAGAGAGAGTGCAAAAACTTGAAATTGAAAACCATAAGTTTTTGTAAAAAAATATAAATTTAGACTAGAATGCCTGAAGATCTGCCTTACCTTCGCAAAAACTTTCATAACTCTTGCCAGGAATAAATAGACAAACGAACGTGTAACCTTAAATTTTAATATCACTTTCATAACGGGCGCTCACATTATTAGAAATAATGTGAGGTATTTGAAATAATTTATTTCATGTTGATTATGCTACATTCTGGTTCAGACAATTTATATGTTATCTTATATTTTTATAGATTTAGTGAAAAACTTTTACACAGGCCAAGTAAAAATCAACCTTATGTCAATGTCATAAAGACTGACATTGAAAATCTTTTCTCACTTTCACAAACATTTAACAGTAACAGCAGTCTCTCGGATATTGCTTCGGTTGAGACCAAATTTTCGCAATATACCTAGTGCCATCCACGAAGACGCGTGATTTTGTCACAATTAAACATTAATAAATAACATTGTAATAAGAACCACGGCACGCGTCATCGTGAATGACTACCTATACTTACCTACTTAGTAGTTAGACTTTAGACGTGGCTTTCGTGGCAAATGGGTTTTGTAGTCGTAGTCGGTATTTAAGGGTAAGAACGTAGATCGAAAGAGCGAAATTTTGTGTTAGCAATAACGCAAACTGGAAGACAATAGTACATTTTGGTCTTGCCACATGATGTTTTGTTTTGTAGCGTGATATTTTCTTGCATTACCTAAATTTAAGTTCTTGCACAGAATAAGTAAAGTACAGAAGCCTCACTGCCGTACAAAAGTGAAGTTTAGGCATAAGAATCGTGCCTCTGTCCATCGCATAACTCGTATTCACTCGCAATAGCACACTCTAGGGGGCCCCAAACATCTACTTGTAGCGGAAAATAAAATCGCGGAGTGAGCCGCGCCTGGTTCTTGTTTAATTTGCATTAGGTGTAAGTAAGGTACCTACTCAAAAAGAACCATAGATTAATCATAGTCGTTTCGCCGGCTCGGGCTACATCTACTAACACACTCAAAGTCGATATTAAAATCGAACAAAGCCTACACAATTCCGATGACAAATGTAGAAGGTAGGAGGAAGGTAGAAGGAGTTGTAAACTAGTTTTCATACTTTTAGTTTTAAGCTGCCGCCGACTAGATAAGTATCTAGATCCATACTTGTATGTAAGGTACGTACGATCACCTGCATTTTTAATCTAGGGGTGGGCCAGGACAGTTGCGGACGAGACGGGTCTATCGAATCTTGCCCGCTGTTACTTTTATAAAAGCCACCACCAAGGCTGTGGCACACCAAACGAGGATCATGAGCGGCATGGAATCCTACAAACAACATGAACAGTTTCCTATAGGAAGCTCACGTGAGCCTACTTAGGTCCTGCACCCGGTGCAGATCTTATGGATCAAGTGATAAATGAGTCATTAATGTCATTATACGTTACATATGTCCGGTAAGAACTATGAACCAATTACCAATATGAGATGGCAATTTAATAAGAACTATTTAAATAAATATTATAATTGCCTGGGCAATTAGGGCATTAACCCTACCAGGCGAAGGGATATATTCCTCCCACATCTTATATCGGTTACCGTAGTCAGGTTTTAACTCCAAACCTCCTACAAAATATTTTGTCAATCCCTGAAAATAGTATTTTATGATCTTCATTTACAACACGCTTTTAAATCGCGTAATATATCTTTGGCAGCCGTTTAAATTCATTTGAACTCTAATTTCAGTAAACTACGGAGAAATTCGAACACTTTCCTTAATTTCTATGAAACAGAAGTACATAGGTCGAACAATTTTTTTGATATTTTGTAGATTTTGAGTGTTGAAAGGTAATGTAATCGTAAACATTGCTAAATACCAGAATTAGGATGTGGGTTGACATTATCCCATGGCCTTATTAGAGTTTAACTTTGCGGGAGCTATTCTTCCCATGGCCCGGTAATTGGATTTAAACGGTTCCCAAAGATACATTATTGGATTTTGAAGCGTTCCGTGAATAAAGATCATAAAATAATGTTTTCAGTGATTGATATAATGTTTCTTAGTAGATTTGGAGTTAAACCTTGACTATGATAACCAATATAAGATGTGGGGGGAATATATCCCTTCGCCTGATCAAGAATATAATAAGACAAAATCGAGTATGACAGTTAAATACTTAGACAGGCGATGGGATAACCGTAACCCACGCCGCCGTAGTCGCCTAACTCACCTACGCACTACATATTGGGCTTCAATTCAATCAGTCCTGTTGGCTCGTGCTGAGACACCGACTTCAGACTGGTAGAAAATTATTTTCATGGTTTTCGTAGTCGGTTCAATTTTTTGTTCTAAAATATTTTTTTTGCCCTTTATACTGTAAATAATCTAAGATACAATAGTTTCATGTCAACTGCTCGTCACCTTTTACAAAAGATTGCTTTTTCCGATGCAGAGACTTTCTTTATTGAGGAGTCCTGGTGCTTCACCACTCATTCCATTTACCATATGCATTACGAGGAGCATAAATTGCTTAGCAACTGTGTTAAAGTAATTGAAATTCAACCCATGAAATACTTGTTATTGAGTAGTACCTCCGATGGTCAACTGTGGTCTTCATCATTAGTTCCACTTCACCAAATGATGATTTTCAAGAGCAAATTCACAAGTTACTACTAAATATATCAAAATTACCACATGTGTCCCTACAAAATTTGAAGAGTTCCCTCGATCTCCTTAGGATCCAATCATCAGATCCTTATTTGATGCTTATGGGACTTAATTGAAAGCATTCCTAGACAAACGCAAAAAAAATATTCAAATAAATGACGAAGTTCTGAGGTAACAAACATAAAAAATACAACCGAATAGATAACCTCCTCCTTTTTTGAAGTCGGTTAAAAATAGCCTTAAGTTTTGCAGTGATCAGTCCCAAAGCGTATGAAAAGGTTTAAATGATACGTAGATCTACGTATCATTTAAACCTTTACCGTAATAGCGGTCTCTCATGATCCAGGTTTGGGTCGGCTCGCCCGCAGCGTGGCGGCGTTGCTGTCAAATCCCATGTTCTTGGCGGAACGCTGGTTTGCCAGATGCTCAGTACATCATGCCGACATGCAACGGCTCCGTGCGCTGGAAGTACACGTTGGGGTTGCTGCTGAAGGTGGGCTCCACGCTCGTGTACACGTGGCCCTCCTCCGGCCGCACCATCATGCCTGCACAGAACACGCACTATCATTTACTGCGTCCGTACGCTGCAGAACCCTTTTGCAGAGTTGCACAGGATAATAATTATCATGATAATACTGCGCTAATCTCAACGTCAAATCGAGTGTGTATCCGAGCAGAAAAAAAACAAGTTAAAAATTGGTTGTTTTACAATTAACTATTTATATTGTTGGATAAAATCCGAATTCAAAGTGAACAGTAGAGTATTTAACGCGAGACTAAACAACCATAATGACACTCGAACTCTATAATAATGTATGAGTATAAGGTAGTACTTATAAAAATACATTATCTTAATAAGCTCCAACCCCGCCACTGTGAGACCTGACTACCTATTACGGACCAATGTATTGTTAATTAACCCGTGGCAAAAATCTTTTAAACAAAAATACCCATTATAGTCGTATATTGGGTAATCCCAATAAACCGTTGTTGCCTCGCTCAAAAGTGCTTTTTGCCTAAATACGAGTAAGTAGGTATGTACCTATTGGCGAAGAATATTCAGATAGTGAGTATATATAGGTAGGGTTACCATCCGTCCCGTATCGGGACTGTCACCGTAATATTATCCTGTCCCGTATTACTGCATGTCCCGTATTTGGTCAAAATGGAGCGGGCGCGCGGCCACGCGCGGCCTTACTTACTAAGTAGTAATTTGATGTTAAAGATGTTTAATTGTGAACTAAATTTCTATTAAAAATGTTGATTTAAAAATTTAAACTTCGTGTATTTATTATTTATTTTATACTTTTGATACCAACTATGGTTGAGATTCAAGGGCATCTGTTAGGAAACGCGTATCTCTATCTATCGGCATTGCATATGTTATTTACGAGTTTTGGGAATCTAAAGAGAAATTGTCCCGTATTGGTTTCTAGAAGTTATGGCAGGACATTATATATTATACAAAATCACGATTTAAAAAAAGTTAGGTACCTAAGTACGATTGAAAAAGATCTTGCGAATAGATCGAAACTAGTCGGACTTTGTTTTAATTTTATAATTTTTAAAAATTTGTCTCACGAGAGCTTAATTAATATATATTATTCAGAACGTTAGGTATTATTATGTTTGACTGTTTACGTATATACTTAAACAATGGCTAGAAGGGTTCAACATTGTCTTGTGAGAACTGCCAAATATAAGGAAATAGTAAGTACTTACATGTTTTAAGTAAGATAAAAATATGAAAGAATAATTTTGCAAGTGAAACGACTTTGCCGTGAGGTTGTGGTATATCGTGCCTTGACTAATATACAAGGAATTGAATTAGGTATTTTTGTTTCAGTGGGGGAAGTGCAATTTTTGGTTATGCCTACCTGGCGGCAACATGTAGTGATAGGGCGGGTAGTGGTAGTGCATGAGGGGGTGCAGGGGGTAGTGCGGCGGGGGGCACAGGGGGCGTGCATGCATGTGCGGCGAGCTCGCGTACATCGCTCCGTACAGATCTGCGAACAGAATGCGGCAAATAGCGATCACATTTCGGTGCGTGGAAGCGCTAGTTCTTACTGTTAGCGCATTTTAGATACTTAACTAACCGGCTGGCTGAGCGGGCGGCTCCTTGCGATCTAGCGCAGGCGGCGCCGCGGGCAGGGGCGCCGCGGCCGACACCATGCCGTACTTAACGGGCTTGAAGTGGAAGAAGGACGGTGAGTAGCCGGAGCCGCCGGCACCCAGCGAGCTGAGGCCCTCGTCGCGGTCCGCGTCCCAGCGGCCCTCGCGGCCCAGCGCCGCCAGCCGCCGGCCCTTGGGCGCGAACATGAGCGCGAACACCACCGCGCACGTGGCCAGCAGCCCCGCCGCCACGCACGCGTCGCGGTGCCGCTCGGGCGCGCCCAGCGCCGCCGCCGCCCAGCACAGCCACACGGCCGCCGCGGCGCCGCCCGCGCCCGCGATGTGCGTCGCCTCGCGGTAGTTGTCGCGGATGCCGCGCGACCGCAGCGCCACGCCGCACACTACCGCTATCAGGAACGCCGCGTAACACAATGACATCAACAAGTCCGATAGTTGCGTGTCACATCGCACTCCGCCGGTCACTACCCGCGGTGGCGATCCTCCGAGCCATTGGGCACCGATGGCCACTTGAATCATCACCGCGAAAAAGAGTAGGAGACCCTGGTATGCCGCCGGTAGATAAACACCGCCGTTTAAACTTAGTAAAAACACACACTTTACGAGTAATGATGCGAATACTATAACATACGCGACTCCAGTCCCGAACCGCACGGCTCCACACGTAAACACATTCGGGGTCGCTACATAGAGCGCGGCCGTAGCGGCGCACGAGAACAGACCGAACAATAGCGTCTGACCCAGGAGTAGATGGCGACGGCTGGGCGCCGTCCGGCTCGCTCCCCACACTACGAACGCTTCGAAGCCGGCGATCGATGCCATGCACACGCAGGCGAGGGCTAGTATCGGTACCGCCCATGTTTCCTGTCGCAGTGCTCCTGTAGGCATATGCGCCACACTTATAATCACGGTGGTATTCAACGGTCGTTGGGATGTGGACGATATAAAAGGTCTCGATGGCGTAGGCGGCGGTGGCGTGGATGAGGTTCGCGCTGGAACAACAAAATATTCAGTGCTCATTTCGAGTCGGTGAGCCTCGGTGCGAGCGGGTCGCTTCGGGGGTGGTTCGGTTTCTGAATGGACATCTTCTTCCTCGACGCTCGCGCCGCTCTGTTCGTCATATTCCTGGTCGTAGTCTTCGTAGTCAGCGTTTGGGGCATGTCGGTCTGTGGGCGCGTGGCGCGGTGCGTAGGCGGCAGGCACGCGCGGCGCGAGGCGGTCCCCGAAGCGCACGGCGGGCGCGGGGGCACGGGGGGCGCGGCCGCGGCCAGCACGGCGGCCGCCAGCAGCGCCAGCAGCCCCGGCGCCGGCATCAGCCCGCGCGCGCCCTCAGCTGCGCGCCCACGGTCGCAGACGCATTCGCGCGCGCCGAGCCCTCTCTGCAAAGATAAACGTGCGCGTCAGTCACGCCTCGGTGCGATGTCAGCTCGCGCGACGTCTCGACTTCGCGATAACCAAACAAAGAATCTCCCGGTCAAACCGGTTCCCCGGTCGCCAGGCACACCTCCTAGGGATCCTAACATTGCCGATTTCGTATTCTTTGTTATTTTATTTTACATCACAAAGGATGGCACGCTGGAGTCGTGCCTGTAGTCAGAGTCACGTATTCGCTTAAGTCCCTCCTTTGTCGCTAGGCTTAAACAGGAAAATGAGAATAAATAATTCCCCACGGTCGGGACAGGCAGGTGGGCTATAAAAATAATTGATATGAGAGTGCACTTAAATATATTTAAGAACTATAGTTCTTGTAGGTAGTACCTATTATAAGTAGGTACATGTCGCAGAACGTTATAATAATTAGCAAGAATTCGCTGACAAACTGCAATGAACTACATACCTAACACAATATGTTTTCAATTTTAAACATCGATCAATTTAAAACCGTGAAAAACATTTACAGGGTTTTTAGTCAAATCAATTCAATCACCTGTTGTATCCCTATATACTATATATATATATTGACTTTAGAACACTTTGTTTAACTACCAACGTTAATTTGGTACGCTCTATCTGCACACAAAAGGTCAAATGGTTAGCATTTAAGCTCATATCGGTACCTATTATTAATTTATTAATACGCGAGGTGGTAGAAATGTACTTTTATATTATTGTTACTGGATATTTTCTGCTTCCAAGATCTATGTAGACGTCTCGCATAGTCTGATTAAAGAAACATTAAGTAGTTTAAATCAGCATACCGTCATCCGTTATTTGTTTCTATTTTACCTGCTTAAATGGTATAATCGTCTATACAGGGCGATAACGAGACAGCCATAAAATTAGACATTATAATAGCTGTGCAATTGAATACGGGTGTGAGCGGTGTCGGGTGTCGGGTGTCGGGCTATAAACACGGCGCGTATCGCGACGCGGCTGACACGGTCGGGGCAACGAACGTATTAATTCCCACCCCTAAGGCACATGAGCCGATGGTTACGTTGCCGCCTACCTGCGCAGTACTAACATTGCACACGGCTCTTTAACCCAGACAAGTGATTGACATTCGCCATCACTCGCTGCGTTCAAGCACCACTTGAGAACTATCCATCCTGGACTTTATTATTTTCCTGACACCATCCAATTAGACGAAAAGCTCAAGCTAGTCGGCGTCCTGTGTTAATAAATTTAAGTAGCGTTTTTTTATAGCTTAGCTACAACCTGTTGTATTCACTTGAACAAAGAAAACTATAAAGGAGTTGTATATTATTTCATGTACCTACTATTGGCATTTTTAATAAATAAATAAATAAGTAGGTATTGTAAGATAAAATTTCACGCGTAGGAAATGATTTAATTCTGAAGTGTATTTAACGGCAACGTTCAAGCTACACAATTGCATATATATAATTCATAACCACAATCTGTCTTAATGATACGTCTGATGCAAAATAATATGCATCTCGTTCCGTATAAGGAAGCCTCTAATCCAGGCAAGAGATTACGTAGACAGGTTCACGGAACCGGATCGTGACTCTAAACTTATTATCCGAATCAAAGTGCACAGAACGTATTGTAAGCTGATTTGGCGCTAAAGTAACGGTGAGGCGCGGGCGCCGCATCGCACGGCCCAGCGTTCTCGCCAACGGTACAGAGTCATGTTATCTTAAATCACTCCCAAATCTTCGCGTGCAACGACTGTTTCATATCCGTTTTACATACTGATGCCAATTTGGTTTATCTAAGTCTACAACGTAACCAAGATGGATTCTTTTGGACAAGAATATTTAACTTGCCTTACCTACTTGCTTATTACGGTACGTATAATATCAGGTATTATGGTATTTTTACAAACCCATTACGTGTGGTCTATTTAACCCAATTTACCTAGTTTTTTTAATAACTTAAGTAAACTAACTATATGATATTTCCGTGTTACGTTAGCTGTCGCATATTTTACCAAAAAAATTGTATTAGGTACTCCTATTGTTCTCGGTGTAATATACTTAAATGTTTATAACTATTTTTTGCAAGGCAAGGTTAAGAGGTGTCATCCGCGAAGTGGAAAGTCAAAGTTTTGTTGAGTGATATAGCGAAGACAATGAGACTTAGGGAAACAGAGCGTTGTTCGTGTGCGGCCGCGCGTTGGAAAAGTAACAGCACGAATACTCCGGGTGAAACTCGGCTGAACTGATTGCGCGAGTGCCCGGGAGTGCGAGTGCTGCTGGCTCGTCTACGTCACATTCTTACGTTGCGAGCAATTATTCAATGAAAATTCACTTGCATCTGTTATCGAGACCAATCTGGAATTTGACATTGTGCGCAACTTAAGAATGCAACTCTTTGTAGTATTGTTAAGTAGCTCTAGGTAGAGTCGTGTGGTGTTGTTAGTTGAACACTAGAACTACTTAGTGCCTAAACTTGTACTTTTCTAGTTACTTTAGGAACTAAAAACACGCCTAAATATATTTAATTTACAGGGAGATAAAGGACAATTTTGAGTTGTTTTTACTCTTTTATGCTTCTGAGGGCGGTGCACTGAAGAATCTTAAGATCATGGCAGTCGCTTGGACGATTTTTTTTTTCATTCGTGTGCCATGCCAACTCAGAAAACAAGATGAGTATAAGTAGGTACGTTCTGCAAAGCTGAGGGTTTTATAGATGCGTAATAAAAAACCTTGTCATTTTAATTACGTTTAGGTACCTTTATGTTTATTGCAATGACTGACCAGCATGAAAGCTTCTTAGAATAATTAAAACGGAAACATCATTCCAGCGGTAATCATAGCAATACCCTGCAGATTCTACCGCTTTAATATGGCATATTCACAGGTGGAAATCACGATTCGAAAGTGATAAACATATTTGTATTGAATTTGAAATACGAGTCGGTAGCATAAAGTTATAGCTCCGAATTAGTCGAAAGTTTAATTGTACCTGCAGTTTTGTGGCAACGCAACACGCGGATTTTTACTACTCTCGAATATTTATACTTTCGAGTGATGTGATTTTGAAAATCGGTCCCCTGAGCGTACGTATCTACAGTTTCGCGACGCCACCTCTAGAACAGCACAGCACAGCTTGGCAACCCCTATGTTTCATACTATTTCACAAACTTACAGCTGTTATGTAAAAGCTATATGTAGAACTTTAACTACCTCACATATAAATTAAAACTTTAGCGCGTAGTTTAACGCCGTGTTCATTATTGAACAGAAAATCCAAGTACATAATTAATAATTATTTTCATAAAACCAGCAAAATTTCAATTGTTTTTAATGTTGCCTTTAACGAATGAGACAATATAGCCGGATGTATTTCGTTGTCTCCTAAGTATAATGAATGACAAATCACATGAGTTATCGAGTTAGTAGATTTTAACGTGTTAAGTAATTATAATCTAGAAATGATTGCAGGATAAAAAATGATTGCTTATATGCTTGCAACAATTAATTTAGTAAAAGATGATATATTATGTATGTGTGCGGGTATCGTTAACTACTGGTAACTTTTCCTGCGGTTTTATCACGCACGTCATATCACGCACCAGGGAATGGGTACTAAATACGTGGCAAAATGTATTTGCATTGTAGTGTTGACATTTTGAAAGTACAGTCAGGAGTAGTCAACACATGCCTATATATAAATAGGTTGGTATATTCTTTAGTTTTGTTCTCTCTATTTAGAGTAGACAATACAGTGTAATACTTACTTGTGTACCGTGTAAAAAAATAAGTTAAGTATGCCTCTGTGTACTTAGGTGGCGTATAATCAACTGAATTGACTATATAGAGTGTTAATGATCATAGTTAGTAATACTTTTTCGTAACATACGTAACAATATTTTCTACAGTGGTCAACGATTCCAATTACTACGAGTATGTATTATTATGTTAGTACTCGCATTTGACATACTACATAGCTGGGCACTTACAAAACTGGAATACTAAAAATCATGTCTTGGGTGACTACGCCATTTTATGCATGAAGTTAATTAGAGTGAGATGTAAGCAAATAGAAAATGACTTAAGTAAGTAGGCCACGCCGTAGCAAGCATTGTCGATTCGATTAGTAAAAGTAGAACTGCGTAGAAAGAACGCTACCGTTCGGGCCAATACCGTATTGGCAGGATGCTAGTAAACAATTATAATATGGTACTTTAAAATAAGTAGCTTGCGTGCATTATCTTAATCTTAACTCGTAATTAATTACACTTGCCACTTGATTATTTAATTAACTAAACTTTAAAATAACTGTTTCACTTCTCATGCTCTAAAAGTACGCCAATACAATATAACCGCTTACCAACGCAGTGGGAGTAAAACGCGTCGATTAATCCCAAGTGGGTAAAAAATTACTATTTTTTAATTTATACACCTTAAAAGGTATCAAAATAAAAGTACTTAGAATTATTAAGCTGCAAATTGGCGCACCCGGTAATGTAGAGTCGAATGGGAGTTATTCGAGCCCAAAGAAGGTCAGGAACGCCGGCCGCAACTATACAAAATATTAAGTATATAGCATGAAGGAGTAATACCTGAATATTTTTAGTTGATCATTTATGAGAATCATGCAAATAATTATTAATTATTGTATTTTGTTTATTTTCTTTTGTACAATAAAGAGTTTACTCACATACATGCAATTAATATAAAAACATGAACGAGGCGAAATCTAATTCAACTCCCGCGGCATCATCAGATGACCGACATGATGTAATAATTTAGAACAAACCGACAGTCAAAATTAAACTGTTAACAAAATTGCTTACATCGTCATTATTTTTAGCACCCTGAGAGAATGAATTACGTAAAAAATTAAGTGTTCACATGATATACTGCAAATCACGAGTAGACAAAGAAGACAAGTCTTATGAATTCGTGCTTGCTTAACTCGCCTAATCGTTACTGTAGTTTGGCACTTGTTACTAATTATAGCGTAGGCATTGTTCCTTGTTACCGCACGAGATGTGTAGCAATGCTTTCGTACGGTATCAACTAGATAAACACTTCAAAAGCTTCTTGGCATCTATTACATACGTGTGAATTTTATCTGTTTTAACTACCTTCTTACTAAATATGTAGGTAAAATAAAAATGTATTTTTTTTGTGTAAATTATCTAAGATACAATAGTTTACCTTTTAGGAAAGATTGCGTTTTCCGGTGCAGAGACGTTCATTATTGAGGAGACCTGGTGCTTCACCACCTGTTCCATTTCACCATATGTAGAGGTATTACGATGAGCATAAATTGCTTAGCAACTGACTTAAGCACCTAATTTAAATTAACCCTTGAAGTACTTGTTATTGAGTAGTAGATCCGTTGGTGAAATGTGGTCTTCGTCATCAGTTCCACTTCACCAAATGATGATTTTCAAGAGCAAACGCACGAATTACTACTAAATATATCCAAATTACCATAGGTGTCCATAAAATACTTTAAGAATTCCCTCTACTAACGAACGAACTAAGTAATAAAAATGTTCAAATCGGTTCATAAATTACGAAATTAAGGTAACAAACATAAAAAAATAAAACCGCATTTGAAGTCGGTTCGGTGCAATAGATCTTGTGTTGCAGATGTTTATGGGCGGTGGTGATCTCTTACCATCAGGAGACCCACTTGCTCGTTTGCCATCCAGTCGAATAAAAAAAACTCCCACACTTGCTGAGTAACCATGCACTTAGTAAATAAATAATTAAAAACTTTTGTTAGGAACATTTAAAAAAAAAATCGTTGATCTCAGTAGGTAATACTGGCATATTATGTAGTAGCCTTATACTAACTGGAGCCGGTAGGGTTGGTCCTGCTCACGTCGCTCGAATCGCACTGTATTTCTATGGATTATTTTATAATGGAACAATAACTACCTTCATTTTATTTCATCTAATCTTGATTCTGAAAGTTACTACAAGTACTTACTTAACGTGATACATCTCTGAGATGACATTTATACTTAACTAACATCGAATCAATTATATTTCGTGCAACGAATTAGATACTTGTAACCAGCAGTTAGCGCTAAAACGGCCCGGGATCACGTAATACGCCGATAATTAAACGAACACTGTTACAGCTTCATTTTGCAACTAACGCGGCTTTCCCTTTGCAATTAACAATACACGCACAATCCTATAATCGTTATCAAAGGTGTTATTTATAAAGTTGATTCTGAACAGCACAGTTCAATATATTTATTTACCTAACCAAAGATAATTTTCTGCAATACCAGATGTAAAGTAAGAAACAGTAGGAAATATTACAATATACAGACAAAGTTACTTCATGACATTTAAAATAATTTAATTTAATTAAAATATATAGATGATTGTTAGTTTATTAAACTAATGTAAACTAAACTATGTTGACCTTGTCGACGCTACTTCAAAAAAAATCACGTCTCTTACACGTACAGTCAAGTGTAAAAGTATGAACTTATTCAAAGTTTCAAAAATAACTTACCACAGACTCTTATTCCGAGACGCATAAGGCCGTACCTTATCTAGTAACATATTTTTGAGTTGTTCGAATAGATACTTATTTTTGCACTTGACTGTACCTATCTCAAAATCGTAAAATTTTCTGAGTGAAATTTATGAACATTAATTACCTCAATGTTAAATTTGGTTGATATACCTATTGCTGATTTAATTACGAGATTTTTTCAAAGTAGTGACGGTATACCCTTGATAGAATTTAAATATGTACCTATATGGATTAGGAAAGATAGAACCTAGGTTTTTCTTTTTCAGATCAAAGTAATAAACTTCACGTTTAGTCCGTGCGTCAGTTGGAAAGTAATGTAAAGCCCAAGCTGTCGTAAAAAAAATGATTTATCCCCGCATGTTCCCGGAACGTCGTGCAGTGTTCATTTCTTTTGCAATATTATCCCATGGAGTAAAGCACCTTTAAAATAGAATTTACAGCCATTTATTTGAAATATGTACCTATTACTTAAAGCATTTTATTACCTTTACCTCGCACTACCGAGAAAAGGAGAAATAACAGTAAATCAAATAATACTAATACTTCAGAGTTTGATTTTCAGGTTTGTCGCTTATAGTGCCCGGCCGCTAACTAACCTAGAACATGACCTACGTCAGCCAAAGGAATCAATCATTTCCTGACACATTGCACAACTATGAAGTTCCTGATTATTGTTAATGTCAACCATTGAAAAAAATGCTATACTTACTTACTAGGTACTCTGTCGCACGCAACAAGTAAGCATTGCATTTTTGTCTTTGATTCATATTGTTAATATTCAGAAACTCCATAGTTTTGCAATTTTTCAGGATTTACTTCATAACGGCCGTTGACTATAGTGTGACTGCATCAGTAAGAGAGGGAGGTACGACAAAGCGAGTCGCGGGCTCGCGTGCTAGCCGTTCAAGATAAACTGGTGTCTAAATTACTCTTTGTTACTTCGAAGAGCCAACAGTGGAGTGGAACTAACTTAAGTAAGTATCAAACGATGTATCATAAATCATAACCATACTATACTTTCATGAAGAAATTACCATTAAATTATTAAGCAGTAGGAAGAGAATGTGCATTTATTGATGTAGGAAGTAATAATAACAATATATACATTAGAAATCAATACAAAACATTATTTTTGATCAATGTGTGGGAGGACAGCGCCGTCGTCAAACCCAAGCCACTGGCAGCTGGCAGCGGGCTTAAACCGGAGTCGTGTGCCGCGGATGCACATGCTGGTGGCACGAATGATGGCAACACTTATCCTGGCTCTAAGCCAGCCCAGTATTGTGGTCTGGGAGCGATTCCATCGTTCTCAAATTGCTTCTCCTAAATGTTTGACGAATGAGGTGCAAACACACCATCGACGGATGTTACCACTGGAGTGAAGGTTGCATGTCGCATTGCATTTTCGGCTGACTTCAGGACAGAAGTGACGGGACGTGAGAGGTAAGAGGGAGCGTCGGTGTCAACAAGACGGATGTCAAATAACGCCTCCCTCTGAGCACTCCATACGCCGCGGCATGATAAATAGGTCTGCACGTAGTTCGCAATCATTTTCAGAAATTATTGGTTCTTTTGTTACGTAGCCCCAAGCATTTTGGCAAAGTTCACAAAAGAGATCTCTGATCTCATTGTGATTAGGCCACCGGTTTTACAAGAGAGCGCTTGATCGATGTCAAAATGACTGTTGCCGCAGTCATAGCATGATTGTGGCATGGAGTTAGGTGTTCTGTAGTAACGTAATGATAACGCATCTCTGAATTCTAATGGTCATAGGTCAAAATGATATTTCTTCGTTGGGATAACTGATAGCCAATTTGAGGACTTCATAAATATTTATGGTTCAGCTAGGGGAAATCTATGTAAACTGATACTGTGTTGTGGTGATAATGTACTTGTTACTATTTAGGAATCGAGTTTAATCATGGTAATGATAGCTATACAAAAATATTTAACAAAAAAGTAAAACTGACTTCAAAAAAATAAAAAATAAAAGTAAATGGAACCGACTCCTGCTAAGGGGTCGCAAACCGGGATGCCGACTCTCGAAAATACCGGAAAACCGGGCAGAAAATTGAACTTTTAAACACCGGGATAAAATTAATCAAAACCGGGATTTTCGGTAATTACGGTATTAGCAAAGATTGAAAAACGAAACAATAATTTCGTTCAATATGCGCGCAAAATGATTATTTCTAACTATTTTTTAACTGACAAAGTTGTACGCACAGCGGTGGCAGCCTAACCAGCCCGAGAGCTCAAAGCTCACGACGATTAGTCACACGACTCACACACAGGTATGCCTACCTAGTGCAATCCACGAAGACGCATCAATTTGTCCAAATTAGACATTAGTACGTACAATAAGTACAATTACAATTATTCTATGTAATGTATGTAACCACTTGAATATTAAAATATTTTTTGTTTGTAGAATAGGAAGTTGATCAAAGACTGATTTTATTTCATACGCAATACTAATATTTAGATCCAAACATACATAAAAAAAAATACGTTCATTGGAACATAGAACCTCCTCCTTTTTTGAAGTCGGTTAAAAACTACATCAGGGGCGAAGCCGCGGGCACCAGCTATAGTAAGTTATAAAAATAGGAAGGTTTTTTGTTTTATTTGACAGTGGGATGACTTTGTTTGTATTTTTTATTGTTAGGATATGTACATTGTACTTATTGTAAACCAAATAAATCTATTATCATCATGGTAACTACCTAGGTAAAGGATAATAATAATATAGTACAGATCATATAACTTAAAGAGAACCGGGCTAGCACGCCAGCACTGAAAATATTTCTTTGTATTCAATTAAGTATTTGAAAAACAAAGAGTTTTTTTGCAGATTGTAAAAATAACTCTCTGATTCACCCTTTACTGTCATTAGTTATTTTGGATGTACTGCCGTTTCGGCAAAATATTTTTCGCCAAATTTCACTTTTCAAAAAACTTATCGCAGTAGTTTCATTTCCCAAACAAATCTTTAACATATTCACATTTCGCATTTTATTCATTTGGTCAAATTATCATTTGGCATAATTTTACTTTGTCAAATTTTATTACGACAAACGTTTATTAAGCAAACGTTTTCTTTTGGCTAATATTGTATTCCAAAAAAATGTTTGTTCAAAATCTCAAACTCGCACAAACCAACTGCTACCAGAAAAGTATGTTAGATAAGGTTAGACCTGCGTCTGCGTCCCCCACAGAAACCAACTGCTACCAGAAAAGTAGGTTAGGTTAGGTTAAAACTGCGTCCCCCGCAAAAGTGAACTGCTATAAGAAAAGTAGGTTAGGTTAGGTTAGAACTGCGCCCCCCACGGAAACGAACTGCTCCCAGAAAAGTATGTTATTATGTAAACTTTCAAATGGTTGTGCCTATTTTTGATCACGATCGAACTTAGAAACTTAATTTTTTTGGATAGTTGCAATAAATAATTGATAGGTACTTCGGTATTTAAACTTGATACAGCCACCTGTTCTTAAGAAAAGGACCCTTTACAGAAAGAGAGACGGCCAACACAGTGACCCTGTAAGGGTTTTTTTTTTCCCAGTTCCCTTTTAGGCACGAAACCCTAAAAAACAAACATGCAGTCTGACTCTACCTCTGGCGGAATCAGAATTCAACCCTCTATGTATCTTCGTAGACCTACTATTCAGGTTTGCTAAACAAAAGGTACTTAATCGGTAAATATTTATCAAACTGTGTCCAAACGTGTATTAGGTGAAAAATATCATTTATTTTATGTTCCCTTTGGCAGACACACTAAGCAACTATTATAAAATACGGGCGCATTATGTAAATGAAAGTAAAGTTGTTCAGCAACTGCGCACCCGCAGCGGATGCTGCTACCGGTCCGGGATGATGTCGATTGCATCCATAATGGGCGAGCATTAATGGCTAAATCGTCTTTAACACTAAATACCTACCTAGTAGGTTCATTTCATTATACTTAGAGCCGAGAGCTCCGGAGCTAGATCTTCAGGAGCATAATACTAATTTTTCAACCCGGTTTTCGCCATTATTTACAGTTTACTGTGGCGTAGGTAATACTAGCTAAACGTCGTGGTGAATTATCCATGTCAGTCGAGTTAGAGTCTACAAATTTTGAGACCCCACACTTCAGTCTACTCGTGACCACGGCCACTGCAATGTTGCCGAAACGTCGAGGTAAATATTACTCGTGTGTGTTAGCGTGATAAGTCCCGTTGGTGGTATTATGACTATAAATTTTGAAAACATGATAATATAAATTAAAATTGCGAAAACAAGTTTTTTTTCAGTCGTTAAACTGGAACAATTTAAGTATCGCCAAATTTTAATTGGAACAGGAAAGACTTGACTCGTTTCATCATCGGTTCTAGATAGGTATAATGAAAAAAATCGTTTTACTATCTACAAAACATACGTGTAGGCATGCTCCCAGCAAAAAAGTTCATCGTCCAAGGTGAACAACAGGTTCGTTGCCGATCGTTTAACTTATTTAGCCCGGAGCAGGACCCAATGCGCTAGCTATGATCAAAATCGCGAGAAAAAAAAAACTTACATAAATATAACTCTGGTACTGTCTGTGAACGAGTGGGAGGTTGATAAACACACAGCTAGACCCGATTTGTGGGCATCACCGGCTTTCTTGGTCATAGTCACTGAACGCGGGAAAAGTTACGGGGCTCCATGCGTACGAGTGGCGCAGAGTCTGAGGACCAACTGAGCGAAATTCTGGGTGTCTGTGATGTGTGACGCGCACGTGCGCTATGCACGTCGCGCCCGCGCCGCTCGTGCCGCTGCAACTGCAAAGCGCCGCCTGGCCCAGCCCTCGACTCCTGCACATAACTTTGCGAAATCCGAAGGACCCTATAAAAAGGAATGAAATGAAAACTTTAACCAAAATCACTTAGCACGCTATAATAGTTGACTATCAAAAAGCGTGAAAAAAAAAATTATAACAAAAAATTGAGCAGTTTCAACATAGATATTCTATCCCAACAAAAAATACCTACTGTAAAAATGTGCCATTTCTGGTTTGGCATATGTTTTGCAGTGTTTTTGGTCACGTTATCGTTATACAAAAGTATCCAAGTATAATATGTATAAGTATGTAGGTACGTTTTAATATATACGTATAAGTGAGGTCATAGTTACGCTTGTTAGATCATTAGAACACATTGGACACGTAGTTTTTCTTTTGTCAATTAATAATAATGATATTATCATGTTACACTTGACACCAATTGACCTAGTCCCAAACTAAGCAAAGCTTGTACTATGGATACTATAGGCAACGGATAAATATACTTATATAGATAAATACACACTTTAAATACCATATTAAACATCCAAGTCCCGAGAACAAACATTCGTATTGTTCATACTTACAAATATCTGCCCCAGCCGTTTGGTATGTATGGATTTTCGGGGATGGCAAATCGATCTAGCTTGTACTCAGGGAAAACGCTTATTAACGAGTTTTAGCCCGAGCAAAGCTCGGTTGCCCAGGTACTATTATTTAATACGAGAGTAAGAAGGGACGGTACGCTACGAACTTCGATTTTCAAATTTCGTAGTAGCCCCCCTGGTCCCACCCACGTGACCTCGGGCTTCTCGGAAGATAATAGCAGACGTATAACATTATACCGAACCACAACCACCTCACAGGCATTGACACTCCTCTTTCGCGATTGCTTCGCCGATAAGCTACAGAATTGCGACATTATAGAGGTTCAATAAACTAGCATTTTTAGGGTTCCGGAGCCAAAATGGCAAAAACGGAAACCTTATAGTTTCGCCATGTCTGTCTGTCTGTCTGTCCATCCGTCCTCGGCTTTGCTCAGGGACTATCAATGCTAGAAAGCTGTAATTTTGCACGGATATATATGTAAACTATGCCGACAAAATGGTACAATAAAAAATTTAAAAAAAATTTTTTTTAGGGTACCTCCCATAGACGTAAAGCGGGGGTGATTTTTTTTCATCCAACCCTATAGTGTGGGGTATTGCTGGATAGGTATTTTAAACCATTAGGGGTTTGCTAAGACGATTTTTTGATTCAGTGATTTGTTTGCGAAATATTCAACTTTAAAGTGCAAATTTTCATTAAAATCGAGCGTCCCCCCCCTCTGAAATCTAAACCGGTGGGTGGAAAAATTTGAAAAAATTCAGAATGGTAGTAAGTATATAAAACTATTACGGTTAAGTTTGCTTGATAATTAGTATTAGTAGTTTAAGAGTAAATAGCAGCCTAAGGTATAAAATATACCTAAACTATGGAAGATTCCGTATAAAATACGAAATCCTTAGAAAAATATTACTTAATTTTTTCGTAATGGCTACGGA
This sequence comes from Choristoneura fumiferana, assembly GCF_025370935.1. Lineage (NCBI taxonomy): Eukaryota > Metazoa > Arthropoda > Insecta > Lepidoptera > Tortricidae > Choristoneura > Choristoneura fumiferana. The sequence goes on along the minus strand of NC_133488.1, from coordinate 13,914,184 downwards.
ACCCTATTTCGGGCGTGTTCGACACGCTCTTGGCCGTTTTTATACCCCCCAGTTGGCTAACAATAAGTCGCTTGGAGTTGGCAAACTATTACGAGTAACAGTTAAGTAAGCACAAGTTAATTTTAGTGATTATGACCGATAGCCAAATTGACTTTCTACTCTAAATATAAAAACTAGTGCCATCCTAAGCCAAAAGGCGCTACCTATCTAAAAAAAAAAACGCTTTTCTGTCATTTATTTACACCACGTGATGCAGAATGTTGTAAGCTAGCTAGCTAGTGTTTTAAGCTAGTTTTTTGGGTAGTTCGTGATGCGAATGCCGGTACTATTACTGATCAAGTGCGGGTAGTTCGAAGGACTCGCGCTGCTAGGCAGACTTGACAGCCCACACTTCAGTCTAGTCTAGGAGTGCAGAATAAATACTTATACAATTTAACTACTTTATTTAAAAAATGCTATAGGTACTTAGTCACATTTCATTATTTTCCTAACAGTGCTTCTTTACTGGAATAATGTATATGAATATAACGGTAATAAGTAGCTAATAACATAGAGTTAGCGTCAAAATTGTGTTTTTTTCTCTGTAAGTAGGTAAACCGTTTAGTTTTCGAAAATCGATCGATAGATAGCCGTTGTACAGAAATACTAAGTGTTGGCGGTTGCCTGCGACTTCGTCTACAAAGAATACTTAAGTATATTGCTATATCGCTCTAAAAAAGCCGTAGCGGTAGCCTAGTGGATTAGTGTTTTGTCCTAGGGCTGATGCTTGTTCCAAATTCTCTGTGCGTTGTTCCAAATTCATGTGCGAAGTTAGAAATTTACGGTGAAGGAAAACATCTTGGGGAAATCTGCACAAAGTTCGCAATCCACACGTGGCCCGCGTGGGAACGACGGGCCATGCCCTCTTCTTCTGACTTTGCTCAGCAGTGGAATGTATATAGGCCGTGATGTAATGTGTGTCCTATGTAATGCTGGTGTCAATTTTCTTTATTTCAAAATGTTTAATTCCTTTTCTTTTAATTCCTATAATATGCAAGCAGTTGCGTAACCTAGACGAGGTAGGTACCTATGTATAAACTAATAAAATATGATCTGATCTATGAAAGAACATTTGCATTATTATAATATGATTCATTATTTAGTGAAACTGATTACATTGATTATAAAATTTGGAAACTAAAAAACGCATGCAATGCAAAACGCAACGCAAAACGCAATGCAGTCTAAATAAACGTCCTAGCTTCTCATTAGGTTAAGTAAGTGATATCAGTTTGTATTATTCGTTATGCATATACATATATTGTTATTTAAATCTTAATTACTTAGTTGATGAGTTTTAATAAATACTTAATAGCTATAATACGGTATTTGACTATTTTTTATATGTTTTATAAATTAAAACTTCACAATGCCTGTTATCGAGTAGAGAAACAATTTTTTCACCTCAGCACCTCAAACAGGCAGGTTTTGCTATGAGAAATCAGTGAGCAAAATCGCATTTTGCTCACTCCGTGAGACAAAGTAACTTTTTAATTATTATTTTTAAATGCTGAGTACAGTGTTGGGTCTACTCACTGAATTCCAAATATTTGAACTTTACTTTGATCTGTCATTTCACTTTAACACGAAAAAAGCGAGAGATAGGATCAAATGTGTTGATTACAAACTTAAATTAAATTTTTGATATTAAAAAATATATCGATAAGTAGGTACCTAATAAATTACATGACAACGAAATATTTCCAAAATGTAAATTTTCCCAATCTTTCAATAAAGTATGCAACCTCGTTGCACGAAAGCCGCTTCTCTTGTTTTTTTTTTTATAAAAGAATCCCGTATACTGCCTCTACAGTTGGAATAAATGTTTGTTAAATTGAATTAATTTTTAACAAATCTATTTATGTTTATGTATTATATAATTTAGAAATCTTAATAAAATTCATATTGAAAGGTTTAATAACATTTACAATAAATTATACGTTTATTGTTCAACCTTTTTAATGACCCCAAGATAAGGCTTTTTGCAGAATTAAAAAATAAGTGTGACATTAGTAAAAGATCGAAGTTCTAAAATACAATGCATGTTATGAGTATGAGATTTGTATTGTATCTACTGACACTTTTTTTAAGGTTTTAAATGTGATTATATATTTTTTCTTAAAAATCGGATTCTATTTAAAAAAATGTGTTTGTTTTGTAAACAGGTAGGTATATGTGGTTTTATTCTTATGTTACATTTAAATTATGTTCTCGCTGCTGAGGTGAAAAATTGTATGTGTCACACGAGACCAAAGTTTTTTTGCATCTCGTGTATTTAAATCCCTTGCTGATCTCAGGATTCTAACCTAGAATCACTCGCTGACGCTCGTGATTCAATTATAGAATCCTTCGCTTACTCGGATTCAAAATAAACACTCGCAACAAAAAACAACTTTGCTCTCTTGTTGCACAAATAACTATTTCACCTCAGCACCTCAAACAGGCAGGTTTTGCTATGAGAAATCAGTGAGCAAAATCGCATTTTGCTCACTCCGTGAAACAAAGTAACTTTTTATTAAATATAATGACCCGGATAACTCACGTCTTAAATCGAGTTTAGCTCGACATGTTTCGGGCTAATCCGTAGCCCTTCGTCTTCGGAGCAACGCGACTCAGCGGCTGCTGCAACACGTCGTGTTAAGACGTGAGTTATCCGGGTCATTATATTTAATATGAGTGAGTCTCACGGTAGTTTCATGTTCAAAAGTAACTTTTTATTTATTTTTTTAAATTCCGAGTACAGTGTTGGGTCTACTTACTGAATTCCAAATATTTGAACTTTACTTTGATCTGTCATTTCACTTCAACACGATAAAAGCGAGAGATAGGATCAAATGTGTTGATTACAATCTTAAATTGAATTTTTGATATTAAAAAATATATCGATAGATACCTAATAAATTACATGACAACAAAATATTTCCAAAATGTAAATTTTCCCGTTCTTTAAATAACGTATACAACCTCGTTGCACGAAAGCCGCTTCCTCTTGTTTTTTTTTATAAAATAATTCCTTATACTACCTCTACAGTTGGAATAATTATTTGCTAAATGAGGGCTATCGTTTTTTGTCTCACTAGATGGCGCACTGTGTATGGCTTTCAGAGTCTGTTATTACGGGCGTTAAAACAAAGTTTAGATTAAAATCATATTTAAAACACCTTAAAACCGTACCATAAAAATATCCAGCCACCATAGTGTTGCGTAGTCCCGTTTTGTTCGGAAAAAAAGAGAGACAAAAAGTATCCGAAAGACAAAACTGTCTCAAAACACAGACATTCATTGCCCCGTAACGCATAATTGCCAATAATTAATTTTCAGGTAATGTAAAATATTTCACAAAAAAAATCTAATTATACATAAACCCCGCGTAGCTCACCAAATACTATGAGATTGACATTTCGGAGACCTCACGCTACACTAGCGCCGCTAGCGCGAATGAGGGCTATCGTTTTTTGTCTCACTAGAATGGCGCACTGTTGCGTGGAGGTTTTTAGTATGGCTTTCAAAGTCTGTTATTACGGGCGTGAAAACAAAGTTTAGATTAAAATCATATTTAAAAACACCTAAAACCGTACCATAAAAATATCGAGCATGCCACCAGTGTTGCATAGTCCCGTTTTGTTCGGAAAAAAGGGAGGAAAAAGGTTTCCGAAAGACAAAACTGTCTCAAAACACAGACATTCATTGCCCCGGAATGCATATTTGCCATAATTAATTTCAGATAATTGCAAAAATATTTACAAAATTATTCTAATTATAAATAAACCCGCGTAGCTCAGCCAAAAACTATGCGATTTGACATTTCGGAGACCTCACGCTACACTAGCGCCTCTAGCGGCGAATTCATTCGCGATAGCCCTCATTGAATGATTTTTTAACAAATCTATTTATGTTTATGTAGTAGAATCTTAATAAAATTCATATTTAAATCACATTTATAAAAAATTATACGTTTATTGTTCAACATTTTTAATGACCCCAAGATGAGGCTTTTTGCAGTAGGTAAGTAGGTATAATAAATATGACATATTTTACAAGTAAGTAAGTTTTAAGTTCAAATTACAATGCATGTTATGTTAAGAGTATGAGATTTGTATCGTACCTACTGGACACTTTTTCGTTCCGAATTCAAAACCTCTCTACTTGCCGGAGACTTGATCATTGTCTGGCATTCTTAACTTTTTAGTGACTTTATAAAGATGTAATGGCGAACTGTACCTATCATTTTTGAGTAAAGGTTTCTAAATGTTTCTAAATGTGATGAAAATCGTACACGTAAAATTGAAAAACCTTCTAAAAATTTACAAAATAAAAAAAGCATTTTTTTGCCTCTAGCTAGCCGCGATGTACCTAGGTATTATTATTAGTGACCCCTCCAAAATTTCAGGCTGCGACCGCGCCTGATCTGCGTGACGTAACGAAAATACATACGTGATCATGATCAGTCACACATCTTTCGTGCCGCGACGCATGCAAATGTGTGAATGCATAGGAAGTGCCCGCCCCCGCGCGATGCAGCCTTTATACCGTCAATACGCACAGTAAACAATCAGTGACATCAAGCCAACATCTTATTTCCTCGACTGTAAGATCTATATTGGACTCTGTCCGAACGTTTGTTTTGTTTGTTTGCTAACTGTACCTATTGGAACGAACGTATGTTAATGTTAACAGAAACTCATTACATATTCATTTTTATCGTGGCGAGACCATATACAGGACTATTCGGAAATTTCTCCATGCAGACAATCTACTATGGTATCTCTAAAAGTTTCGCGTCTGGTAATATTACAAGCTGTTAAATTGAATTGATTTGGAAAAGAAATTTTGTTTCATTTGTAAACAAACAGGTAGGTATAATAATATTAAGTAACTGCTTTGAGCGAGATCGCAAGAAAGCTGCAGGGAGCAATAATAGGTGTGTAAATAATAATTTGTTAAATTCTGGTCGAATTCATCGATACACAATCTGTAACTTTATGTGTACCTACAATGACGGGGTGGTTGGCGAAAGGGATTCCTAAAAAGTAGTATTGTTTTCAATAATTACTTACTGTAATGATTTTATACAATAGTTTTGATAGAGTACAAAATGTAATTTTATTATTGCAAATATCTAGAAAATAAAAAAATGATATTTAAGCACACCTATTAGGTAGTACCAGTAGAACTAGCGGATCAAAAAAAAACATTTTTCTCTTCATTATGCAGCTATAAACAGTCGAGGGTATAAAAATCTATATCGCCATATATGCCATATAGCCATAGCTCCAATTATATGTACTTATATTTTATGGACCAAGTGATTAATAAGGGTATTGGGTTATGAATAATCACAAGCTATATATCGGGCAAAGTGATAATTATTATCTAAACTTCATTATTTATCACATTGTCCGGTCATTATGAATATTGCTGGTTTTTGGGCAACTGAAGTCTAAGGGGCTGTTTCACCATCCATTGATTAGTGTTAACTGGAGGTTAGGTGTGATGCCGTCTCTATTTATTTTGTTCGAATAGACGGAGACGGCATCACATTTAACCGTCGGTTAACGCTAATCAATGGATGGTGAAACAGTCCCTAATTCTATCAACCGGAAAGTTAGTACGACGACGAGCGCAGCGAGGAAGGTGTTAGGTTCAATTGCGACCAAAACAAGAATTGAATTCTACCACTATAAATAACTTATTTTATAGATTTTGATAAATATTTAAATATACAGTTAAATGCATCTACAAAATGAAGGATTTTTTGTCAAAATTATAAATAATAGTAGTGAAGCATATATTTTTATCGCTCAGCCCAATAGGCGACAGACATTATGTATAATGCTAGGGCAATTTAATTATTTGAATAGTTATTATCGAATTGCCATTTCATATTGTGGTAATTTTTCATAATGCCCGGGCATTACGACCGATTTATCACTTGGCCCACAACATACAATAATGTATACATCGACCGACCTTATGGTTATGGTTACTGGCATAAAGGAGAATAGATATTTTTATTGTCTTGGTAACGTACGCCCTTGACTGTAAATATAGATCGCTGAGAACCAAATTAAAATAAAAAAATTCAAATGATTTATTCAGTAAATAGGCCGCAATGGGCACTTTTACACGTCATTTTTTAAACTACCAGCGCTTTCGGAAAGACCATCATTGCCAAGAAGAATGCGCCGCAAGAAACTTGGCAGAAAGTCATTATTTCAACCACATACAATAACCAAATCGGCCTTTTTATTTTGCCTAATTCAGTACCTACCTTGACTAAGTCTACGAAGAGCCCTCGAAATTAAGAGATAAGTCAGCTAGATGCTTTTTCATCAGATTTATTGCAGAACTTTTTTTCATTTAGGTACTTAATAAATTATTAGAGCCAAGTCTAAGGCGGCATAAGCCTCAGTATCGTGACGTGGACGCAGTGAGACAGATAGCTCCATTTGCTGTTGGGCGCTGTTGTTCCTAGTATAGCCCCATAAAATACCGTCCAGGAGAGGGTAGTAAATGCTCCATCGTTGTCTTGCTGGCGTGGAAATAAATCCCTGTAACAGCGTTAAAGCTATTTACAGATTACTTATAAAGACATACTTTGAAACAACAAAGAGGTTCAACATTCTTATCTCAGTGACTTAGTTGCAAATGAAATGCGACGTATTCTCATTCTGTACAAATCATGCTTGTGTCAAAAGTGCACTACAAGTGTGAGAAGTCTCATAATGATAGTACATAGGGTCGCGGTCGCCTCACTACGATTGTTACGACTGCTAATTGAAATGTCTTTCCCATTCAATGGTATCTTGTAATAACTTGGTGAAACTGCGTGACCTCCCATGGGAAATATACAGTTTAAGCTTGGCATTCTTACGTCATTTTATTAAGAATCCTATAAACTATATAGGGTTAACGTTCCGTAACGCTAAATTTCTTTCGGTAAGTATTTGACTATTTTAATAAATCGTAAATAGTTTACAATTTCAGAATAAGTAAAATGCATTTGGCCAAATGAAACCTTTGTGTAACGAATCATTAAAAAAAAACTGGCGAAATGAAAGGACATGCGCTTGGTATGTCTCAAATATTAATTTAACTAGTGACTTTAAAGTGAGTATCGTCTTTTTTGTGTTTTTTTTTGTATAATTTCAATTTTATAGCGCATTGGTTTTTACTACAGCGCTGTAATTTTTTAAGTGACAAATAAATAAATTCCTGTTAGTCGACTTCGTTTAAGGTAGAAAAGCAGTAGCACTTAATTACAGACTTTGGTTTTAATCATGTCATAGTGGTCGTTCAGTGATGTACTACTCCATATCGCCCGGTGTGGGCGCCGCTGCGACTTTCCCGTTCCGCTCCGTCGCGTCCATTTACGAGCATTTTCTTCGTGCTCACCGCGCGATTACTCTCATATGTAACCTCATTCACTCAACTGTGTAACAGCTTCATATTGGAAAACTCATTTTCTGTTTATAAACAACGCAACCCCTAATATTTAGCGTTTCGCGTTCATTGATGTATAAAGTTAGGGGCTGTTTCACCATCCATTGATTAGTGTTAACTGGCGGTTAGGTGTGATGCCGTCTCTATTTGTTTTGTTCGAATAGACGGAGACGGCAGCACATTTAACCATCGGTTAACGCTAATCAATGGATGGTGAAACAGCCCCTTAATGTCCATATAAGGTAAACGTACGAGTGCTCGACACGCTAGTGCCTATGCCCAATAGATATCACCTTGCTGTCACCTCAATGCTAATGACATAAAATTAAAGATGGCAACTATTGGGCCAGTGACGAGCACTCGTACGTTTACCTTACCTTCTTGGCATCCAGCGTTGCGAGATGGTCAGACAGACTACATCATTTAGGTACTTACCTAGTTTTAGGTAAATTTAGTTGCTTGTACAGTCACCAGCACCAATATGTGACAAACCAAACTGCATATATCTGACACGACTATATTTCTAGGGCCGGTAGGACGTGTCAAATATTTTTGCACGCTCCGCTGTGGCGGATATTAATGCAGGTGACCGTACCATTGAAAATGTCACTAAAGTATTATCATTTTAGCGTCTGTTCTAGGGTAAAAGTAAATCATAATAAAAGAAGAACCAATCAGTATAGAAATAACCTTTTACTATAATGCGTAACATTGTTTCATAACGGGCTACGTATCGACCACGATATCGTACACTTCACACAAAAGCCACGTGTAAGAGCGTGGGTTTCTCACTTCGGCCGTAAGAATTAAACTCACGTGTCTACTTCTTGTAGCCTCACATCAACAGCTTTACCGCGAATTTGTATCATGCATTGAATAAATAAGCTCTTATAATCTATATCATAAAACAATACACTTAACTGTCTTCATGCCTGTCTGGCTGACTGACATTATAATGAGTAGGTACTTACATATTTTTATAATGGCACAGCCTAGACCACCGAAGCCACGCACATAAAATTATTTAGTTGCTTTCGGAGCAATTAGAACAAATATACAAAATAGAAGGATTTTGAGACATCTACACCTAAAAGGACAATTAAGTAAAGCGGTCTGATACTATGGAAATTTAAAAGCAAGGTTTTTAATATCATAACGAGTAGGTAACTAAATGTCCACATTTCTCTTATTTTAAGTGAAAAAGCAATTTATACCAATCGGTAAATTCGGTTATTTAAAAGTTACGGTAGCTTAGGTTAATAATTATAAATAGGCAAATTTTCATACAGCAGAAAACCGGGGAAAATAGCACTGGGACGTTCAGGGAAAACAATTTGTTTATAGACAGTGAATGCAGTCGGAGTCGGTGGATGTGTATTTTTAATATCTTTTTTTTCTAATTGCCTTTACTTTCGCACTGTCGACTCGGTCCTCTCATAGTCATCGTTAAGTTTACCTATGAAGAGTTTATTGCTTGGACAGTACATTAAATTTTTAGCATAAAAATACTTCCTTAATAACCATTATTATCACTTCAAAATTGCAAATACAAATTAAAAAGAAATCTACTAGAAGGGTCTCTATATAAGCTTTTTCGCATCACCCTTAAGGTCTCTATCCACTACACTATACGGTTTAGAGAGAGAGTAATAGTACTACCGTAATGACAGTAATACGGTCATGCATGACACATGACGGCGTCGGTTCGTTAAGAAACGTGCTAGTGGGCATAGTCTCATACTTTTCAATACAAAGAATATATTTTTGCTTGACATGATTCTGTTACGGTCATGGTGTGATACGGTGTAGTGGACAGAGACCTTAATACAAACCGATAGCACATGGTTATGGTTTCAGTAGTGGTTTTGTAATCTTCTTCTACTTTACTAGAAATAAGACTCAAAGTGAGTAATTATAGGATTACGAAGGAAACCCTAGTCTTGCGGCGAGCCGAGGGCCCGCTGCGGGATAATGGTCGCGATGCATATTTCAAAATTGCAATTTGTAGTTAAGCGAATACCGGGCGATCACAGAGATAGATAACTAGAAATTGATCCTAACAAGTAACCGCTAACGGTATCTAAATTCGTAGACGTAAAGGATAGAGCGATCTACTTAACGAGTCAACTATTACAACAGTTATTTACATTACTATCTACTATTTTATACAAAATTTTCCTTATCAGCCTTTCTTTGTGGAACGTGCTACGCAAATTCACATTCCCCATAACGAGGAAATTAGTTTCAACAACCGTTTTTATATGACAATCGTATCAAAATCCAACTCCCCCTAACAGAGCACAGTCTTGTCTTTAAACCTTGTGGTACTATCGTAAGGCCAGCTATTACACGTCTTATTGGAATTAACCATTTCATTACAGCAGGCATTAAGATTTAACCATTAATGTTAGTTAAGTAGGTAGGTACATATATATTTCATCATTCATTTCCAATCGTAAAATTAGGTACCTACACGTAGATAATTAAATTACAATTTGGTTTAATTATTTTTTAAGACAAATACTGGTATGTACAATACTCTCAATGTAAGTAACTGGTGTAATATTTTTCTTATCTTACAATAATAATGACATGAAGGACATATTTGGCTCCTAATATTTTTCAAAGAGCGTATTTCTCAATCTCAGTGTCTGATTGTTCTAAATTGACCCATTTGGAACGCTTAATAACCTGCATTCTAATTAATAAACACATGGGTTACGTACGGTACGGCCCAGCCACAACTACGCTCAACTCTGGCTCTGTGGCGAGCGTTTCATTGCGTGTGTTTAGGTAAATACTGTGCGGCGAGCGTCTGGACTGCGCAAGGAGCAGGGCAGGGGGCTACTACGAAATTCGTTCGTATCGTACCGTCCTTCTCACTATCGTATTAAATATTAGCGTCATCGGGACGGCAAGATAAGAAGTTCTAATTTTGCACTTCATATTATAGGGCCAGGGTTATACTCGTCGAGCCACCGTCGAGTGTAGTTGCGGTCGGGACGTCAAGGAATATTTGAGGGCTCAGACGCGGTGGCGCAGGCGCTGGTCTTCGTCGTCGCTGTGCTCCTCCTGCAGCAGCAGGCTGTCGTTCGGGCCCCGCGGCGGCGCACGCGCACCCGCGCGCCGCGACCCGCCGCGGGAGAACATGCGCGACAGCTGAGTGAACTTCTTGCGTGACACTGTGGATTTTTATTGTTGACATAAAAAAAAAATCTACATATTTTGTTAATTTATTTAAGCAATTCCTCAGTGTGAAGTTTTGTGCCATTAGAAATGATAAATTATTTAAGATTAGGTATTAAATTATTGCAATGCTCTTGCAGGGTTCACGTTATAAGTAACTGTGTCTATTGTAAGATCTGTACACTACGTGAGAGCAATAAAGATTTTAAATTTGAATTTTATTTTATTTTTGTAATATGCCAGCTATTTTTTTTTTACTTATTATGCTAAAATGTTACTTTAGTGCATTTCGAGACTAAGCTCCTCTCTCTAGGGATTAAAGTATTTTTGTTTATTTACGTTGGACACCCCTAAACAGCCAATCACGGTGATTACTAATGGAAGATTATCGCCATTTTCACTGATTGTGTAGGTAAGACAATTTTTAGGGCGTGGAAATAACCTCAAAATGACAACTGTGCAAAAATATTTAAAAATACACGATTTAATTTATAACACTATTAATGATTACGAATATGAGTCTATTCAATATATCAAAGATGAATTCATTTTATTACTTATGTAAAGTCCAATTATAATTTTATAGTTTTATATTTATAGTTTTAAAATAGTTTGCAATTCTGCAATTCAAATATGCAAGCATTTAAAGCGTCACTTTACAAAAAAAAATTAAAAGAAAAAACCGCGTTATCATTTTTTTTGCTATTTGAATTGTGAGCAGCTGTCCATTAGTCGTATATGGTCGTATTGAGCTTACGTTTTAAAAAAATAAATATTGTAATTTTGAACAAAACGTGTTTTTTTACTCGCATTCAAAATGAATAGTAGTGTTTAACGCGAGACTAAACATAACCATAATGACACTTGTACTAGAGCCACCCTCGCTCTGCTCGGGTGGCTAAACATCTTGTGTCATTATGGCTTGTTTTAGCCCCTTGTTGAACAATCTATTATTTTAGGCTCGACGTACGTTATCAAAAATTTCAATCCGTTATTTACTATTTGCCTAGCTTCAGATTAATTTAAATAAATAAAATAAATAATAAATATCACGGGACAATTCACACCAATTGACCTAGTCCCAAAGTAAGCTTAGCAAAGGTTGTGTTATGGGTACTAAGCGGATAAATATAATTATATTTATAGATACATACTTAAATAAATACATATTAAACACCCAACACCCGAGAACAAACATTACATCTGAAAAATATTATACTAATAATAATAATAAATAATAAAATACTGAGCGGCGAGGCGTCTGAATTTATTTTCTTGGAATTTAATAGATATGTATTACCTATATTTTAAGTAAAGATTCAGATGATCTCTATAGATCTCTATAAGAACACCAAAAATCGCGATCATGCAAACTTAAACACGAAATAAGAAGCTCGGGGATACTTATTGTTCTTTAATTTTGTTCGGTTATTAATGGCATAATTAAAAGAAATGTACAATA
>NC_133488.1:13892307-13899449 GCF_025370935.1 Choristoneura fumiferana | reverse complement strand
ATGTCCTTAGATTAATGATTGGTCTCGCGCGCTCGCTCGACTAGATACCGCGGTAAACAAACAAAACGTTCGTGAATGCGGCAACTCAAATATTGTAGTGTGCGTAAGAACGGTGTAAGACAATTTGCATGGATGCTAGTGTGCGTGACGAATTGTGTTGCCAGCTGCTCCACTGTTACGAATTATTGGGAAAATAAATTATTCTGTGGTCTATTAAGTTACTGGTTAAAAATGTATCTTGGGAAATCTTAGAAATTAAGAAGTAATTAAGAGTGAATGTATTAATATGTTTGTGTATAGGTAAGGCGTAGGTTCTTTTAAAAAAATGGTAGGTATGATGTAGGTATATCAATGATCAGGCCTCACTTTTAATTAAAAATAATATATATTAAGGACATTCAATATTTACAAATTATTACTGAAAATTCATGGACTGAGTCACCAAACTAAGAAGTTTTGCGTACTTAACACGTTGCACCTATAGTTAAACCTAATATGATTTACAGGTTAATTAAAACTAAAATAAAAATATTGTTTTACAAAATATATATACATAGGTACATGCATACATACATACTTACATACGCTTGAAAAAAATAACCCTCCTTCGGCAGTCGGGTAAAAAGTTACATTTCAGGAAAATGGGTAGAAATACGAAAAAAAAATTTTTTTCGTTTCCCGTAATACCTAAGTAAATCAGCTGATCAGGCTTTGACTGGAAGACGAAAAAACATTTTTAATTTAAGACACATTCACCCCTTATTAAAAGTGTCGGGTAACAATTTATACACCTTCAGTGTATAAATATCACAAAGATAAACATTAAATAATATAGAACTAGGTTATGTATATATAATATTACGTTAGATACTTAAATAAAATAAGTTATTAAAATTTATCATCATTTAATGATGATAACAATAAAATTCAATTTATTAAAATCTCAACCACGGGTAATTTGATTCGTGTACGCGGCAACACAGAATGGCGTTTAGGATTCATGTTATTTTATTTTGTAATTTCGAAATTATACGATATTTACTGATGGTATGTGATCCCAGTGTCCTTCTTATTTCTTGTAGTATTATTTTTAAACAGTTTCACTGCGAAAACTGGCATTTTACTTCGGTTTATGACCAAAATTTAACAAAAAATCGGGACATGCACCTTACGCACAGTTTGTAACGCGACTGACTCGCCTCGGGCTCAGGTACGCCGATTTCGGAGTACTATTTGTTGCCGCATTTGACAAGTACCTACGCCAGCGTATCTAGTCGAGCGAGCGGCGAGACAATCATTTCATCTAAGCTAAATTCTCTAATCTAAAAATGAATTCAATTTATTACGTTGATAAAAACAACAGATAGAAAACAAAAAGCATATTGTTAGTAAACGGAAACGTTCACGTTTAGGTAACTCCTTATCAACCACGAGCGGTTGGCATAAGCCCTTGCTCAAAACAAAGAATCGACACAATATTTTATCGAAGCAGTAACGACGTCGTGAGCGGAAAAGAACAACTGTAATAAAGAGCCTACAAGTTGTTTGGTTAGCGACCAACATAAATAGGAAGTTGGCGAGCGTGCGTGTTGGGGACCTAATCCAGTGGATCGCGCGGCGGCGCCGCCCGCGCCGCCAACCCGAGCGGTATTAATTCTCGTATTGACTCAGTAAGTTTCAATGCAAACTTCCTTCCTTTACTTTGTATTTTCCCGCTTTCATGAAATACTCATTGAATTTCAAGGGAAACACTTATGAACAATGATCATTTCTGTGTTAAGTGGTTTTTCTTAAACGCTACGAAGTTAGCTTAGTCAAAAGGATGATCCCTTTCCGACTTGCAATGATATTTCTTATACTCGTAGGATGATGTCGAAAGTCGAAAATGTTTATTTAGACAAAATTTTACTTATTCACAGAATCACAGTAATATTGTTCAAGTATAAAACTAACATTCCGCAAATATCCTGGACTTCTTTTTAGTATTCCGTGTCTCAAAAGGACAAACTAAACCCTTACAGATTTTTGAGACACAGAATCACTAGCGGATCACCTGCGTGTCTGTCTGTCTGTCTGTTTGGAAGTCTGTCAGAGCCAATTTACACTGAAAATCCTGAAAGAATTGAGTTAAAATTTGGTACGCAAAACACAAAAACGTAAATAAATGAATTTTAATCAAAGGGGCTAATTTCGGAAATTAACAAATGCAAATAATTATCATAATGACACATGCCATTAAAGCACATAAAAGTGCTTGTTGTGAGAATCTGAAAATTAAATATTTATTTGTAATAATTTCAAAAATAAATAGTTTTGAAAACACTGTTTAAGAAAACAGACAAAAAAAATTACCATTCCTCTTATTTCCGATATCATTGGGTCTAAAGTTGCGAAAAATGTACGAGTACGCAAAGTATAGAACCGTTTCTACGCGAGTTCAACACGCATTTATCTGGTTTTTCTATTCAAGATAGATTACGAATCCTCGCGATATGTAGACCCAGAAGTAACGGTTCCATTCCACATTAAAAGTAATTTTTCACACCTCTCCTTCAGAAAAGTAACTTTTCCTCCCTGACCAGAGGGAGCAAAGTGCAACTTTTCTGTTCAAGGCTTTTCTAAGTGTTTTATTGCAAATGTAATTTTTTGAAGTTGTTAATTGTAAAGCCACACCATTTTCTATGCTGGTTGTTCTTTAATAATATTTAGAATTCATTTTCTCAAGTTTCTTAATGCTCGGTGTGAAAAGTTGTATGAGCCACTCGGGAGCAAAATTATTTTCATCTTGGGCGTTACAACTTGAAATCCCTCAATTACGCTCAGGATTCTACTTAATATCAACTTCAAAAATGCATTTTGCAATAAAACACTTAAAAAAGCCTTGAACAGAAAAGTTGCACTTTGCTCCCTCTCGACAGGGAGGAAAAGTTTTTCTGAAAGAGAGGTGTGAAAATAACTATTTAACCCCGACGCAAAAGAGGGGTATTATAACGCTGTGACCGCTATGTGTGTCTGTCTCTCTGTGTATCTGTCTGTGGCACCGTAGCTCTTAAACGGGTGGACTGATTTGAATGCGGTGTTTTTTATTTGAAAGCAGGTTTTCTAGCAATGGTTCTTAGACATGTTTCATCAAAATCGGTTCAGCCGTTTTTTAAGATATTGAACTTTGAAGTGACAAAGTCGGGGGTTTTCCGACTTTTTGTTGGTTAGGTTATATGATAATATAAATATGAAGCTTTACCAGCTGAATTTCACTAACATTTTACATCACGTCAAAAGCATTGAGCATTTTATGATTAATTAAACTGAGAAATTATAAGCGATGAAAATTAAAAATTAACGCTACAATAAAATTTTAAACAGCTAGAGGTATTGAGCCCGGGGCGGGCTACAATTGTTAAGGTTTGCTGCACTCATTTCTCATTTCGTATCGACAGAATAAACAGAAGCGGTTTCATTAGAGATTCGCCCGCATGTCATAGAGTTAAGAACGTTGAATCTCAGTAAAATGGTACATGATTATTATTTTAAATTTAAAAGTGTCAGTATGTAAGTTTGTGTGTTGGTGTGCGTGTGTTAGACACATATACATAGATACACGCACATAGATTCCTTTCCACTCTTAACGCCTAGACGGATTCTGGTGAAAATTGATTTCGGATTAGCTGGATTTATGGAAAAATATAAATCAAGTAAGTCCATCGTCGTACATGCGTTGTTGCGTAGATGCGT
Organism: Choristoneura fumiferana; assembly: GCF_025370935.1. NCBI lineage: Eukaryota > Metazoa > Arthropoda > Insecta > Lepidoptera > Tortricidae > Choristoneura > Choristoneura fumiferana. The sequence continues at coordinate 13,895,717 of NC_133488.1, read as the reverse complement.
TCATCTACTTACTTTTGCTTTTTATGGCTAGACGAAAGACGAAAATTTCCTATGCGAAATCATAATATCATAGTAAAAGAGAACAAGTATGCACACTCCGACCCTTTAGGAGACTTAACTGCCTACTCCCGCGCGGACGCTTAGGGTTGTCGATGTCTATTTTAGATTAATTAATTACCTACCGGCAAATAATTTTAGTATGAAAGTTAACTAAAAATTTACTAATATCTGTGTTTAGGGAAACAAGATTCTTTGCCGCTCTATTATTATTATTATACTAAATTTAAAAATCCATCCATCCATACTAATATTATATAAAAGCGCAAGTGTGTTTGAACGTTTGTCCGTCTTTCACGCCGTAACGGAGCGACGGATCGACGTGATTTTTCGCATAGCCTTGAGTGGCAGCGCCATATTTAAAATTTACTGTCAAGTGGCGCGCCATTTTGAAAAATCTCCCTTGAGTGGCAATGACACCTACGAATTAATTTTGCGAATTCGCCAATTTATAAAAAAAAAATAATCACAAAAAACCACTTAATGTTAGATCGATCCTACGTATACTGGTTACAAGTGACAAATTTCTGATTTTAGTTTTTTGCAATTTTGTGATTAATATTTCCTTATTTACCTACCACAAAAAATTTGCACGGATATTCCTATTAGTTTTGGAAATAAAGTGACGTATATGAATGCATCTAACACCGTTTTGCTAATCGGTACAACGTATACTGAGGCAACCGACATGCACCACTATACGCGGCACCGATATTGTCGCGCGGGCCGGGGAAGTCCAGTGTAACTGGCAGTTGCCTCAGTGTACGCGCTAGCCGTCGCTGCGTGCGGACCGTTTAAACTGTTCTACGAACACATAATTTGATAGTATATATAAAAAAACATGTTTTGGTCTGACAATGCGGAGGGCAAGACCACAATTGCCGTATTTCTCATAGACAGTCATGGAAACTAAATCCAATGTGAAACTCTTTTCGTGATCTATTTCGCTATGATTTCTTTGGCAAATGTATGGGATGTCAACATAACATTGGTAGTACAACGGTTCCACCCCAGTACCAGTACGTGATTCAGTTTCCTCGGCTATACCTACATGTACGCGTGCTATAAATATAACATTGCAGTATTACATTGCATTCTGGTAGTTGAAAGAAGGCGAAGGCATGCATGCTTTAATTAAAATGAGAACAGTAAATTTCAATATACCTACAGGTTGATAAAAAAAATCCTGTACTATACTGTAACCCATATTAGGGCTACTGATTACTAATACGATATAAGTGGGAAAACATCGAAATTAGAAAGTCTTCTTGCGACTCCACTTCCATGCAAAACTTTTTTTTTTTCGAATCACAGTATTTTTCTACTTGATCATATTAGTAATTAGTAGCCCTAATGTGGTTTAAAGTATAGTACAGGTTTTAATAACCCCCTATACACATTTTTTTATACACACCTAAGAAATGGTACCTGGCTATGTATATGGCGAAAACGGGTAAACCGTATGAAGTTATAGAAGTTTCCCAAGACTCAGAAACAGACACAAAATTTAAATCTATTGTCAAGAAAGACATTAATATATAAGGCGTATTATTAAAATTAATGATTATATCATGGATAGGGAAATTTGGAAATAATTCCGATCCGCATTGGCGAGTGCTTACTCCAAATAGCGAATTGAGAACTGTTTTAAATATGTAGTTGTGCTAAATACTTGTGATGTATAGATATCACTAAAATATGATTGTAAATCTGTTTACAAAATATACCTAGGTTTATTGCCAGACTCTTCTCAACAGAGGTTTTTTCGAACCGGTGGTAGAATTTTTTTGACATTCATAAGTGCTCGTACAATCTAAATTGAATAAAGATATTTTGACTTTGACTCAATATTTCATGTCAAAGCTTGGCTTAAGCAAAGTGCTAATCAGACTCGCGCACGAAGGGTTATACCATCTATACAACTTCATTAGGATTAGCAAAAAAATGGCAAAAAAAAATACATTTGTTGTATGGGGGCCCCCTTAAATATTTATTCTGTTCTATTTTTGTTATATATATATTATATCGACTACAGTTATACATAATCTGTGAAAATTTCAACTGTCTAACTATCATGGTTCATGAGATACAGCCTGGTGACAGACGGACGGACAGCGAAGTAGTATATAGTAGGGTTTCCGTTTATACCCTTGGGTACGGAACCCTGAAGAGGCACAAAAAGCTAACCGTTATGTTACAAATGGGTGCGATGCGATATATGTATCACATGAGGAACCTTTCACAATAAAATACGAGTACACATTTGAACAGGAATAATCCATTGAATGTGCTTCCATTAATTTAAAGCACTTAATACATTACTTTTCTTAATAAAACATTTATATTTCAAGTGAGGTTTTTTATAAAGGTATATTTCTGTATTTTGTATAGCACGTTTAAACATTACTAGCGGTATATTGGTACAAGTGGCATGCTAATGTTAGCGTATAATGATGCAAGTAAAAAACGTTAAAATCAATAGATGAAGGGAAAAGAGCATCTTTTTTATTGTTCATTGCAAGCCATATAAGTATTTCATCTAAAAAAATCATATACAATATAAATATCGTAGATCAGTAATCTACGCATTACGCCGTATAACTGGAGCAAGTGGTAATTAGCTCAGTATACCGCACAACTACAAGATGTAAAATACGCGTATAGTAGTGTATTGCATTTTCTCAAAAACTATAAGAAAATTCAAAATCCATGAATACAGGTAGAAAGCAAATATTTTCTTTGGAACCAATGCAAAATTTTGAAAAGTTATATCATCAAATGAGAAAGTTACAGGTTTTGGAACCTTTAACAGCTCTCCTGTAAATTAATGATTATGCACTTGTACGCAGTATACGTAGGAGGTGTCGAGATAAGCCTTATCAGTGATAGTTTAGCATAAAATGGCATATCTATTAAATAACAATGAATGACCTTCAATTTCTGTGAACTTTATTATTCATTATCAAATATCTGATAACCAAATTTTTCTCAGTCATGTACATAATTACAAAATAAAACAATTACCTGTAGAAAATACTGATTTATTACGTAAAATATTATTTATTTACGAAACATGATGAAGTGATGGCGACTGTCTCATGTTTCCGTACACATAATACTATAACTTTATTGTCTATAGGTAGGTAGGTAGGTATCTATTATTTTTATGCGTCCCTTGCACGAAACTATCACACTATACCTATACGAAAATTACGTAAGCACGAAGTACGCGAACGTAAAAGGCGATCATCGCAAGACGAGCGAGCTAAAATCGAAACATACGGCACTGACAGCACAAAGCCTTGACTAAAAAAACTTAATCTCCTTAAATTATCAGTGTGTGCGTGCGGCGG
>NC_133488.1:13828043-13892207 GCF_025370935.1 Choristoneura fumiferana | reverse complement strand
TATCAGCGTCTTTTTTTGCCCGACTTATGGCTAAGCTTGATAGAGCTTAAGAACGACTCGAGACTGGTATTTTGAAGTTTATCTGCTAGATTTTGATGGTAAAGACAGGTAAAGACTTCCTTCTCCTGCATAGATGCGGGCACGCCTATAACAACCACTCTGGGCTTACGTTTATGAGGCTCATCGATCGTAAGGCCTGAGTTCGTAAGCTGTACTGACTGCTTAAGCTTCATGATGATTAATGACAATAAATACTACGAGTTTATTACACGGGTCAATTATAAACAGTGGCGAGTGGCTCAATAATCCCTGTTCGCGATGGTACAGGTGTCCCGTTAATAGTATGACAAACTTAAACAGGAGATAGGTGGGCGAGTCGTCTATCAACTATTGAAAAATGACCTTCGTCAATGTCTCACCGTATCCGAGAAATATCGATTTTTCCAAACTAACGTTGGTTGAAACATCCCAAATTTATTTGAAGCTTGCGACCCTAAAAATACTGCTGAAGTTGACGCCAATATTTCAACGTCAACTTATATATATTTTTTTTAGGTCATGCTTTATTAGAGAATTCTCGCGACTCATGCCGAATTCCCGATACTACCCGCGATCCGAAGTTAAGAAACGCTGCTACTCATAGTAGCCGCTTGAATGCATCAAAATGTTTTTGAGTACTTTGTCCTATCCAATATGTCATCGTCGCTTACTGTATCCGTATACAAAACGACTGAAACCGTGAATTCTGCACGACGTGAACGGTATTACATCCCACTATAACGCGTGCTGAAGGCTACACGTGAGAGATAAGGACAAAAAATTCCGTCCATGACGTATATCATCTACATTACTGGGAGTCTTTTTGATTATAATTTATTTTATGGCACTTGATAAGAAGAGTCTACATGGAAAAGAGGACTTAACGACAAAACGGTCAGATGTGTATACCACGCGGCATGCACTTTTGTAATGTTGTCAAACTTGTGAATTATTTTTTAAATATAGTTTATTTGTATTAACGTTAACTGGAACATTATAGTTATTGAGGAAACTTATGAGTAAGAACACGCCTGAATTAATTCAATCGGTTATTGGGAAATGACAGTAAGCGTCGTTATTAACTGTTTAATAATTTACTTGTAATTTTGCTTTAATCCGGCGACATTCCTTTCTTTACTCTACTACACACACACTGGGCCGATCTCAATCATCGCTGCCACTCAAATATGTTCTTAGGAAACCACATGTAGCTTTTTTATTCAGAAGTAAACCAGGTTCCAGTATAAATATAAATATCACGGGACAATTCACACCAATTGACCTAGTCCCAAAGTAAGCTTAGCAAAATAATAATAAAAAATTAATTTATTTCGGGCAACTTGGCCCATACAATAAATATAGCAAAGCTTGTGTTATGGGTACTAAGCAACGGATAAATATAATTATATAAATAGACACATACTTAAATACATATAAAACACCCAAGACCCGAGAACAAACATTCGTATTTTTCATACAAATATCTGCCCCAACACGGGAATCGAACCCGGGACCTCAAGCTTCGTAGTCAGGTTCTCTAACCACTAGGCCATCTGGTCGGGTCAGTACTTGATAAGATAGAAATAGTTAGGAACTTAATTGGATTGACACAGGTTGATGATGATCAAAGATAAGATTTTATTGTGGCACTTTTCAATGCCAACCAAGTTATATGTCAATTCACAAAAGCTGGCACGAATGTTCTGAATGAGTATATGAAAGTACAATGTGAGTTATCATTTAAATATACTCTTCACACGAATATAAAAATAACACGCATCAGTCATATTCCTACAAAAATGTCTAAGTGACATTACTTCCGTATAATACATTCGTGCCAGCTCTTGTGAATCGATCTGTATACATCACACCAATTTTGATCACTTTTGCCAGCCTTGCCACATAGGTATTGAACATTGTATTGCCACTTAGGTTAAAGTCGCAACTATGTCGAGAAATCGACAGATCCACAAATATGTGTGACGTAATTCATAGATGGCTCCATCAACTTTTTCTTGTCTTTGCCCAAGAGACAACAGTGACAGAGTTGCTTTAAAATAATGGGCTTGTAACTACGACAAAAATGTAGGCTTGATGAATTTCAAACACATATACACTTGCACATTAAACAAAAAACTGTTGTAACTCACGATGGGGGTTTTGAGTTAAGTATACAGAAAAACAAGAAAGAAAAAAAAGCTCGATTTTCTATATAATTAAATCAAAAACCCCATCGAGTTACGACGGTCTTTGATTTCAGGTGCGACATAAAAACGCATGGTTTTAAAGAGTTGTCCAGGGGACGTAACCATCGCAACCAGGTACAAGAAAAAGTTGTTTGACCCAGATGGTCCCTGTCTCCCTGTTGAGTGTACCTTAAGCAGCACGGCCAAGAGGAAGGCGGAGAGCACGACGAGCGCGAGCGCGGGCGCCGGCAGCTGCAGCAGCTGGTCGCGCCACGGCACGCGCCGCGTCTCCGCCACCAGCCGGTGGATCGAGCGCAGGTAGTACAGGTAACCGGTCGCCGTCAACCTGCCACAGACATGCTACGTTAACACCTCCTTACTAAATCAAAAATTGAAGTTCGTATCGTACCGTCTCTCTTACTCTTGAAATTGAGATAGACCTACTATTTACGGGCTTTCACTAAGCTGACCAGATACAAAGATTGCGCGAAGCAAGCAAAGAGAAACGGCGGGGTAAACTTCGAGCCGGCGTTCTGTTTCATCAAGACAATGCACTCGCTCACAAGGCTAGTGTAGCAACGGCTGCTATTCGCGTAATGCAGAGTTCGAAATATCCGTTAAACCTCACCCTCAGCGACTTTTATCTCTTTCCAAGACTTAAGGGAGACCATAGAGGCAAAAAAATTTCTAATAATAGTGAGGTAATGGCCGCTGTGGATGCATCTTTTGAATGAAAACAACATACCTATTTATCAAGTATTTATCAAATGGCTATTAGGTAGGTACTTGTTACAAAAATGAAAGTTTGTGATACGGCGAAGCGCCGATGTGAAAATAGATTATCGTGATCATTTTGATATATAAAAGTCACGTAAATGTACATTATTTCAATAATAGGTACATAATTATCTTGGAAGTATCAAGCTACTTGTAAGGGGGAGGTAAAACAATCGTACACGTGGTCTCGACCTTGGCAATAGCCATAATATGGCGCTGTTTGTATACCGGTTTATACCTTATACGTTATTTCCTTTCGTCACAAGGTGAAGGTTGCTTGTTGCAGTGGGAAAACAATTTTTCATAGTCTGTGTCAATGTAATGAATATTACTACAAGAGTTCTGTTACTTGTCTTATTTTTAATGCAAGCATTAGTCTAAAGGTTTTTTTGCTCGTAAAACATCCTAAGAAGCGACGACAATAAAGTAACATTAACTAAGTACTTTTTATATAAAGTACAAACGTAACATTTTATTTATTAAAGAACAAAAAAGATAAACTGGTAATTTTTTGCACTTGTGGTGATAGATTAGCAAAGAAAGGATTCACAGACTGGCGGATTTACATAATCATTCAAAAGAAAAAAAGGCATAAAACGTATTGAGTGAGATGACAATTCAATTAAATAAATTATAATTTTTGATTAATTAGTAAAAAGTTTAGAAAGCGGACACAGTTTTGACTTATATCAACTGAATAAGATAACTTACTTATTTTGTAATTTTTCCCTTGCCTCAAATAAATAAACGGCTAACATGCTCACTACTACTATCCTCGTACTAGGAATCATACATGCAACTTGATATCTACAATGTAATCTTACTATCGTACTAATATTATAAATGTGAAAGTTTGTGAAAACGTTTGGATGTTTGTTACTGAATCACGCAATAACGGCTGAACGGATTTACATGAAATTTGGCGTACATATAAACAAAGATCTGCATTGAGACATGGGATACTTGATATCCCGGTAATGCGTTCCCCTGGGATAACATTTTAAGTTTAAACAAGAATAGAGGGCGCTGTCCAAGAACGGTGACGTACCTCAGCTCCCAAGATGACGTGACGTGTTAACTTCGTTTGCAATTAGTAGATAACGTTGTCCTTTCAAATTGTTACCGGCACCTTTTTCAGGCCAAACTCGCAATACATTTTATTTATTGCGTTGGCATGGCAACAAAAATCTTGTAAGCAAACTGTTCATTGTCGTTGTATATTTCAAAATTTGCATGGACATATTATAACAGTTCAGTTAAGACGGCAATTAGCTATTTCTAATGCGGGCGAAGCCGCGGGTTAAGGTTAGTAGTATTATAAATATGCTTACACTGTGATCGCGAAGTCGAAGATCTGCAGGCAGAAGAAGGGCAGCAAATGCGCCGGCTTGCCGCGCGACGCGCCGTATATCAGCATGAGAGTGATGGCCAGGGTACACACTGTAACCAGTGCACCCACATCCACATCATCTAGTGCACATAACACATTAACATGGCTTCATTTAGAAACTATTGAATCGATGCTTCGAAGTGATAGTTGAGTCTAGGCATTATGGCGGTGCAGAATGCAAGATAAATTTTGCGAGGCCTTATCACGGCACACCATACATTAGATGGCGGATTTTTAAATGAGGAAAAAAACTAAAAACTTTTGAGGCGCGAATAAGTAAGCTGTGGCCCACGTCGCCTACGCCTAGCGCCCGCCTCCGGTTAGGTATGTCAGTTCCAAAAAGATTTATGAACAGAGCTTCTATTGTAATATAAGTTCAAATTTGTAATGACAATCATAAACCCATTTGCAAAGCCTTTTTTTACCAAAACAAGTTGCATAACTAGGCATATTATTTATATGTAGGTATATATTGAAATATGGGCCAAGCGCTTCTATTTGCCATGAAGCGCAATGTCGTTGAGATCCGATGCATACCTATAGAAATACAAGAGAGCACAGTGAAAGTATGTACCACCTCGGCCATATTGCATCTCAATACAACACGACTTTGCGCTTATTGAAATCATCATCCCTGCCAAACAATAAATAAACAGGGAGTTGAAAATTATTAAAGCGACAATTATTTAAGAAAATGTGCAAAAATATTTTCAAAGGACATAGAAATAAGTTGTAAAAATGACAAGACATAAGTAGACATTTTAGAGAATAAAGCTTTTTATAGTCTGCTCATTTGCTTCATTGAATGCTAAATTACTTGTTTACCTGCAAGTTGCTAGTAATTGACAAACTAATCAACTTCTATTCGTCACGTGTCTCAGTGTACCCAGTTGATGAATTAGTAAAAAAAAACCTGATTGTCTAGAACTCATCATGTCAAGTAAATTGTCTTTTTTGTGTCTGCACATAGTTCCAGTACATAGCTATGGATCTATATAATAATCATTGTTTGTAACATAACATGCCTATCTTATCAAACACGCGTACGCGTTTAATTCCAGTTATAAAACAATGATCGATTGTTGCACAAAAATAATGCAAATAAGATTTGTTTTACAAAATGAACAATTTACCATTCAAATATGAATGATATTTCCTCCTTGCGTCATTTAATGTTGGAAATAATAAAGGAACTAATGGCGTCAGATAGTTGTGGTTAGTGAGTCAAACAGTCATTATAATAAACACAATTCAATTTAACTTATAAACGAATTTAACAGTTGCTGTAATTTTGAGAATGTTTACATGTCTTGATATACCAATGCCTACAAACTGAGCAAGGAGCCTTGTCATCAGCTGGGGCATAACCGAGGCAAAAATATTATAATATTATATTATTATTTATTCAGTTTGAAACCAACAAGCACTGCCAATGTTCACACAGTAGTGGTCTACTAGCTGCGAAAAATAACACACTTTTTTGGGGGAATTACTTTTCTACACTTAAAAGTTAATCAGTCAAAGTGAATGTGGCAACCAGAGCTATTTCGTCTCTTTTTTAAAAGTACATAATTATACACCTCTTTGCATTTCAGAGATATGCTACAATTAGGTTGGTTGACACCACTGGTATATTGAAGATATTGCATTTCTGTAATATGCATCCATACCTATTGCAATAAATATGGTCTATCCTATAAAATAATACCACAATATGAAAATGCATTAATGTAAGTACTGACCATAGCACCAATAGCAATAGCATAGCAATGCTAGGTTTTGTTTCGACAAAGCAAACATCTCTCCCTTGCGACAAAATTTAGTGTACTGGGTGTGTAGTTGATCTTAAACAAAGGTACTCAAAAGGTTTTAAAAGGTACTCACGATAAATAAGCGTGTGGTCCCGCGGTTGGGCGGCGTGTTGTGGGTAAGAGCTGGGCGGCGGCTCGACGTTAGAGAGCGGCGTGGGCAGCACGGCGGCGCGCTCGCCGTAGTCGGGGCCCGGGTTGGCGTCGCGCTCCAACTCCTCCATTAGCCGCGGATCACGCACCACCGCTGCTAGGAATCCTAGCGCTATCAGATGCAGCATCTGGAGAAAACGAGTCTTTTATTCTGTGGATGCCACAGCATAAGCATGCAACTGCCACTGTATTATAACCAGTAGTAGTAAGTGAGTAGGCACTAGAGGGCCTACTTCGAAGTTTGAAAAACGAAGTTCATATCGTACCATCCCTTTCGCTCTCATATTAAATTGTATAAGTGTCAGAGGGCTAGTGCTGCCTACCCTGCTGTGGGGGGTGGTGGTGTGCTGCTGTGGCGCACACTACCAGCTGACTACCCTGGAGTTGACCCAATGCATGCTCCTATTGATTGACACAACCAAACAGAATTTGTAAGTTTTTGTTAAGTGTTTCATTTGAATACATAATAAACCCTTTGGCTAAAGGTGTTTTTTTTACTTACTTCTTTTATACATATTAAGTACACCCCAATAAGAAATTAGAAATTGGAAAAATTATACTTCCAAGGTTTACTAGTTAGCTACCAAAAAAATGAACTCAGTTTATGTTGTTAAACCTGGGCTAGAGTTCAGTACCATATCTGACATGACAAAGCAAGCATTAGCAGTTAACTCAGTTAATTACATTTAATTCACATCCTACAAGTGGCCTTTTGTTGGTCTTAAAAAGTAGTCTACTTTTACTGATATATAACAAAAAAAAGTGTAAATAATACCAGATTTCACAACTTACCAAGTGCCATGTTCCTAGAAGGATGGTTCCCGTACGGACATGGAGACAGAAACAACAGCGCCACTCACTATTGCGCTCACTCCCCAGCTTGGGGCGAAATCTGAGCATGTTTATTACCTATGCAGAAAAATAATAATCAAATCAAAGAAACACTTGAATTAAACAATATTGTAACGGATAACTCACGTCTTAAACCGAGTTTAACTCGACATGTTTCAGGCTATTTCATAGCCCTTCTTCTCATCCGTACAATATCATTTAATATAAGTGAGTCTAACGGTAGTTTCATGTTCAAAAAACTTGAATCATTATACCATAATGTGGAGGTATAACTTTGACCTACATTTGTTCATGTCAAAATAATTTAAAATGGATTTTAGCAAAAACATTCCAAAGCGTTGTCATGTTATTCTTTAATTTTGCTTTTGATGTTACTGAAAGTAGTTCCAAAATCAAAAAGTTAATTGTTGAGGTTTGGAATGTTTTTGCTAAAATATGTCCAAATGTTACTTCTTTCTGTGGTTCTTTTTTCAGGGTAAATAGTAGTTAGAGATTACCAGTAGTCTTAAGGACATTTCCTGCACAAAAAAAGTTAGGGACTAATGTAGTCTCTAGGACGTGTGATGGGTTAAGCCAACAAAGTATTTAGAATATGTTTTTGATAATTGATATATGGATTATGTCATTGAACATAACATGGAGAAGAAACTGGCCCTTGCTCCTTTGGCAGGAAAGTTCATAGTGCCCAGTTTGGTTGACACTAATATAATAGGGGGAAAGGTGTGGTGAACACAGCATGTTGCATATTAGTAGGTATGGCTACACTGAGAGTGCCCTTACATACAGCACTTGACTTGTTTATTTATCCTATAGCATCTTTTGCTTGGTTGGCAAGTTCAAAAAATATGTTTTGCATGATTTAAAACAAAAAATTGTTTATTATCTCAACTGTTGAAATTGTAGTAAATTATTCTTACCTACTAAAGTACTTGGTGAAACAATAACAAAAAATAATGGCGAAGGAGGAAAAATAATGCTTTGATTGCGTGTTAAGTGTATACGGGAATAAGCATAGGGAAGATAATTTTAATTTGAAGGTCACACATTACCTGGTTTATGCACTATATATTATGTTATGAATAGTTTCTGAACACAAGGTAAGTGTCGCTGCCGAGCCGAAGGTTTTACGTTGAATAGTAATTAGGTACATGTAGCACAATATTTAGAATAGATATGTTGGCCATTTAGATAGATATAATGTCACATAGGATTCAGTAGTACAGACCTGTTTGATCAATTCTTATTAGTTTTTATACACCCAAACAAACAAATAAAAACACAATATTGGTGTTTGTTCCAGAAAAAATCTGCGTAAGTATCAAGTACTGAATCGAAAACGAATAACGTCATTCATACGAGACAAACGTCAAACTCACGACAAGGCTTGTCGGACAAGCTCACGACCAATTTTTTGCGATGAAAGAAATTGATGACAGCCACAATGCCCACACAGATTGGAACTGTTACTTAAAACGATTAAAAGATTGTCTTGAATAGTCTGTTTGACAGAACCAGTAAATGTAGTCATGTCATCAGTGTTGCCAATTTAGCGACTTCGTCGCTAAAAATTACGACTTTTGCTTAAGTATTAGCGACCAAAGAAAAGTTTTGACGACAAAAATGGTTTAGCGACTTATCTGGCGACTTTTGGAATTACAATTAAACCGACACAACGAGACAGAATTATACACTGCCAAAAGATCTATAATGGAAAGCGACAAACGCGCTTGCGCCCCAAATTCAAACTTTATTTAATTAAAGCTCCATTCGTATATGCTCTAGCTTAAGCTACTAAAAAAAATCAAATCAAGACATCCAAATTTCTTTCATATCTAAGTTTTACATTTATTTGTTTATAAAGTAGCTTTAATTGAATGATAAAAAAAACTTTTTTCAGTAATTCGGAAATCTAATTTGTTTTTTTTTTTCATCTGGGATGATAAATTTGTTTTTTTTTTCATATCCCAATCTGAAAAATCCTGCCTGAATCCGCTCGCTTCTGGCACAGAATAACTAATAGTACTAGTACTACCGTGCTCCTGGTGGAAAAAATGTTAGCGACTTGATTTTGAGTCTAGCTAGCGCAGGGTTTCTTAAACTTTTTGCAGTCACGGAGCACTTTCACAATTTTAAACAATTCCATGGACCCCTATAAAGAAATATGTACTCGTAGTGTTGGAAATGAAAAAAAGCCTTATTTGTATTAATAAAACTACAATACAACGACAATACGTCTCGTCAAGTTTACTACACAATTTCCTAATAGATATGTTTTCAGACTGACTTACTGCGGACCCCTGATACACATGCTACGGACCCCTAAGGGGTCCGTGGACCCCACTTTAAGAAACCCTGAGCTAGCGTCTATCTATTTTTTCATAGCTACTCGAATTTCTGGGAGCTGGCAACACTGCATCTCATGTCATGAGTTTTATGTATGACTCTTATCTCAGTCCCAGTTGTTTTGTCAGAAAATTTGTGTTTAGTGGACTGTGGTAAAATAAAGCATAAAATAGTAATATGATTCAATCGCATGTGTATTTGAATAAGTAATTTATGTAATGTTGCAGCTATAATGGACAAAGTTCCAGACCAAATCGGTTACCTGGTGCTTACAGAGGACGGCGCTGTCCTCGAGTCTGGCGGAGAGCTAGAAAACGATGAACGTGTCGCTACGATAGTAACAGACCTTATCAGTTTGTCAAATAAGTAAGTAAACTACTCTTAATTAATTCCAGATACTAACCGGTAAGGGAGGTGATAATATATATATGACTCACTACCGCTTTAGTTAATTACCTTGTCTTTTTACAGAGTGGATCCTGTGGCTTTTACACCGACCGAACAATTTAAGAAAATATCCATTACATATGATGACCACTGGTTTCTTATTTGCATGTCCAACAAAAAGATATATGTAGTGAAACGGAATATATCAGTACCCGCTAGTGAACCAAATTCTGTTATTGTTTGAGCTCCATCAAGTTACTGATCAACATGGGACGAAATTTACTAATGAGTAGTCTGGAGAATGCCTCATTTAACATAATATTCCAAATTATATTCCGATGTGTAACATTCATTATTAACGCGTGGGTGATCAGGAATGTGGGTCATGAGGTCCTGGGTATCATGAATGTTCGTCTGTTGCTATTGGAGAGCACAATACTGTTTCTGAGCAGGGAGCCATTCAACAGAGCTTGTCTTGGACAAAAGGATGAATTTAGCTGGCATCAAATCATCAACCAAATCTGGTTATCAGTGCCTCTGAGCTGCATTCTATCTTTATTCTTTGTTTATATTTGGTTGAATGTACTGCCATTGGGTAATCCAGAATATGCTTTTCAGTATGCCTTTGGCTGCTGGAGCGTGGCCTTATCCTGTGTTATTGAGCTGTGCTCAGCTAACATGGCATTACTTGCACAACTCTTTTGTTTTGTAAAATTAAAAGTAGCCTTAGACACATTGCACATATTTGTAAGAACTGTAATATTTCTCTCTGTAATAATTTATGACAGGTCTTTGGCTTTAGTTGCATTTTCACTAGCACAAGTTTGTAGCATTGCTGCTGTTGGTATTTTTTATTATATATTTTTTTATTGGTACATTAAAAATAAACCTTTATTTGCCAAAGGAGCACTCAAGAATACATTGGTTCCAGAAAGTATATTGACAAAATTATATGAGAACATGGACGACTTTCAGTTCACATCATTGAAAGATTTTCTTCCTAAATGGTTGGGATCAATAAATTCAACATTTAACAAAAAGTTAAGTTCTTTAACTGTTAGCTTTGCAAAGCAAGGTATTGTGAAACAATTGTTGACAGAAGGAGAGAAATATGTAATGTCTGTTAGTCCTGTCCTGAGCTTTTCCGAACAGGCAACTTATGATGTAGTAAATAATTTAGGTAGTCTGGCTGCAAGATTTATATTTCGACCCATTGAAGATAGTAGCTACTTTTATTTTACACAAATGGTGAGCAGAGAGTTGCCACTACACAAACAAGACCAGCATAAAATTAGAGAATCATCAACAGTTTTGTCACAAGTATGCAAGACTGTTAGCTCTATTGGACTGATAGTGTTAGTGTTTGGTCAGAGCTACGCATACACCTTGCTGTGGATGTATGGAGGAGAATCTTTTGTGGCCAGTGGGCTCCCTGTGCAACTCCTCCGTAGCCACTGCTTGGCGATTGTCCTACTAGCTGTCAATGGAGTCACAGAATGCTACACTTTTGCTACTATGACAAGTGCTCAACTAAACAGTTATAACTATTTAATGGTATTCTTTTCGATAAGTTTTTTGATTATATCTTATGTTTTGACTTATACATTTGGACCTGTAGGTTTTATCATATCCAATTGCATTAATATGTTTGCAAGAATCATGCATAGTATTCATTTTATAAATAAGAAATATAAGGATACAGGCTATAAGCCACTAGATGGACTAAATGTTGGTAAAGTCTTCCTGTTGATATTGTTCATAGCAGGTTGTATTTGTAAAGTTTCTGAGAATAAGCTACTGCAAGTTTCAGTTGTGCTACACATTGCCATTGGTGCAGTTTGTTTTGCATTTGTTCTCCTTGCCTGGGCTTATGAAAACAGAGAACTTGTTTTCAAACTGTATAAAAAAGTGTTTCAGAAAGATGAAAGTAAAATATCACAGGACTAGCATTTGGTTAATGTTGATGTTTAATTAATTTAGGTTATAACAGAGTTTAATTGTATTTATCAAATAAAGACGTTTCATCTAATCTTAAAATTTAAAGTTTTATTTAAGGCTACTAATTTATTAGTGACCCTTAGGGGTAACCATAAAAAATGGGGTGGCAATAGTTAGGTAATTAAATAAACGAATTCAATATACTACACAATTCATTTTATTCCATAAAACACGATCACATAATAACAGTAAATAAAATTGATAATTATTATAAATACGTTATTTTAAGTTATATCTTTGATTCTCTATCTACATTGGATAAAAAAATATACCTTTCATCTGTACTTCACATATTCGTTTTACTTCATCTGAAACGGAAACAAAACATAATTTAACCATTTCTTATTATACTTAGTACTTTTCTTGATTAACGTTAACTTCGAGAGATCATTGATACCTGATACTTAACTTTTTGGCCAAATCAACAAAACTAAAACTATAATACTATTCAATGGAAAAAATCAATCGTGTAAACAAATGTGGCTACTGACATTGACACTTGACTGACGACTGGCTGACTGACTGACTGACGTTAGCTCTAGTGATGTGAATGCTCTTTAACATACTTCAATCAGCAGTAAATAATTATTTTGAATTTATTCATATTTCATTATTTAAGTATTTATTATTTGTATGTTTACAGCTATGATAAAATAGTAGCGAAATGAAAATACAAGTTTATTTATACCGCCTTATTTTTTTTTAATAAATAACTTCTGTCCAATGGGGCAAAGAGTCAGAATGGCGGGTGTAAGGTGACCCGGGGCTATTGTAGCTGGGGGGATATTGTATCTGAACCGTCTGATGGCGTCCTTACGACGCCATTTTCTTCTCTGCCATTTTACGTTGTGTTCGTCAGAAGACTATCTTCACACAACACACCTAAACATGGCGAGCATGGCGTCGTATGGACGCCATTAGACGGCTCAGATACAATATCCCCCAGCTACAATAGCCCCGGGGTTACCATTATAAATATAAAAATAAGCTATACAAAAAACGGCTAGACGGACTTTGATAAAATTTGGTATGTAGATAGCTGAACATCTGGAATAACACATAGGCTACTTTTTATCCCGTTATTCCCACGAGATAGGGATAAAATCTCGAAATAACAACCGCTGGAGTCATGAAATTTGGCATGCTTGTTTTTAATAATGTCAATATTACGAATAAGTTAATAGGTATGCTTATGAATACGCTCTACAACCTGAACCAATAAAATTCCTCAATTTGCAGAGCCAGCCATAATTATCGGTAGGTAAGGTTGGTTCAGTCAAATAATTAATTTTGTAGGTACAGCACTAAATTTCCAGAGACTAGACCGACCATAGACCAACTTCGGTGAGGAAAAAAATATCATGTCAATTTGACAAATATAACGGATTTTCGTCTTCCAATTAATTATATAAAATAAACATATTTACACGATTATTTAATGATAAAGTGATTGTTAAAAACAGTGGTGAGTTCATTGAGATGTGAATATGATCGGGATTGGCGTTCAAATGTAAGTAACTACGGAGTAATCGTGAAAAATTGCTTTGTTTACATGATTGATTTTTTCCATTGAATAGTACCGTAGTAAGGGTTAGACCATAGACCACTAGTGTCTTGGAGAAATAAACTTCGTTTGACCTATTGAATGTTCTCTTAAAGTTAACGGAAATCAAAAATAACATGTAATACTTTTATTTCAAGATTCTCAAGTTTCAACTATGTAAATTGACGTCTCATGTGCGTTAAAATGAGATAACATATAGGCAAAGGTGCTTTTCCATCGGCGAGCCAAGACGAGTTTGATTGAATTTATTTGTACCTATTGTATTGTATGGCAAATTTTCAATTCTCTCCTGGCACATATTCAATGGGAATGCTATTGACGAGGATATGCGACTAGTGAATTTAAATTACTGAGCGGAAAAAAATCTGGCCCTCAAGTGTAGGCAGAATCGGTAATTTTGTATGAAAGGTGGGCCTAATTTTGTGCCGCTGAGTATATTTATTGATGTAATAACGAACTGTATTCCTGCGAGCTTGGTGTTTATTAATTTTGCATTTTAAATATATAACTTTCGCGATGGGTTGCGAGTCCATAAGAATAAGAATGGCAATTTTTGCTGGAAATCGGCTGGCGCGATTTTAGTTATGTATGACCCCACCTTGTCTCGTCGTGAAACTTCGCTTCGCTGGTGTAAAAGCATTTTAAGGAGACTAGCTTGCTGAGCGCGTCCAAGAAGGCGCCTTTATTTAGCCTGAATTTTTAAGATGATTTCAAAAAATGTGACATGTGACACTTTGCTCGTTTATTTTTTTCCCAGACTCCCTCCCTCTGTAAAACATTGCGTCGCGTGTATCGCATTTACTTTACCTGCAATTTCCTTTAGATTTGCATTCTTTTCTTGAATGATGACATAGAATTCTCTTTCATTTGACGATTTGCCTGTAATCCAGTACTCATCTGGAGTTTTGATAATAATTTCGCCGTAATTTCCCAGACTGAAAGATTTTTTTATTAATTTAAAATATTTGTCTAAGGAGTCTATTAAATCAAATCAGTTGTATACAAATGAATAATTTACCTTTGTCTGTCTGCATGCATGCCCCCAATTATACTAAGAACTTCGGGTTTTATGGTGGTAGAGGGAATCAATTTGTTTAGTGGAGACTGAAAGCATTTAAAGTTGGATAAAATTATGTCTTATATTTTTAATTTTAAATTCATACACAGCTTGTACTTACGGATGTTTTGAAAGCCAAGTTTAATCTGTTGAAGTAGACAAACTTGTTATCGCTGTTAGCCAGCTGTGCTGTTTGGAGGGCGTGCAATGCGCACTGCTCGCTGATAGCTGATGCTATCGATGACAACTGCGGCCCAACAAATGCGTCCAGTGATTTGAAAGTTTCCAATTCCAGACTTTTATTAACTGGAATGAGAGAAAGACAATTACTTCCTTATACGTACATACATACATAACTACCTATATTATGCTCCCTTCCTTCCTTGTAAGCATAGCGTAATAACTAGTCAGGTAACTCGACCGTCTCGACAGGGCAACTACGCGGATCCGAGCGAGGCGCCCCCCCAGCCGCCTTCGCGAGCCTCAGTCTAACTGTACCTACTACACTTGCCTGTACTCTATTGATAGAAGGTAGGCAAGCGATACAGTTAGCACCGAGAGAAATAAGTGCACCCACTGTTAGAAATGACTACACTATTATTTCATAATAGTGACTTATATCAATAAGGATGTTTGTAAACATTGTAAATTAATATGTGATTGGATTACCCTAATACTATGGCAATACGACTGTACTGTATTCATCAATGTAAGTATGTACTGGATCTACTGCTCTCAATATACCTAATATAATATGAGGTAAGGCAGGGGGTAAGCGCGCCTACCATTAAAATATCGAAAAGTATTGCACTACTAACGACATCTTACAGAGAATACAAACTGAGAAATGGATGCACAGAAAAACCAGAAAGAGACCAGCGCTGGGAATCGAACCCAGGTCCTCAGCATTCCGTGCTGCGTGCCATACCCCCTACACTACTACTGGACAGGAGTACAGACACGAATTTCTCCAATGCACCCATATCTCAGGTTGCTTATTTCTACTACGCTACTTAAGCAGCAGCACTAGCGACATCTGTGTTTCGCTCTCATCGAGAGACGTAACATACTTTCGGAACTAACCGCTCACCCCGACAAGAGATGTCGCTACTAAGCAATCAAATTATGACTGGTTATTTGGGGTCTTTTTGTATTTTTTATTTCAACTCCAAATAACAAATTTGGCGTTGCAAAAAAATACAAAAAGACTCCAAATAACCAATCATGACATCTTACAGGTCTTAGGTGCGTGGTTGTAAGATATCGTTATTAGTGCTTATGATATTTTTTAACCAAGTTCAAAAAAGGAGGTTATCAATTCGGTTGTTTTTTTTTTTTTAATGTTTGTTACCTCAGAACTCCGTCATTTATGAACCGAGTTCAATTTTTTTTTGTTGCTAAGCAATTTATGCTTCTCGTAATGCATATCGTAAAACGTGTGGTGAAGCACCAGGACTCCTCAATAATGAACGTCTCTGCATCGGAAAAAGCAATCTTTCGTAAAAGGTGACGAACAGTTGATATTAAACTATTGTATCTTAGATTATTTACACTAAAAAGTGTGAAAAAAATGTTATAACAAAAAATTTAACTGGCTACAAAAAAACCATGAAAATAATTTTCTTCCAGTCTGAAGTTGGTCGGTGCCTCAGCACGAGCCAGCACGAGTGTTTATAGCGTATAGTGCGTAGGTGAAGTAGATGACTATAGGTCCACTCCTGCTGGCTCGTGCTGAGGCACTGATCAACTTCAGACTGGTAGAAAACCATAGTATTAACGCGTGCGAAGCCGCAGGTATAGGCTAGTAAGCTATTTTATTATAAAACTAGCTTTTGCCCGCGACTTCGTCCGCGTGGAATAGTAATTTTGGGAATTATTTAATTTATATAGGATACCTATTCTGCCAATAATAGTACATAGAAACTTCTATGGTTTACCGAAACTATTTTAATACATTGCTATAAATATAAAGTATTTTTTTTTGTTCTTCCATACATACATCCATCCGATGTTCTTTGGTAAAACATAAATATTTTGCGGGTAGCCACATTTTAGCAATACGACGTGTATTCTACCCTGCCAACACAAAAGGACTAATTCTTCATAGTGAACTCTCACCTTACGTCCTTTACTGTAAGTCAAGGCCTTTTTACAAAGCATAGCTACACATATTTCCGTTAAATATACTTATACGTTCCTTAAGAACTTTCATCCCCATATTTTCAAGTAAATAGGTCGAAATTTAAAAAGCGCCAGAGCAAATATTTATTAGGGTTCCGTACCTAAAAAGGAAAAATGGAACCCTTGTAGGATTACTTTGCTGTCCGTCCGTCCGTCTGTCTGTCAAGACCCTTTATCTCGTAAACGCGCGGAGTATAGGTATCGAGTTGAAATTAAGACCCTTAACTTAGGTCAATATTCCCGAAAGCTGTAAAAATCAAACCTCTAAGTCAAGGCAATCAAAAGCTACAGGCATTCAAAAGGTGTTTCCATACAAATTGCCTCAACAGAAAAATTTATAGGGTAGGTACTTCCGGCTGTCCTAGAAACTTGGAATTTTGCATAAAGGTAGCTCATAGCAAAATAAATAAGAAAAATCTGTAAATCATAATTTTTCATGTCTGACTGTCTATGTGAATAAGCCATCTAAAATGACCCCACATTGCGTAAATTTTGCTTATGAGTTAAGAAGGTTCTGCTAACACTGCACCATCCCCTCTGCTAACATCCCCTAGCAGGTAACATTTTCAAAAACGCTTGAACAAAAGTTTCATAAAGGACCATCAATTTATCTTCGACAATGACGATCTTCCATATAAACTTCATCCCCTATTTCACCCCCTCATAGGAAGAATTTTCAAAAATGCTTGAACAAATATGTATTTATCTCTTATCACGTGTCCAAATGCCAAGTTTCATAGAGAAACATCGATTTATCTTCGACAATGACGATCTTCCATATAAACTTTCATCCCCTATTTCACCCCCTCACAGGTCGAATTTTCAAAAAAGCTCAAAGAAATATCGATTTATTTCTTATTAAGCGCCTAAATGCCAAGTTTCATGGTTTTAACTTCGACAGCGACGAACTTCCGCCCTATAAACTTTCTTCCCCTATTTCAACCCCTTAAAGCCTCTTTTTCGCAATAAAAAATAGCCTATGTTCTTTCCCAAGGTCTATTCTATCTCTGTACCAAATTTCATCAAAATCGGTTCAGCGGTTTAGGCGTGAAAGCGTAACAGACAGACAGACAGACAGAGTTACTTTCGCATTTATAATATTATATAGTATAAGTATATAGTATGGATAGTATGGATTAATACCCACCATCAACTGTAAAACAGACTGTAGCACTCAAAGTTCTGTATATAATTAGGTAATATTGCTTTGATTCCATGTCATCTTCGAGCATAAGATGCACTTTAGAAAGGGTTTGCAAGTCATCTTGGTTGCGTATACCATTCTGAGGCAAAATGAAGCGACCATGCCTTTGTGCCGCGGCCACAGCACCACCTTGCAACTCTTTCTCTACTTGCTCTGGTAGTAACTTTTGTACTAAATATTGATAAAGAGTCAGCATGTCGTTGGTTGAAAGGCCATTCCTGTAGAATTACAATAACTAGTTAATATTATGTACTTATTACAGACTAGGTTATCGCGCGGTGGCGCCCTCTACCGGAATAAAAGGTATCCTATGTTGATCCTTGGGGTTCAAACTACCTATATACCAAATTTCATCAAAATCGGTTCAGTAGTTTCGACGTGAAAGGGTAACAGACAGACAGACAGACAGACAGACAGACAGAGTTACTTTCGCATTTATAATATTATAGGGATATATAGGGATTATATAAGTGTTGTTTTCCAAATAAAGATATTTTTACCAGAAGATCAAAGTTGAGTGAAATAATATCCAGAAGAAAATGATGATTATGGTTTGGAATACTTCCTAATAGACTTAAGCCTGAACCACACAGCAGATTTTTTTTTAAATTATGCAATATGAACATTTTAAATGAATTATCTTATTAATCCTGTTTACCATATGATGGAGATTACTCACCAGATCAGTTGTTCATTATAAACGAATGAGACACACTTGAAGTCAGGATAAGTGACTTCAACAAGGTCAATGAAGCACAAGACTTTGAAGAAAGAATTTTTGTCCAGTGGCAAGTAACTGATACCCTGTATGACATCACTTATATCATTTGTGAGGTTTTTGGATGCTATGTACTGAAAATAAAGAAAAAAAATACTACTGATTATGATGTAAAATTGTAAAAAATAATGTATGATACTGTGGCGACACCCCTGCCACATATTGTGTGATCAGCATTTTAGCTAACCACGCGGGGCCCGCGGCCAACGGACGCCAGTCGGTACACAACCACCTTACTTGCCACGCGCCTACCAACGCGCCCCGACTCCCGCCTGGTTAGCCCGCCTTCTGAACTTTTCTTATAACATACATGTGTGTTATTAAAGAATATTAGCTACCTACTTTGTTCATCTCTTCCATCCCAGCACGCAACCCGAACTATAGACTTTACCAGTAAAAAGGTAGTTAAAGTGGTGACCCCGTTTTCGAACACGTGCTAACTAGATTCGTTTGTGAGCTAACCAGGCGGTTAAATTCAGTGAAACCACAAAGTGACCTCAGAAGTAAGAGCCTCAACAGTCGAGCAGTCAGACCACCGAACTGCTATCTGATAGCGGCAAAAGCAAGATAGCACCGTTCCGGACCAATCTTACACAAACACATATCGTTACATCAGCAAATTTTTTCGCCGAACGTCGTTTCATTCCTAGAAGCCATCACAACCGCCAAAGCGTGTGGTTAAAGGATGTTATATATTGCCGCCGGACATCGTGTCATTTGAAATCCATCTTGAAGCCATCACAGCCGCCAAAGCGTGTGGTTAGAGGATCTTCATTGCACCGTCGAGTGTCGTCGCAGGGAGTCATGCCATTACACGCAGAGGTCGCTCATGAAGTCATTACAGCCGCAAAGGCGTATGGCATGAAGACTTTCTCGTCAGAGCATGATCAAGCGGGACCTACAAGCGCCGCATTCCAGCCCAGTCACGTTGCATAGCGGTGGAGCAGCGTCAGCGCGGGCACAGAGCGATCATATTACAAACGTCGTAAACATGAGCGCAGCGTCGATTTATTTGCATCAGCATTACCGTAACAATATAAGAGTACAGTCAGTCATGAAAAGAGGTTACAAGTTGTCAATTGTTTTTATTTTTGGCTAAGTTTTTTTATGTATACATTTTATTTTTCTCAAAAAAGGGGGGGGAGTGATGTGGCGACACCCCTGCCACATATTGTGTGATCAGCATTTTAGCTAACCACGCGGGGCCCGCGGCCAACGGACGCCAGTCGGTACACAACCACCTTACTTGCCACGCGCCTACCAACGCGCCCCGACTCCCGCCTGGTTAGCCCGCCTTCTGAACTTTTCTTATAACATACATGTGTGTTATTAAAGAATATTAGCTACCTACTTTGTTCATCTCTTCCATCCCAGCACGCAACCCGAACTATAGCCATTGCTAGTAAAAGGTAGTTAAAAATACTGTTAACAATTATATATCCATTTCCTATCCAACGGGAAATAGGTGGTAAAAGTTAGTGTATGAGATGATGTATGAGTATAATTATGTATTGAATAAAGCACACACACAACAATGATATATTGCAGCGATTCCCGGTTGCACAGTATAATTGGAAGGCTCTGTTTCCCACGCGCTCACGCACCACATACAACTGTGTCAACCAAGTAATCTGCAATGATTTGTCATACACATAAAAGGCCTGAACAAAATAATTTATTGATTTGCGTACCATAGTAATAAAAATAACTCACCGGACCAAAAAATTTATCACATGTTGTGTATATTTCATCTGGTGAAATATCTTGGAATGGTCCCACAAACATTCTGAACAGTCTGTACGCTGATATCAGTAGGTCATACATTACTGATGGTTCAATCTGCAAAGAAAAGGGATTAGTTTATTATAAAGACAAGATTAGTTAAGGTTAATTACATTAGACATATTTGCTGCATGATGCAGACGACAATTTACTTTTGATAATATATACATATATATTGTATATCTAATGTAATTTCCTATGTGAACACTGTTGGTATATCAATGAATAATTAATAAACAAATAAGCTGACAATATTTCGAAAAATAAATAAATATAGCCAGTCATATTAAACGGTCACATGTTCTGAGGAAAACAGTAGTTCCTAACTTTTTTGTGTTGTCATATTCTCTGGGACAAAATGGAGATTTCTTGTTTGAATGGCAACATTTTTGAGAGCAAATCTCTGTGGGAGGGGCTAATACGGGGTAAAGGTTGTAGAGAATAAGTCCACAAGTTACATGATATGGTACAAAAGGAAAAAGTTAAAAAGATAGATTTGGTTAATACTACTTACTACATCACCCCTGCTTTCTCCAATAGCTGATAGAGCTTTTGTTGTGTAGGGAATCCTTACAACCTGAAAGTCAAATTGAAATACCATGTTACAATCACATTATACTTTTTATTGCACATCACAAAAAATTGTACAATTAACCTTTTCACTGCCATATCAAATACAAAAGACATCACCCATATGCCAGGCTTCTATATTGCAATGCCTAAAATTGAACCATAATACAATTGAACGAAGACTGCTTTTGCATTGAAGTTATGGACATATACAGGGGTCAGACAAAAAGTGCTGATGACGTCAAACCACTTATAGGATGATTTCAAATAGTATTTTTGATTTTCATAAACAATTATCACTTATCATTTATCAACCTCTTTATTAAACGATATGAAATTTATTTTATTCACTGAATTCCATTGATTTATTTACAATTATTTTGTTACTTCATTAATGCTACTTTGTTACTACATGTCACACGGAAGTTTAAATAAAAACATCATCTTGTGCATCATCCACACTTTTTGTCCGACCCCTGGACATATATATATAGGTTGTTGGTGTGGAACCAGCGGTGCGTATATATGAGTTGTTGGGGTTGAAAGGTTAATAAATCTTAAGGCAAAATGTTCTGCCAAATTTGTGAAAGGAAGCAGTGTGATATAAGAAAATGATGTAGGTAACCTTAAAAATTTTGCATGGTACGTCACTTCTCCAAATGTTTACAAAAAGCTACACTAAGAAATGTTTACAATTAAAATTTGAATTCCTTACCAACACCATCCAGTAGCCTTTCTCAGGTTGGTAAAAAATGTGCCTTTTGGTCTGAGTTTGCAATGCTTCACATGGTTCCGAAGAGAAAGTCCTGAGAATGAGTGTTTATTTTGTGGGTTAGTACAATTAATTTTACAAAATCATAAGGTTAGATAAATCAATCATCTCATAGTCCACTGCTGGACTTAAGCCTCAAAGACGATCGGTGCTACTCACAGCTATTGACTTCCCGCAGTCTTTACCAGATTGTTTAACCACTTCATGGGAGGCCTACGCCTTCCAACATTTCGCCTTTCAACAAGGATAAGCCGTATTAATTAACTTACGACATAAATTTGACGACAGCCTCGCACAGCCCAACTTGAAGTTTACGTCCATCTGCAGCAACTTGGCTCGGATGAAAGAATAGAACTCTTTTCAGTTCCTGTTGGAAATAAAAAAAAACATTAGTTAAAACAGCAACTGCAATAAAAAGGCACGAGTCATAGTCATAGAGCTTCTTCAGAACTTACTTCCCCTTCCTTAGGCCCGAAACTTGAGTTAAATATAAAGAATGAGTGGATTTTCGTCTTTACGTCGATCATTTTGAAATTTTAAGAACACGATAACAGGCTGACTGCAATGATAATGCACATTGTATTCTTAACTGATTCAATTGAACTGAATTTCTGCGTGTAGTAGTAACGCCGCGCTGCCGTTTGCAAACAAAATAGGGAAATGCAAACAGAAATACACAGAACGACACAAATTGTCAAATTGTTAGCACAAATTTCACTCACTTTTGACGTTGACAGTGACAGTACTGCACTCTTGGTTTTTTTGTGAACTTCGCCTTCTTGGTACATTTAGCCAAACGAGAAATACATAAAGTTTAATATTGTACTGAGTTAAAAAATAATAATTATAAAGCTTTGTATATAATAAGGGGTTAATCATTTCTAAGATGAATGCCAACTAAAAAATCAAGCAAGACCATCCCACCCAAACATCCCCGGTGGGATAGTCTTGATTTTAGTTGGCCTGTTCCCCGCCGCGGATAAAGCTAAGCTAAGGGACAGCCGATACAGTCAAATTCTACATTGTATTATTGTATATTATAGGATGCAATTTCTATCGTGATATTGATATAAATACAAACTTTTTTCAGCACGAACGTTGCTATGGTAACGAAATATTGAGTTAATAATGTGAAAGAGTTTGGGAGAGACTTACAATATTTTTATAAATTATTTATTTCCCTTTAAATATCTATTATATACAATTTTGGTAATCAATAACCATGACTGTACGAAATCCAAGATTGCCGATGTTACCTGGCTACGGCTCCAACCCATTGGCGAGTACATTTAAAAACAAAGATTTTCTCCCATTAATCGCATGAATGATGAACGTTATATTATTTAATAAACAAGGATAACGATTCTCTTACAGATTGGGAAAACAAAGTTTGGAGTGCGTCCGGTTTTTACTGCTATCGACAGAGTTAACATGTTGGTAGATAAAACTGAAGGGGAAAATCGTGTACCATCACTATACTGCCGGAAACAAGCACCGGATCTACCTACTTGGATTATGTATGATAAGCATGTATGTTATTTTTTATATTCTGAATTTTTTTCATTTTTTTAGTAGATATTTTGAAAATTTGGATAGATTAGATACACCAAATATACTCAGCGGCATAAAATTTGGCCTTTGGCCCACTCTCCATACAAAATTAGCTATTACTGCTCAGTATACTATTATTCACACAATAAGTATCTACTTACCAATGTTCTCGTTGATTTTTAGATCCTTCGTTTTCAAGCGTATTTCCAACAAACGCTACATGAAATGCGGAGCGCGTCAAGTGTACTCCGCAAAGTGGAAATATTCTTCTTTCTTGAGGATGGCACTATAAAGGTTATGGAGCCGCGAACCGAGAACAGTGGGATGTCTCAAGGTGGTCTTACTCAAATTACTTAAAACTGTCGTCTCCATTTAACAGACAGTAATAATTTTCCTTTTATCCTAATTATACAAATGCTAAATGAAGCTTTGTTATTTTAATTTTAGGAACAATGATATGTCGTCAACGAATACGGCTTCCGTTCAGCTACGACATGTACTACGATGTACTTGACCTCAACATCGGAAGAGAAGTCACTTTTCACGGAAAAGTTTTTAAAGTAAATCTCCAAACCAAAATATTAAATACATACTAAAAACTTAAGTGTAGTTCACAGTTCACTGTTGGTGTGTTACTAACTTGGCATTATACAAATTTAAGAACAATTAAGGCTTTATATAATATGTATATATGTATAACTCATTGTTTTCACATTTACCAACTTCTGTGTTTACAGATTGTGAATTGCGACAACTTCACAAGAGTATTTTTAAATCGTCTTGGTATTAATGTACCCGACCCATTAAACTGGCCAGACGCTGTCGAGGTACGTATTTTTTTAAACGATCACGTACCTACCTATTTCAAATTTCAGAGAGACCTTAGAATATGATACAGTTCTGTAACTAGTACCTACATACTTAAATAGGTACATAGTTCTAATGGATTACTCGTATTTGGACAGAAACATAATTCACCGGATTCGCATTTGGTCATTATCGCGATTCGACAGCTCTCATGTCGACAGAATCGCACTTTGCCTGCAACGCATCTGTACAGAAAAGTAAAAGGACAGAGTAGCATCTGGCCATTATCGCGATTCGGCAGATCTCATGTCGACAGAATCGCACTTTGCCTGCAACGCATCTGTACGGAAAAGTAAAAGGGCAAACCCGCATTTGATCGTTATCGCGGTTAGTTCATACTCATCGACATAAACGTAATACTTAACTAATAATGTCTATCCTATTTCAACAGAAATGCAAACTGCTTTGAAAATTGTGAAACTCCTGATTTAAATTACCTCCCATCTCTTTCTCTTGATTTAGTCCCGAAGGATGAGTGAAAAAGATAGGATCTTCGTTGATAGAGTAAGAATGACGAAATTATGAACTTTTTGGGAGAAACTAAAGCCCGCTTTGTATGATGGGTCAGTAGGTGATTTGGGAGGTATATAAGTAAGACATTTTAGTTTACTTAATAAATGACATAGGTATTTATTAGGAAAATGTATTCGGTAGCTCTTCTCTCAAGTCTCAAAAGTCTCATACATCACAAATTACACTTTATATTAGATGCCTAGCTTGGATGATTGCATAGCATTGTGTCTAAATTAGGAAAATTATTATACACTCATAAAAAGTGCCAACTTAGGGACTTAGGGATATTTTTAATCGACTTCAAAAAAAGGAGAAGGTTATCAATTTGGTTGTATTTTTTTTAAATATTTGTTACCTCAGAACTCCGTCATTTACCTAGTCTTCTGTCGTAACGCGTTCTGGCCAAGTGCGAATCAGGTAAAATGCTTTTCAGGTCAAATCCGAATCCGGTGAATTACGTTTCTGTCCAAATACGATGAATCCGTTCTAATAGGTACGTACAAAAAGGGGATGGACACTTTTTCAATAGTAATAATATACTTATTTTAGGACTTCTTTTGAGTATCCACTAAGGCATAAATTAAATAAGAAGTTTTACTTTTACATTTTAGAGAGCCGTGGATAAGTCTAAGCCACCTAAGCATAGACCGTTTCGACAGTTTCTGGATTTTGATAGACAAGTGCTAAGGTATTTTTTTTCTTACCTACTTAGGTACTTAATACTGTTACGTGTGCGTGGTTAATACCTATAAGTCCAAATGCTCCAAGACACGTAGGTATAGCTCCTGTTGTTTGGAATTGCAGATTTTATGGTTATTGGGATGATCGTGAGTCTGAAGCGGGAACGATACATCTTCTTGAGATACATTATTTTTTGGCGGACGATACAATAGAAATTAAAGAAATGGTTCCTCCTAACTCCGGAGTGGAGGTTGGACCGATGTTTCTGAAGAGGATGCGGGTGCCACGGGTATGTCAAAGCTTCAACATCTGGCGGCCATTTTTGCATACAATATTTTGCCTTAGTATTAAGTTCCGGATGCTTTTGATCTATTTGAACGTTGGCCTATTATCGGTGCTGATTATGTTTAGCTGAATATTTAATTTTAGGGTTCCTCAGTCAACTACGAACCCTTTTAGTTTCGCCATGTCTGTCTGTCTGTCTGTATGTCCGTCGGCGGCTAAGCTCAGAGACCGTTAGTACTAGAAAGCTGTAATTTGGCATGAATATAGGTACATATTAATCACGCCGACAGTGGTGAAATAAAATAAAAAAAAATTTTTACAATACCTCCCATAGACGTAAAGTGGAGGTGATTTTTTTTTCTCAACTAACCCTACTATTGGAGGGTATCGTTGGATAGGTATTTGAAAATGAATAGGGGTTTACAAGGAAAGTTATAACGGCTAATACTGCTTGAAAATTATTTTAGTAGTTTAAGAGTAAATAGCAGCCAAAGGTATAAAATATAGCTAAACTTGGAAGATTCCGTAACTACACAATACGAAATTCTTAGAAACATATTAAGTACTTGATTTTTTTCGTAATGTCTACGGAACCCTATCCTGGGCGTGTGCGATAAAAGCTCTTGCCGATTTATTGATAAAAAAATGTATAATTCGGATTAGATTACTACTAGGGTTGGATTACTTCAATAAGTTCAAGAGGTTTAATTTGAATTATACTTACACCGATATTGCCTCCTTAATTTATAAGAGTTCATAGGACACAGTTTTTGTCCCCGTTGTTTCTCATGGGATGGGCATTATAGCCGAGTTTATCGAGCATGAATCATGATCATGAATATGCAAATAAAAACAAAAGGTTGCCAACTACGAGTGACCGTAACTTTTGTTTGTTTATTTCGATTGTTACCAATAATTAGACATTTCTAATTCCAGAAACTGCCAGCACAAGTTGAAATGACGGGTGGCCCAAAATTAGCATCCTATAGTCCTGCAGACTTGAGCATCGGGGCCGTTTTGAATGTTTACGGGCGTAAGGTCGTCCTCACTGATTGCGATCCTTTCACTAAGGAATACTACCGCGTTACGTATGGCTTCGGTAAGTAAATAATTACTGCCTCTCGAATAATTGAAATAATACTGAACAAGACCTCTATACGAGTACGCTTGACTAAATAATCAGACAAAGACTAATAATAATAATAATATCATTTATTTCATGTAACTGGGACACATATTATGTTAGTAGTTGTTGCTTAGTTTCTAAAGATTAGTAGGTACTTACAAATTAGTAAAACTTTACTCATCCTACCACAGTATCACACTGGTAGGGGAATGCAGTCCCTCACAGTGTGACATGTAGTCACAGCCAAGTCTGTCCGCTATCACACGCAGGACGGTGTTGGAACTGCCCCGCACGCGGCGCAGCAGGGATGTGGCGCGCCCGCGCATGGTAGAAACAGTTAACGCGCGCCTCCACAAACATCCCTGATGCGCTACAGTGGCGAGGCAGTCCCAACAATGCCCGAAACGCATTATTAAATTGGACCCGAAGGGCCCCCCCAGGCCCGTTGCGTATAGTGCGCCCACAGACTGCATGTGTAGAGGGAAAAGTGCAAAAAGCTCGAAACAACGTAACCTTCGCCTCCCTCGAGCACCCCGCAAATCTGCGTGCGATCACATTTGCCCGAACCGATAGAGCCCTTCGCTCCCTTTCAATATCCAGGCTAATAAATAATGTATTTGCAAAGTTCAACCTAATTGAATCCAAATCTCAAGGGCTGTAACGGCGGCGGAACGGGTTGCTGTGCGGAAGGGCGGTGCCGGTGGTATACCACGCGCCATATAAATCTGCCTAAAAGTACCTACTTAATACTCAGTTTTGACACTATTTTGAGATACATTTTTTATGCGACGTTTTTACGTTACTCCCGGATTGTGTTCGAATCGCTTAACGGTATAATGCCTATTCAATTATTGGAATTATACCTTTATAGTTTTAGTGGTACTAGTCGGGGCAAAGAACTTTTAGGCAAAGTTAGGCGGCGGAAGGTATAGGTACCAGCAGCGTTGCTCAGTAATGAAATGACTACACCCAGACCAAGCTGCTGCAACAGAAAGTTGCAAGCAGATGTTGAAGCTCGCGAGCAGTTGGCATGGCATCCGTTTTACAAGGGCGATAGATCAGAGCTAAAACATTTTTGACTTACTTATCATGTTCATTTTGTTTGGTTTTTCAGATACTTTTGTGCCTCTTCCGACGCCAGGAGACGACACAACGGAGAAAATTAGTGTCAGTATTAAGGATCGGAAACTACCTCCTTGGAACGGTTACGGTTCTTACGATGATTCTGCCGAAAATTGTCGTACCGTGCTACCTAAACCACCGCATAAAGACTTCATAAAATTTTTACACAAAGATAGGTGTGTAAATTATACGAGTACCTACATTCCATTTTCTTCCACTTTATTTATCCACTTAACTAAGAAATTACAGATATGATATACCTACTTATGTAGCCGGTTTGCTTATTGTATTTTAGAGTTGGTTTCGACTCGCATGCTCTCCGTTTTGCTGCGCGACTAATCAACGATAACCCTGAAGACGCGCGCCGTTACTTCATAATTAAATATTTTCTGTGTGACGACACCATAGGCATATTCGAATTGGGTGAACGAAATTCAGGCTTTAAGGTAAGTAATGTATAAGTATTTTAATTTTCAAAGTATCTTGGCATTCGAACAGATTATATAGTGATGTCCATTGGCGGGAGGTATTGCAGCTGGAGTTTTAGCAGTTTTATAAAACAATTATTTACGGCTGTAGCGGAGAGCGTTGGTTATTATAATGTCAATTTTATTAACAACTTAA
Organism: Choristoneura fumiferana; assembly: GCF_025370935.1. Taxonomy (NCBI): domain Eukaryota; kingdom Metazoa; phylum Arthropoda; class Insecta; order Lepidoptera; family Tortricidae; genus Choristoneura; species Choristoneura fumiferana. Next base: position 13,863,597 of record NC_133488.1, on the reverse strand, counting down.
ACCTAAAACTTGATATTTGATAGGGTGGAAAATTCTTCCGTCGTGACAAAATGTATCTACCCAACGTGGATTTCTTCGTACCCAAAGAGCCTCCGGCGTATTCTGACAAGGACATGTGGATCGGCAACGAGCTGGTTATCAACCAGCACTGTTTCAGGCTCATCGCCGCCGATGAATATGCGCTACGGTACTTGGAGGTCAATGCGCAAGAGGTATTGCAGTTGTAAATAAATAAATAGCTATACTGGTTACTTATTGATATTGTTGTACAGTCGAGGAAACTGAATCATGTACAGTCAAGGGCAAAGATATCGACACGGCCAAAGTTACAAAAATATGTATACACGGCCTTAATGTTAAGTGCATTAAGTCGTGTATACATATTTTTGTAACTTTGGCCTTGTCGATATCTTTGCCCTTGACTGTACCAGGGTGGAACCATGTCATAACCAATATCGCTGTCATTTCTTTGGCAGACGTGTGGGATGTCAACATGACATAAGTAGCACAAAAATTTCACCAGGTGATTCAGTTTTCTTGACATACCTAGTTACTGATTTTATTAGTTTTGTCTTTATTCGGTTTCGTTTTCCTCTGAAAAATATAATATCCTACGTGTTATATGGCTGCAGCATAAAATGAAAATGCGGGAAACTCAATGACCGACCTAATATGAAATACTAGCTCTTGCCCGCGGCTTCGCCCGCGACGAATTTGGTCATTGCGCGCTGTTCCCTCTCTGGCCCATAAACTATCTCTATGCCAAAAATCACGTCGAATCGTTTCGACGTGAAAGACGATCAAACATACAAACACATAAACACACACACTTTTACATAATATAATATTAGTATGGATGAACATTGATATTAGGTAGGTACTTGTACTGATATTGAGTAGGTACCTAATAAAATAATTCTATGGTAAAATTGGTTCCTACTTACTGTGGACATAATTTTGTAGTATCCCATGGCTAACGTACCTCTGATAATGGACAAGATTCGCCGGACTCTGGCGTCTAAAGAAAATGGCTACAAGGATTTTGTCGCTAAATATATGGAAGCGGTGTTGCCAAGTAACAGGGACCTTATGTCTACAAAATGTTTCAAGTGAGGATTTTGCTTGTTTCTCAAATGTGTAAATGTTATTTTTTGATAAACAATTAATACCTACTTAATTACAACTTTCAGACAAGCATTGAAAGAAATAATGTGCGAGAAAATGACGGAGCATGAATTTATAACGTTGATAAGATACTTTCGTGGCGATCCCGGAAAGGAAAAGAGTCCCAGAAGGGAGATGGTCAGGTAAGGTGGCATTTTTAGGTAGGTACGTAACGTTACGTATAGTCGCTACCTCTATGATTACGCTATATATGACACTAAACTACTGACGCTATAGGTATATGACACTACACTACCTACTGACGCTATATTAACGATATGACACTCATTTGATATAATTGTTGAACTAATAATAATAATCATGATAAAAATATTATTATGTAGGTATAATGATAAATTATTAATGTCAAAATCAAATTTAACTATATCAATACTTAAATTTGATTTTGACATACTTTTAATACTGAGCATATTTTCTGTAATGAAATTATAGGTAAGTACCAATTGTTTTATGGTTTGAAATTAGAACAAGTTTTGTTCTCCAAAAATGAAAATATATTAATTATTTTTTTCTACTCCTATACTGTAATCTGTGATTTACTTAACCACGAACAGTAATATAACAGCATACATAACAAAGAAAAGTCTATAGTCTATTCCCTATCAGCACAGTATCGTAATGTTGCTAAAACGATACTGCAACCATTTAAACTTTTACTTTTTTTTCTTAACTCGTACGTTCGGACAGGCTAAGGTGCAGCCAGTTACATACTTTATATGGTTTTTAAACAGAATAAAAACCTTTCGAACATAATCCATAGCCTCCCAACATAAGTAACTCGTATTTTTAACCGACTTCAAAAAAGGAGGAAGTTCATGTTCCGATGTTTGTATTTTTTTTTATGTATGTTCGTCGATTACTCAGTCAATTGGGGACCGATTTTCAAAACTATTTTTGTAATCGAAAGGGTATTCTTCTGAGGTGGTCCCATTGTCACCAAGTCAAGATCTGATAATGGGATAAACGAATAAACCTCAAATTTTATAGGCACACCTATAGCGATTTTGGCATTTTTAGCATTAAGATGAGCATTTACATTCAGAAAGTATCATTTGGTAACCTGGACCTGATGAAGAAGACCGTGATGACCAATGGAACTCATCAAAGCTAAGTAACGCTCGCTCGTCTATAAAAGATCATGATTAAAATACCTAGATAAGCGACTAAGAAAAAGCTTTAAGTTAATGATTCTTTCGAACTGATATGATGCTGAAGCCAGAAGGTAGACAACGGAACTCTGTTCTAAAACAAAGCAACTAAGTCGTGTTTGGGCTTAATAGAATCGCTGTGAGATGTTGTTTGGCTACGAATTACTAAAAAGTGGGAAATAAAGAAAATTTCTAACAAAAAAGTAAAACCGCCTCCAAAACAATAAAAAAAATAACAAAAAATGGAACCGACTACAAAACCCTTGAAAATATTTTTCTATGTACGTACTAGCTCGAAGTCGGTGACTCAGCACAACCCAGCAGGAGGGATTGAATGGAACCCATAGTATGCAAAAGAGGTAGACGACTATTGTCCCACTCCTGCTGGCTCGTGCTGAGGCACCGACTTCGAGCTAGTACGTACCTAGAAAAATATTTTCAAGGGTTTTGTAGTCGGTTCCATTTTTTGTTATTTTTTTTTATTTTTTTGGAGGCGGTTTTATTTTTTGTTAGAAATTTTCTTTACTGGATATCCAGTGATTGTTAACGTCAAATAGCCAACAGCAGTCAGTTGTCTCGGCACACAGGTCGTTGGTGTTCTCTGATCTGACGCGTGGGTTGTGGGACGACCGCGCGCGTCTGCGCGAAGGACTAGCGCACGCGGACGACGGCGGCGCGGGCGTGCTGCCGGCGCCGCGGCTGCGCCAGCTGCTGCGCGCGCACCGTCTCCCGCTCAGCAACGACCTCATGGACTGCATGCTGTCTGTGTAAGTGCCAAGTGCCGAGCGTGTGGAGGGTTATGGGACGACCACGCGCGGCTGCGCGAGTGACTGGCGCACGCAGACGAACCAGCTGCTGCGCGCGCACCACTTGCCGCTCAGCAACGACCTCATGGACTGCATGCTGTCTAAGTGCCAAGTGCCGAGCGTGTGGAGAGTTATGGGATGACCGCGCGCGGGTGCGCGAGGGACTGGGGGACGTGCTGCGGGCGCCGCGGCTGCGCCAGCTAATATGCATACGCACCATCAGCCGCTCAGCAGTGACTTCATGGACTACATAATATTGTCTGCGTGAGTGCTAGGAGTCGAGCGAATGCAGGGCTTCAGATTAGTGTAAGCCACGAACGAGAGGAATCACGGTCAGTTTCATGTAAAAAAATGCCGCTTGACATTAAGCGCGTAAAAATTAAAAAATTTAAGTACCTATTTTGATCGTTTACAACGCTTGTCTACTTTATCCACATATTTACTGACACGCACTGGTGCACTTCACGCTCGTAACCAGTAGGTATACCTATAGTAACTCGCTTTATAACGAAAATAGCCTGTGAACAGGTAATTCAACTATTGGCTAATGGCGCTGAATGTGTTAGGTGAGCAAGCAAGGCATAAATCTACTTGCTTGATCTTGATCTTGAGTCTCTCTCTTGCTGTCATTAGAATGCTCCTACTTACTTACAACTTATTTTTTTTAACGGGAATAATGCATGTGTCTTCGTTAGCACGAGATAATCTACTTTATAGCGTGTGACACTGACATTACGAAGCTCCCGCCTAGAGCTAATCGAGGAAGACCCCCGGCTCGCTTCATAACCGACTGAGCCGCGGGTCTACAACCGCTATCATCTATAATAATTTACGGCGAAATATTTTTAGTTAAATAATTAAATGAAAAAGTTTATTATTTTATTCTAGCACATACTTATTTTTGATATAAGTACAACATGATATCAAATACATGATATTTTTTATATGCACACACCTGGACCTAGTTATTTTTGATCTACAACATAATTTTTCCTACAGATTGGAGACTGATGAGAACTGCAATATCCGCTACGATGACCTTATGAACTTCCTAGACTTCCAGACGCGCCCAGTTTATAACCTCGCTGAAGGCGATTACCTTAAAGTAGTCCGTCACGCGCCCCCCGTGAAAGAGACAGAGGTATGATACTTACTCAAGTCAAAATAAATGGAAAGAGGAGCTCGTAAAAAGTTACGTGGTGTTGTGCATGCTTTAAGTAGTTATCATAGGTACGCTATTTGTTGTCTGAATAGAATTCATTCTTTCACAGTGCAAACTATGGCAGGATGCCGACACCCTCATCCAAGAGGGCTACGTCAACTGGAGTGCTTTCCTCTGTCAGCTTAATCTCGAGCACCTGGTCAAGGATCAGACGGAATTGGTCCAAAAATAATAGAAAGTTAAACAGAAAACAATTCTGATTAAACAGTATCACAAATAGACCTCTGTTGAAGGTACAAGTCCGTGGTACAGTCAGCCAAATGAACATAATAAAAATAAAACTTACTATCAAATGAATATTTCGCTACAGTGAAACTTTCAAGTTGACAGACACGTTATCGACATTATTGTTTCACATAATAATATTTGGCTGATGGTACCACCGTCTATAAGTAATATAAATTACATAGAGTAAGGTACAGACGAAGGATCTATTTAATCTAAAGTTATTAAGTTTGGCGAAATAAAAAATAAACTTTGAGTTAAAGTTCAACTAAAAATGCTATTACTTATTACTATTTATGACTTTTGATGGAATCTTACCCCCTTATTCATAAACGACAATCAAACCTATTTTAGTTAAAATGCCGCTAAAATTCGTTTGTCCTTATCTGTCACTTCGACATTTGTATTTGTTAGAAAGGGACAAAGCATTTGTTAGTTAACATAGGCTTGTTAAGTTTTATGAATAAGGGGGTTAGTCTGTACCTACTCAATGGCGGTTCATACATTGGAGCCATTTTTATATAATTTAAATCTTTGTTTAAAAATATAGTTTGTAATTACAAATAATATACTGAGCGGCAAAAAATCTGGCCCTCAAATGTATGCAGAAATAGGTAATTTTGTATGTGGATTGGGCCAAATTTTGTGCCGCTGAGTATATTAAGTTTTATTAAAAAATAATAGGCACTTTTCATTTCGATTTCAATTTGTTTTATTTCGAACATAATAAATACAATCTTTTACACCATTCTTTCTACAATATCTATCTACATTCTCACTTTAACTGTTAACATTCTATTATGAAATGTCACATAGGTACTTGTACATATTCACTGTTGCAAACATATTTTCACAACATTGAAAATGATCAGCGAATTAAATAATTATAACTATGATACTGTCAGTTTATTAGCAAAATGAACATAAATTGTGATACATTATTGGGTTTAGAATACTTTATCATCGTCATGCATCCAAGTCAAGTATTATTGTAGCAAATAAATAACTTAAATTACCTTAATGACTCTCTAGTGATGGTTTGAATTAGCATCATCGTCAATTTTTTCGTGATACCTAAGTTCTTTTACGTGAATTATTTGACAAATCAAAGAATCAAAGTATTGTTTCAAAGCAGTCAGGTACATATTTCGTCGATCTTATCCTACCTCAATGTTATATATTTTTTTTTAATTACTGACTGTAAACATATTTTTGTGATAGATAATTTCGAATTGAAAAGTTCAAGTAGGTAAATGTAATGAATTGTCTTTTCGGCTGATAAAAATCATGGGTACATGGCACAAAGTATTCACTTGTGTCGATGCAGTTGTATACACGTGGACACCTTTACATAGTTTAATGCTTAATTTAATTCTATCCATAAACGAGGTATGTATACACAATCCGAGACTAACAGTTCCTACACTTTAATTACATTTATGACACTGGACGGATGCTTAAAGAAATAATTTAGAAATTAAACTATAACTTTACATATTTACACAGGAGTTTGATTCATTTTAAAATAAGAGGTCATGTTGATAATAGTCAATTCTCGTTTAATTAATTTTCATGAATTTGCCTCCCTTATTTTTGTTGTCCGTTTTCGAGAACGGTAACTTCTAGATTTTACACTATACTTGGTCATTTCACTTTGTAAGTCTATTTATAAATTTTATAATTCACTAATTGAACCACTCTGCATTACATCAAATATCACCACATGTCCTTCACTCGTTCCGCCGCAGGTATTTGAGGACGAAATCTGAAAAACATAAGTGAATTGAATTATTTCAGTAAAATCGGCCAAGTGCAAGGAAGATACGAAAAAGTCACTTTTGAAAAGAGATAACAAAACCCATTACACGAGGATGGAGGTTTTCAATGTCTATCAATTATGTACAATATTAGATTGCTTTGTGATGAATCGGGGAATACGTGACAAATTTTGGACCATATAATCCGTGCACAGACTTTGAATAGTATAATTAACGACAGTTACTTTATTATCGACATCTCTGAGTTCAGCACAATGAAATTTAAGGAAATTAAAAATTGAATGTTTATTTGATCTGATCTCACCTGTGCGGTGGAACCGCTGAAGGCGGCGTCGGGGCGCCGCTTGCTAGCGGGGACATCTTGATGGCTGTGCTGTGGCCGTTAATACTGGAACCTATACTTGAGGCGCTATCCGCCCTGGAAATCACAAATGACGAATAGTATTCAATTATTTCAATATATATGTATATATATATACTAGCTTAAGCCCGCGACTTCGTCTGCGCGGATCTAGGTTATCGCGCGGTGGCGCCCTCTACCGGAATAAAAGGTATCCTATGTTGATTCTTGGGGCTCAAAATATTTATATCCCAAATTTCATCAAAATCGGTTCAGTGGTTTCGACGTGAAAGCGTAACAGACAGACAGACAGACAGACAGAGTTACTTTCGCATTTATAATATTAGTAGGGATAGTAGGGATATAAGTACAGTCCCATTAATACAGACGACACAAACACACCACGCTGAAAGATACGCTTCGCCGATTAGGAAAAGTATATGAATGTGTAAATTATGTAAATTAATAAACCGATATGAATAATTGATAAATACATAAATACATATGAGTTTTTAATATGGTTTTTTTACTATCCGGTATCCGGTCGGATAGTACCTACACACAAGTATCCGCTATTCGACCGAATAGTAAAATTGTGGCCGGATAGGCCGGATACTGAAACTGGCCGGATATCCGTTGCATCTCTGATGTTTAGTTTGGAACTCATTCAAGGTTGAATATTTGTCATCTTGTATGACAAAATTCAGGGTTTTTTAAAAAAAATTGGATCACAAATGATCAAATTAAAGATCGTGAGCGTATTAATAATTGGAGTTACATTAGTGCTTGGTAATTCTAATAATGAAATGACTTGGTCTGCATATTGGGACATGATAAAGACATGGTAAAAAAAAACTCACCTGTCGATTTGTCTCCTAAAAAGAGGGTACCTCCAAGGCGAGTTGGGTTTGCGATGCTCGTGCTGGAACGCGAGGTTGTCGCGCCCTCCACTTTCATTGACTACCGACATGGAGACCTGTCCGTCCGTTTCTCTGGTTTTTGACGATAATCTCCTGAAAAATATAGAAATCTGGTTTGTGATTTTGATTCTTTACAAATATATGTAATTATTATTTTACAATCATTCTCTAAGTCGTACAGTCACCAACACCAATATTTGACACAACAAAGCGGGTATTTCCCATTTGTCCGATCGTTTGATCGATCAATCTATACAGTGCGACTTTTCTTTTCCTTTCGCCATACTAATCTAACAAATGGGAAATCGTGTTTGCCGTTTGCGCGTTCAATCGATCCAGTGAGATTTTTTTCCCCATTCGCCATCTGATCTAACAAATGGGAAATCGGCCGATTGATTGTTGGACACGCTTGTCGGTTGAAAGGGAAAAATAAATACAATTAGGCAGATAAACTGGTCGACCGATCGGACGAACGGCATACACTCGACAAAGAGTGCATAAATATCTAATACGACTCTATTTACATATTTCCGAAGCGATAGGACGTGTCGGAAATTTAGGCACGCTCCGCTGTGGTAGATAATCATGCAGGTGATTGTACGTAGATTTTTTTAAAGTACTTAAATATTTCCATCATATCTATTGTTGTTGTTGTTGTTTTCTTTAAAAAAATATGGCTCTGTCCATTGGAGGACAATTTTGCCAGTGTCTAGTAGTTTTTGTTTTGCCGTTGTACGGTAAAAAAATTCTAGAAAACGAAATATGAGAGGTGATGGTGGATGAACGATGACTTAAAAAAATTAAATAAATATAGGTATTCCCATCATATCTAAATTAGAGTTTTTAAATGACATTTTTGTTTATGAGGTGTGTTACTTTCACGGCCTTAATGACCATTCATACCTAAGAATTCTAGAAGGCAAAGACTGTTGCGTCTGTGGCCGCGCGCGCTGTCTGCTGTCAACGATGAGCACGTGTCGATCGTACGGAGTGTCATAGTCCACCTCTAGCACCGTGGAGAACCGGTGCGGCCACATCAGGTCCACTGCAGCGATCAGTAGCCCCACTACCAAGCATATACCACCTGAAAATAAATGAAAAAATCTTTAAAAATACCTTCAGGGATAACCAAGATGGGCCAAAGGTTAAAATGTCATCTGTTTGATAAAAATCCGTGCCTCTGTATTGAGAGGGTGCGAAGTACTAGGTGGGGGGGTAATGAAATCAATCGCAGCGCTCATGGTGGCCAAAAGTAGAAATAGTTCTGGCTCTGTCATCTGTCATACTCATATGAATCTGTCATTAACAAAGCAATTTGTATGGACTTTAACTACCTAATTTTAGTAATAGATGTTTGTGTTATGATGCGAGCTTGAATTATTGAACACTGTCCCTGTTTTGTTCTTAATTCCTCTACATCTCGGACATGTCCAGCAACAATTTTCCTTATGAAACGGTTTGTGGTTGAAATTTTATATTGAGTGAATACTCACAAAATCGGTCTTCAAAATGATACTCATTTTGATCTGAAAACGATATTTCATTTAATACTAGCGATATAAGAACAATTATATAATTGTACTATTATTCAAAGAAACAATAAGATAGCTTTATCTTTTCGTTTTCAGTAAAAGTACAACTAAACATGAAGTAAACAAACCCTGACATAACGAAAATAAAACACACTTTTTGAATAAATTTAACTTACCTCAATTAATTTTGATGACCAAAAATTAATTTACATCCTTTTGTCCACCCAAATCATGGTATAACAATAATTTTGTATTATAAATTGATACGTTATAGGATGGTTATAGGTTTGATTTTGGTCACAATGTCGCGATGAAATTTCAAAACGTCAGAGCAACAGAGCCAGAAAAGTTGCGGACGCTAGGTGGCGCTGATCTCGTGCACAGAACCAATACCTGAACTTGTTAGTATGCTATGAAGTAGGTCAGCTATGAATCCATAATATATACCATAGCACATACCATAGCAATATATATCTCCAGAAAGTTCAGTCCACCCACTCTGTTTACTTATAGCCAAGCGTGCTTCTAATAGTTGTTGTTAAAAAAAAAACAAGTTTTTTGCTGACTGTACTACTTAGCGACTCGTAACTAACTGTGATGTACAAATATTGAAGGTAGATTTATTATGTTTATGATTTTAATATTAAGGTAGTTGTGGATCGATTTATGTTTTTGTCTTTGAGTAAACGATCAGCTGTTAAGACGTATTTCATTTCCCTCTAGTGTTATCGGGATCCCTATTGCCTAGATTCTTCAGTGGCGACGAGTCGGTCTGAACCCAAGTTATTTGTGAAGGAAAGGCGGTTGTGCAGTGGAAATATAAGTGACCTAAATTATATAAGTGCAACATGTCGGTGGGAAAAATTCCCGAGTTTAATGTGGCAACGGACAATTGGTGTTTGTATATAGAACGTTTGGAGCAATATTTTCTGGTGAACAAAATTGGGGCAGAATTACAAGTACCTACTTTAATAACTGTAATTGGCGCCGAGTGCTACGAGTTATTAGTTAATTTATGCACGCCGGACAAACCTAAGTCGAAAACATTTGCACAATTAACGAACATTCTAGAAAAACATTTACAACCAAAGCCTAGCACACTCGCGGAACGGTTTAAGTTTAGGCATAGGAAACAAGAGACAAGCGAGTCGATTGCAGAATATGTGGCGAGTTTGAAGAAGATGTCGAAAACCTGCGAATTCGGCTCAGGGCTACAGGAAAGCTTAAGGGATCAGCTGGTGTGTGGAATAAACAGTGATACCATACGGCAGAGGCTTTTCACGGAGGATGATTTGGACTTTGGAAAAGCGTATAAATTGGCGGTCAATATGGAGGCGGCCGAAAGGGATGCCGCGGTAGTCGAAGGTCGCGCGGGGTCGGCGAGCGGAGCCAGCGCAGTAGGGTGCCAAGCGGTAACGAGCGTCGCACGGCGGCGGACGGATGGGCTCGCGGCGGCGCGAGCACCGGGTGGCGGGCGCGGCGGCCGCGCGAGTTGGCGCGGCGGCGCGAGCGCGCCGGCACTGGACGCGGCGGCGGCGCGCACGCCGGGCCAGCGCGACCGGCAGTGCAGCGCGTGCGGCGGCGCGCACAGCGTAGGCACGTGCCGTTTCGCCCGCTATGTGTGCAGAGTGTGCACTAAGCAAGGACATCTACGGCGCATGTGCCCTTACATGACTCAACAACACAGCGTGGAGGTAGCGGTTGACGAGAATAATCACAACGCTACGGCTAGTGAAGGAAGTGACGAGGTAATCATTACAAATCTAAGTCAGTTGTCTATAACGGCATACAAGCCGATTGTAATCAAGATCGAAGTACACGGTATCGAGCTCCTTATGGAATGCGATACGGGCAGTGCCGTTTCGTGCATTAGTGACGAATTATATGTTAAATTATTTAGCGGTTTAGAAATTAACAAATGTAATTTGAAACTACGCTATTATACAGGCGAGTTAGTTAATCCGGTAGGGGTAATAAGACCGCTAGTGAAATATAAAGATAAACAGAAATATTTAGATCTGTATATTGTTAAGGGCGGTAAAACGCTTTTATTGGGCAGACAATGGTTGACAGAGCTCTGTATACGGGTACCTTTAGCGGCGGCTACAAATTGTAATGCAAATAGTGTCGATGAGCCCAAATTTAACATAAAGGAATTCAGTTCCAGATTCTCTGATGTATTCGCTGACGGGTTGGGGCGCTTCACCGGCGGCCGCGGGAGCATCCACCTGCGCGCGGGCGCCCGGCCGGTGTTCATGCGCGCGCGCCCGCCGGCGTACGCGCTGCGCGAGCCGGTGGAGCGCGCGCTGGACCAGCTGGTGAGGGACGGCGTGCTCACCCCGTGGACCGCTCCGACTGGGCCACGCCCATCGTGCCCGTCGTTAAAAAAGACGGTAGCATTAGGATCTGCGCTGATTTTAAAATAACATTAAATCGAGTATTAGAGGTCGATCGCTATCCGCTGCCTAGGGTGGAGGATCTGTTGGCGCGTTTGCATGGGGGAGACCGGTTTAGTAAAATCGATCTCTCACAAGCCTACGCACAATTAGAGCTCGATGAATCGAAGAAATATACCGTTATCAATACCCATAAGGGACTGTTTATGTACAACCGTTTGGTGTATGGGTTGTCGTCGAGTCCGGGAATTTTTCAAAAACGACTCGAACAACTATTTGCGGATTTACCTCACGTAGGGGTATTCTTGGACGATGTCATCATAACGGGCCCCGACACACAAACACACGTGGATAATTTATACAAGGTGTTTGGAAGGTTGCAGTCGTTCGGTCTTCGGGTTAAAAAAGAGAAATGTGAGTTTTTCGCGGAGTCGATAAATTATCTTGGTCACGTGATAAGCAAGGCAGGGGTCCACACTTGCCCAGATAAAATTAAAGCAATTACAAATACACCAGCACCTACGAATGTATCCGAGCTTAGAGCGTTTATTGGCATGATTATGTACTACGGCAAGTTTGTGCGTAATGTCAGTTCCATACTAACTCCGTTGTACAATTTACTGAAAACAGAAGTTAGATTTGTATGGAATGAAGAGTGTCAAACCGCGTTTGAAACAATAAAACGGGCCTTGAGCTCGAGTGAGGTGCTGGTGCATTATTCAGGCTCACTGCCCTTGGTTCTGACGGCTGACGCATCTAGTGTCGGAGTAGGTTGTGTCATATCCCATATTACGCCACAGGGGGAGCGCCCCGTGGCCTATGCTTCGCGGACGTTGACGGCGGCAGAGAGAGCGTACGCGCAAATAGATAAAGAGGCATTAGCGATAATATACGGAATCCGGAAATTTCATCAATATCTGTATGGGCGTCAATTTATATTGAGAACGGATCACAAGCCTTTGACGTATATTTTCGGAGATAAAGTAGGGGTGCCAGTCATGGCCGCCTCGAGACTGCAGCGTTGGGCGGTGTTGTTATCAGGCTATAATTACAAAATTGAGTACGTAGCGTCAAAAAAAAACTGTGCCGATGCACTTTCTAGGCTCCCGCAGAAGGATGACGTAAGCGCGAGAAGTAATGAAATTACATACCTCAATTTCGTTGAGAATTTTTTACCCGTTACGCATAAGGACGTCCGAGCAGCTACAGCTAGAGATGTTCTTCTGAGCAGGGTTGTAGTGTACGTTCAATCAGGGTGGCCGGAATCGTGTCCCAGCGAAGAAGTCAAGCCATATCACACAAGACGTCACGAATTGTACATAGATAGGGGGTGTTTAATGTGGGGCTATCGATTAGTGATACCGTTAGTGTTGAGAGACTCGATTCGAAAACAACTTCACGTAAGTCACATGGGCATAGTGAAAACTAAAGCGTTGGCCCGAAGCTACGTATGGTGGCCAAACATCGACACCGATATCGAGGCACTGTGCCAGCGGTGCAGCACTTGTGCGGCGGAGGCGGCTGCGCCGGCGCGGGCGCCCCCTAATCCATGGCCACATTGTGTTCAACCGTGGGGACGCATTCATCTAGACTTTCTTGGTCCATTTAACAAAAAGACGTTTCTAGTGTTGATCGATTCGAGCACAAAATGGTTAGAAGTTTTTGAAATGGAGCGGACCAACGCAGCCGCGGTAATAAAGGTACTCAGAGCCACTTTTGCTCGTTTTGGGTTGCCAACAGAAGTCGTATCTGATCAAGGCCCTCCTTTTACCAGCAATGAAATGAAGGACTTCTTAGGGAAAAATGGGATAATGCAATCATTCTCACCAGCGTATCATCCTGCATCGAATGGTCTCGCAGAAAATGCGGTTAAATTATGTAAGAAGGCCATAAAAAAGGCCCATAGGGATCGCTTAGACATCGACGCGGCGCTGCAAACTTATCTGCTGGCTTACAGAAACAGTATCCATAGCACAACAGGCGAAAGCCCAGCAATGCTTTTGCAGCGACGCTCTCTGCGTTCGCGGTTGGACTTGCTGCGCAGCGAGCGCGCGCTGACGGAGCGCGTGAGTGAGGCGCAGCGCCGCCAAGTGCAGGCAGCGGGAGGTACGCGCCGCGCGGTCGCGCCCGGGGACGATATATGGGCGCGCGACTATACCGGAGCAGACAAGTGGGTCCGGGGCACGGTTTTAGGCGCGGAAGGCTCAAACAGATACTCCATCGATAACGGTAGCGGCAAACCCTTACTTAGACATATCGACAAGATAAGGCGCAGGTCCAGGTTATCGAGTGTTCCAACTCCTAAGGAGGGTAACGACAACGACGAGCGTTCACACGAGGGTGAGGACGGTGTGCTACCGGACGGGCAAGCGGACGGGGAGAGGGAAAGTGCTGAGCGATTAGAAAGGGAGGAAGTAGAAGTTGAACAGTCTGACATCGCTGGTGGTAATAAACCAAGAGGCACTCCCTCCCCACGCCCGCTACCGCAGCCTCAGCGGCGGTCGCCGGTGGTCCTCAGACCACTGCCAAATAGGATTAAGCGCAGGTTGCCGCTGGAAATAGATTAGCATAATTATAGGTAATCTTTAGTTTGTAAGTCAATAAAATGTCAATTGTACTTTCTATTGGTATTATTTAGCTTTTAGTTTTTAATTCTAATGTAGTTAATGTACCCGATAGTATGTAAACGGCAGTGATTAAGGCGGGAGGTGTGATGTACAAATATTGAAGGTAGATTTATTATGTTTATGATTTTAATATTAAGGTAGTTGTGGATCGATTTATGTTTTTGTCTTTGAGTAAACGATCAGCTGTTAAGACGTATTTCATTTCCCCTCTAGTGTTATCGGGATCCCTATTGCCTAGATTCTTCACTAACCTACATAATAGCATACCAAATTTCAAGTTATTCCCACCACTACAAATGGGTTCAATTCGACTTCCAAGATAAGACTCATACGCATACCTACATATTAACACGGTAAGTGAAATAAAAGCTACTCGTAGTTACCAGAGATGAGCACGAGCCAGAAACACCATCCGAGCGAGAAGTACAACATGGCGCCGTCGAGCCGCACGACCAGCGGCGTGTGCGGCAGCGACGCCCAGTACCCGCCGGCGGCCGCGCACAGCGTGGCGCCCAGGGTCGCCATGGCGTATGCGCCGTAACGGGGCACCACCACCAGCAGTAGGTTCATCAGCAGCCATAGCGCTAGTGATGCCCTGGAATTAGAAAAATGTGGGGAATTAAAACCACCATGGAAAGGATTAAGTGATTATACGAGTATTCATTCGTCTGTAACTGGCAAAGATGGATAGACCACATTGAGAAGTGATCAATTCTAAGACCCGGCTACGATGGGTCTATATCGTATCGCCTAATGATAGTTTGTCCTATTGTCGATTGTCATCTACTTTTAAGGAAATTCATAAAATAAACCTAGCCCAACTTATTCGAAGTAACCAAAGCGTAATGTGTTCTGAAATATTTTCAGTTTCAGGTGTTAGGACAATCGATCTTTAGGACAAACATTATATTAGGAGAAACAACATTAGGCTATAATATAATATACATATGACGGGCCCCCAGCCACGAAATATACACAAACGCACGTGTACCTAACTCGATTGCATTCCTTTAAATTTCAACTCTGGCATCACATTCCTCCTTTCCCATATTCATTACCAAACAGTGCATCAAATTTCGAAAAAAAAGGATCTAACAAAAGACTCTCGCGAGTGTAATATTCTCTTACGCAAATAAACTTTTCTAATTCGAAAATAGTATAAAACTGTATGAAGTGCAGTATGGTGTACCTACTCTCAAAAATTGTGTTGTGGCAGGACCTGAACACTCCCGACAAAAAACTGATAAAGCTGCAGCCAAATAGATATAATGGTCCTGTATAAGAGATAATCCTGCTCCTCCAAGTACACTACTACTAACTTTGTACACCAATTGAGTTTGTATAATAAAGTGTTTAAATAGGTACACGCATACATACGAGTACATATTAGGTACATAATGCTCTCTCAATACTACTCGGGATACCTACTGGTATCAAGCTTACCATAGTAGCGTGGAGGTGGTATAACCGGCCGCACGGTACTTGGCACCCCACTCAAAGCCCTCGTGCTGGACAGAGAAATGTTCCGCCACACTCAGAACAGGGTACGGTAGGCCGCGGCCCAGCCCTTGACGGTACCACTCCTGCACTGCTCCGGCGTCTTCCCAGCGGAACTGCTCGTTGTAGTCCACGCCAGGATCACCCACTGTCGTGTTGCCCCACGATAATGCTGTAATGTTTCAGTTGATAGGTAGGTACATGAGATAGGTATACTGAAAGTGTGCAAGTATTAACCATTAATTATTAATTTTACACTACACATGAGATGTTTCTGTCTGATGATTATTTTATTAAACCCTAGACCATGCAAATGGGCCTTATTACACATTGGTTTACAATGCCGACGTTATCAGCGTTTTATACATCAGTCAATTATTATTGAATGACCATATTTAATTTTATTTTACCGCTCTTTGTTAAGTTCCTGTTTTTTTTTGTGTTTAGATACTTGTTTTTTTTTAGAAAAATATGGCGCTGTCCATTGGAGGACAATTTTGGCAGTGTCTAGTAAGTTTTGCCGTTGTACGATTAAAAAAATCTAGAAAACGAAATATGAGACGTAATGGTGGATGAACGATGACAGCGCGAAATCCGTTTAGATACTTAGATAATCGTAATGCGTGAGAGACTTACGTCAACGAATATAACAGAGAATGGTGAAACAGGGGGATTTACTTTTAATCTCTGCCGAAGAAAGTATGAATTGGTGAAATTACTCGCCAGTTAGCGTGACGTTGACGTGCCCGAGGCCGATGTGGCCGGCGAGCCAGCAGTCGAGCCGCTCGGGCGAGAAGGCGCGGTACGCTGCGCGGGCGACGCGTGCCCCGCCCACGTGCCAGGAAGACCCATGCTTGCACACTGGAACAGATAGTAATAATCATTTTCTTCCAACTATGCTTTAATTTCATCATAACCGCGCTAAATAACACATTCAGTGCCAAGAACCCGCTAGGCGCGTTCTCTGTTCGCAGGCAGTTTTCGCTACAAAGCGGAAAAACGCTGCTACGCGCTACGAGCGAATACGGCAGCGAATGTGATAACCAGCACAAAGCGGGACTTTTCTGCTCTAGAGCAGAAAAAATGTATGAAAATCCTTTATTTTGTATCCTTTGTTTTAGATTTTACTGTAACATGTTTTACGGCACGATTCAATTGGTTGGATTGGATAATCTATCACAGTAAAAGAGCTCAACACCATAAGCTCTTATTCTATTGTCAATATGTAGCCTCTAGTTTTTTTTTGAGAGACGGAGATATAGTGAACGAAACATGAATGCGAAACGAATGGGTATTACAGTCAAGTATGGGTTGTACAGTCAAGGAATTTAATTCATGGGCCACCATGGAAACTTTTCAAAGGAAAAGTCATTACGACTTTCTTTGTTAATTAATACAATGTCACCAAAGGATGTCACTATGGTTCCATGGTGGCCAATGAATTAAACTCCTTGACCGTACCTCACCGTCAGTTACGTCATCTTAAGCAGTGCCAGTAGGACTAGGTAGATAAAAAAAATAATCGAATATAAATGATGGAGTGCTGAAGTAACAAAAAAGAAAACTCCACAATAACAAAAGAATAACTCAATATAATCATATATCAAATATAATAAATATAAACGATATACCTATACCTGGTATGGCCGGGTGTAATCGTTTTTTATTTTTATTACACATTACAGTTTATTCGAAGAAGCAATGTAAAGCAAAATATTTGATATATTTTGTAGCGTGACAGGCGACGTCAGTTGGGTTCTAGGATGGCGTACCTACATGGAATTTACGATTAAGTTTGTTAGAAAAAAACAAATGTTAAGTTTTAATTTTAATTAAGTGGGACCATGATGATCCAATTACTGGTGAATTATAGAACCTCTGTTTTTAATATTATCGCCGGTTCTGGGCCACACACTGTATTTGGTCTATGATATAATACATACAATAATTCGAAAAAATATTGTAATGTTGCACATTGTATGACATAGACTGTCAAAATAAGAGATGTTTGAGGTGTAAATATCAACTGACGATAGTGTATTGGGCAAAATTTCGCAAGGTCTTGTCTTTCCTTTGTCTTTAGTAATTCAGGACATGCTTTGGGCGTGGATCTATAATATATTATAAATGTATCGTAGTTCTAATCGATCGATGAACTTGACTTGTCATAATGCTTATCTATATTTCGCTATTTGTGTTCGAGTTTCGGTTATTTATTATATCTTCGTTACTTACATCAGAACAAGTTGAACAAGAAAGAAAGAGTGGGATGGTTGGACCATGCGAATAAGATTGAGTCACCGCCTAATACTCGTACATTCAATAGCAGAGTTGAATTCACAAAACAAGTGCAAAAGAAAACCTGGTTGTATATTCATATTACGGTAAAACTTACCCAGAGATGATTCAACGAATTTGGTTAATACAGAAATACGAAGTAGGTAAGTACTGACTAAGTACTAATTGAATGAAAGTAACTCAGACCATGGTAGCGATAACCTAAATTGAAGGCTATTTAGAAAAAGCAGAGAGATTATCATAATACATACATATATATATATATATATATATATATGTATGTATTATGATAATCTCTGCTTTATCTATATATATATATATATATATATATATATATATATATATATAGATATTTTTTATTCTGGGACGCCATAACTGGTTTTGTTCCCATGTCCTTGGTATTTCGACCTAAAGTGCATATTGAAATAAACCCGTTTCGTTTAGGTATATATATGATAGATTTATGAAATTATAATGAACCCATATATCAAATGTCTAGATTATATAGTAATGGGTTGAGTCACGACTGCTTTTTGTTGTGCCTGATATAATAGCTTCATTAGTTATAATTATTTACGACTATCATTGCATTATTAGATTCGTATCATGAATTAAAGCACTTTATGTTGTTGAATATCACTTTACAATCTATTGATATATTTTTACAACATACAATCAGTCAATCGAAACCGAAATTAAGGTTGTCGAAGAAGGTTTAAAGTTTATGACAAGAACTTACATAGAGATACAATAACTTAGTGCCTACATTTTTGAGCCGTTTGGGGTAGAAACCATGGGTCCTTGGGGTTTGAGTGCTTTTAATATTTATAAATCATTGTCATCCAAATTAATTACGGCTTC
This sequence comes from Choristoneura fumiferana, assembly GCF_025370935.1. Taxonomy (NCBI): domain Eukaryota; kingdom Metazoa; phylum Arthropoda; class Insecta; order Lepidoptera; family Tortricidae; genus Choristoneura; species Choristoneura fumiferana. Next base: position 13,844,762 of record NC_133488.1, on the reverse strand, counting down.
GGGTGACCAGAGGGCTGGCTTTTTCTTAGCACAAAGATTAAGCATTGCCATACAGCGTGGTAGCAGCTGGCAGTGATTTTGGGCAGCTTTTTTATTTATAATTTTAGTTTGTATATAGTTTTAGTTACCTTTATTTTGTTTTATAATAAATATAATATACTATTTTCTTATAATAACTTGGATTAATTACTACGCCTACTTCTCAAGATAATTACGTCTACTTTAGACGTCAATTGTATTTTGCAACTGCCTGACTGGACGTGGAGTTGGCATCATGAGTCTTATGCTTGCTTTATGCTTGTAGCACTAACGTTGTCTAGCACTTAGTGCAATAATGCTAACCTACTTAAATGGAACATGTACCTACTTAGCTTTCTTTGTTACGCTTAGACTCTATGCGTCGGTTTTAGTCTTTAATTATTAGTATATATATTGTGGACCAAGTGATAAATTGGTCATTATTCATAATGCCCGGGCATTCGCTGCGCTCGTCGTCGCACCTAACTTCCGATAGAATAAATCAGACTTCAGCTACAACTTATGATATAAACACTTAGATTCAGGGTAGACAATAGGCGGTCTTATCGCTTAAAAGCGATCTCTTCCAGGCAACCATTTGGGTACAAGAAATTATGTGATTACAAAAATAGGTGGCGGAAACAGAAACAGAAAATAATAACAAACAAAAAATCAATAATATTAAATTCATTAAGTAGCATTATTCATAATGCCTGGACAATGTGATAAATACTGAAGTTTATATAATTATTATCACTTTGCCTGGTATAGCTTGTCATTATTATAATGCCCGGGTATATGCATAATTACCTTATTAATCACTTTGTCCATGACATATATAATTATTATATATTAGACAATATAAGAGACAGTTATACGAATTTACTCTTTTGTAATAACATGTAATTTCCACACTTTGATACGGTATTATAGTAATTTATAGACTTTTGGAATTCAGTGATTGTCGGCCCGTGAAACGGAAATTATTCCGCTATTGCACACCCAACTTGTATTCAGAGCTGAGTTGCATATCTACTTGATATTAGTTCAAACTAATAGTTGTGAAATTGTGCTTACCTAGGATTACAGTACCGACGAACAGACTAAGGGTGACTATGGTGAACGTGGAGAACCTCTGAAACAAGACAACAATAATCTAAAATTTTACTTCTATTTACACATACCTATTTTAAAAGCAAAATACTTATTTGGCTAATTACTTAACTTTTTCTCATGTTTTTCTATGAGAGCGATTATATAGGTAATGTGAGTTTTTAGGTATTTGGAAATTGTAACATAATCTTCTACCATGTCAACAAAAATGTGCCCACGTAAATCAAATAAAATAAACGCTTGAATAATGAATGACCCAGGTGCAGTTTTGTCCTAGTTGGCTCGTAGTAGCTTTAGGGGGCCTACCTCCTTCCTGATGCCCGGGAAGATAGCGAGGAAGGCGATGTAGAGCGTGAGCGCAGCCACCAGCAGCGCCAGCGCCGGCACGTCAGCCGCCACCGCCGTGCGGTTGTGGTACGCGTACAGGGTCGGCCCGCCTTCCTCGCGGAATGCGTCGAACCAGCCCTTCATCGCTCACCCAGCCTGCAACCAAGGGAATAACACAATCAGCATATTTAATTTTATTTCTGACTAGCTTAGGCCCAATCGACTCTCAGACGTGTTTTACTTAAAAAACTTCGTTCAGGCTCAAACTCGAATTCCTAAAGGCGTTTTCTCAGAAATATTGTCGATCTACGTCAATTGTTTGCCCCCGGAAACCCCTACTTAGCAACTTTCATCGTCTATGTTTTTTTCCTCTACAGGTTGTAATTTTCAATTCGATTTATATGTTTTTTTTGTATATGCAGTTTTGGTTTTGGTTCCGTTTTGGATTTCTTTCAAAATAATGAAAACAGGATGACAAGACGAGACATATCATATTTTATATCATTTCGATAAACTTGCGAGGTATACTGCTCGCAGAGCCACTAAGTAGTTGTATATTGTGCTTTGGGTTCATTCATCATTATGAATAAAATTATTGAAACCACAAGAAATAAACTGGAAGTGCAAAGCTGCATAACATTCGCAGAGCTTATTTTAGACTTGTCTTACCTTACTTAGGCAAGCCCATCTTATTAAGTCTTTTTGAATTCATTTAAACGCATACCAACCTGTAATAAATAACACTAGTATACAGACTAGAACCTCGTTCAACGTGAGCTCGCAGCATTTATGTATAAAAACTCGTTTGTATTAAATGATTATGTCTAAACATTAAAACCCACGTTAACTATGCTTAAAACTATTAAATAAAAAATGATAATTCTTAATTGCTGAAATTCATCAAACTATAAGGATTAGGTATAATTGTGACCTAACACATAGCTCAGAGCAGTATGTGTATGCTCGAGGGTGTAATTCATCTTAGTCTAAGTAAGTGAGTGTGGGCATTAATCTTGTGATTATTAAATTAGTATTTAGTGGTGCAACAATAAGGTAATCTAAGTGCTAAATATTATCTTACACTTGGCTTCGTTACTTGTTCTACAATGCTAATTAGATGAGACTCGTACTTGACACGAATAGCGATCTTTAGTCTTTAAACGATAATGCACCGGTATGATTGCATGCTATTCATATTAGTACCATGGAAAATGCACAAGTTGCCGCAAAAATCAAGAAGGTTTTTACCCAATAGTGGCTTATGGAGACTAATTTAATTAAAGTACTTAAAATTTACATCTTACATACACCATTCTCGTATAATGTATTTCTAGACAGCGACATTCTACCTTTTGTGAGATATAATTTATCTCAGAAAATGCAAAATCTCACGTGTTACCTTTTGCCAAATCTAAACACACATAAGTTATATGCCAACGCTTGATTGTAGGTACTGTAGGAACTAGGCTGTATACCGCTGGCAGGTGGTAAAACTGACCACTTGGCAGGTTAGATTGACAGCGGGTATTACATGCCGGAGGGCAGATTGCTCCCGATAGCCTAAGCGGCTGGTGCTATGCTATGTAAATGTATTTTTAAGCTCTGAAATAAATCCAAAGGATTGAAGAAGTTGTTTATTTTGAACTAAGTTTAAAGTCACGCGCGTTGATCCCCAGTACCTAAGCTCTTACCTAGTTACAGTCCCCACAAGTGGTGGAGTTAGGCGCGGTCGGTGTACTTTTTATGTTTTAGCTATCGCTTCAGAGGACGACGGAGTACCGCAGCGATTCCAGCGGTCTATGGACGATTGTTAAGAAAAGACGAGCTTTGATGACAAAAAAAGCGCATGAAAAGTGAAGCGATTTGGTAAATGTATCGATTTTTGAGGAAGCAACTGTGAGTTATTTTATTTTTTCCTATATCCCAGTGTTTAATAGAATTTTATTACGGAGAAGAAAAGAAGATGGCGGAAAAATTCGCAGGATATTCGGATGTGGACGATTTTATCCACCAGTTTGAAACTATTGCGATCATAAAGAATTGGTCCGCAGATCAGAAGCGAGTAGCGATCGCACTCTACTTAGAAGGGCCTGCGTTGTCCTGGTACAAGGCCAATTTCACGACGTTGGAGTCGTATGATTTGATAAAGAAGGGATTAGTAGAACAATTCCCGTCGCAAGAAGACTATGCACAGTCTTTTTATTATAGAAAGCAGGAGCCGAAAGAACCGCTACTATCATTTTATTATGAACTAGAAAGATTAGCTTTAAAAGCAGGAATCACTGAAGACGGCAGATTTATCAAGCATTTTATTAAGTCTATTAATTCGCAATGGCAATTACATTTAGCGTCTAGATTGTTCGCGTCAAAGGAGGAGCTAAGAAAAACGATTCTGCAATTGTGTGATGTATTTAATACAGAATTACACATGAAAACACATAAAGTAGAACTGCCGATTAATATTACAAAAGATTATCAACACTCGTGGGAGCAAGGAGATGCTCCACCTCTTCGATTCACGCCGCGTTCGGAGTATGATACGTCCCAAACGCCGCCAACAATGGTATTTCCGCAAGAAATACACCAGGGAACATCACGTGCGCCATATGGAAGGTATAATTTGAGGCCGCGGCAGCTACAGCCGGTGCCGCAGCAGCGTCAAGGATATCAAGGAAATATTGATGGTTTCCAAATTAATACGATTTTTTCTACTGAATTTCCCGATGTTTGTACTGTTGAAAAAAATAGTCTGAACACGTTTGTGCCCGTAGAGCTCAATGGCAGGATTTGCAAGGCCCTCGTAGATAGTGGTGCCAATGTGTCACTGATATCTGTTTCCCTTGCAGAGGAAATAAACTTAAAATATGAGCACAAGCTCAGTGATCCTTTGCGCGTAGCAGGAGGCTCCATGATTCAGCCTATAGGAATTGTAAATACATATATTTTGATAGATAATTATTATTGTAGAATTAGACTGTTAGTAATTAATGATGGCACAAATTTTTGCATTCTAGGGCAAGATTTTTTGACTGCAAATAATGCAATGATTGATTTTAGTACTCATACTTTGACTCTGAATAAAAAATTCCGTGTCAATTTTATTCGAAAATTTAATGACACGAACGACTTTTCATTATTGACTGAAAAGGTTTGTGCAAATCAAGTTGCCATGAAAGAGGTTGAGTGCGAGCAAATTAACTCCTTGACCGTGGAAAGTAAAGTGCGATCAGTAAAAAAATTGTTAGGGTTCCGTGGTTTAAATTCTTTTGCTTCAGGTTCGAGTGAAGGAAAGTTGGAGAAGTCGAAGTCGATTGGGAAAGCAGCGAGGATCGATAGAAAGATGGAGCAAAAGGATGGCGAAAAAGGCGAGTTGAGCTCGAAGCCTGAAAGGGTACGAAAGTCGGAAAATTTGCAGATGGGTTCGGCAGGTCTGATGAAGGAGCGAGAGGAACCTTCTGGTTGTTATGTAAGAGTGGCAATGCGACGACGTGAGAACGGAAACGGACCTGATAGATTCCATAGAAAAGGTAATAAAAAGTCACGTCATTGTCTAATTTATGTTAATAAAAAGTTTTTCCCACAGCAAGGATCGCTAAATGAACGAAACATAAAATTTAAAAACGTTCATTTAGGAGTGAAAGGGACGGAAAGTGATGGCTGTCTCAAGCCGAATGAACTTTGTGGTTTGACTGAAAACTTTTTAAAAGTTCACCCGAGAAGTTCTGTGTCGACGGTTAGAAAAAATTGACACGACCAATGATTGACAATGTCATTCAAATGTAAACATTGTAAATTTATTTTTTGCGATTGAATTTTATAATTATAGGTAATTGAATTAAAAGTTTTTTGAGTAGGTAGGAAATTAATGATATAATGAATTTATATGACTAATGCGTGTTGTAATATTACTATGTGACTAATATATGTTTTTTTTCGTGTGTTTTCATATTGGAGATCAATTAATTAAATGCAGAAATGAGATGGCAATCTGCAGCAGCCATGCAGTGGCTGATGAAAACTGATGGCAGCTCCCAGCTGCTCTTGTCAAAACTGATGTCTGACGACATCGCTGGAAAACCAAACAGATAACTTTTATTTACATAGTGAACTTAATATAATTGTTTACATATTCAACTTCACGAATATGAGATTGCCTGTTCATACATCTCCCAATGTGAACTGTAATCATATATGATGTGAATTTCTATATATAAAGAATGAGTAGTTTTAGTTTATCTCAGCATGTGGGAGTACTTCATACCTTCATGTGTTCAATATGCCCAGAAATATGTGGTGTTCATGGATGGTGTATTTAATGATTGATTTTCTGTGCCTTTCAATAGTTTTCAAGCAACAGAAGTTCACACAGCCAACTGGGATCGCCGATGAAGCTTGCCCAGGGGTCCACACTTGGATCCATGGCTGTGAAATAATAATAAGATGGAAACCCAGCGGCTATTGCTGTCGTTGTTGAACGGCAACTCCGCTCGGGGTGCTGAGAAACAAGAACTTGAACACCAGGGCCAAGCCATGAAGCATGAAGCCTACCACTGCTGAAGAAATATATGAAATAATTTAATTGGAATTTACTTGATCCTGTGGTTTTACAATAAATGAATTGAATTTTTGGTCTTTGGAAACAAAAAAAAAAGTAGATAGTGGTACAGGTAAATCGATGTGTTCAGCTCGGTATTTTAGGTGAGCACATTGATCTTGGTAACCATGAGCTGGATGAAAGCTCAGGTGCACCTCATGGAGGGGCCTGGGTTTGCATGCATCTCATCTATTCCGGTAATAGATGGAATGTTATGGCAGTTACCGCTGTCCTAATGCTCTGTCTAGGAATAGATACAAGTGGGTCTTGTTGGCAGCAACTGCTGTTAAAGCGGATGCTGACAGTATAGACATTATGCTAGCAACATTTGCTAGTAGAGCGGATGTTGGCAGCATGCACAGATTATGCTAGCAACATATGCGAGTATGCAGATGTTGGCAGTATGATATTCTTGCCATGAGGCACCGTTGTCTAGTGGCATTATGGCCAAAGAGTAAATGTGACACGGGTGTTACAGAAGCAAGAATGACGTGTCGGGTTGCACAGGCAATGTCACGCGTCTTTAGTAGCTAGGCTTTTTACTGAAAAGGCGCCGTACCTTTTTTGTTACGGGGTTTTTTTGGGCGGTGAAGCCCCATCCTTGATTTGAAAATTTTGAAATATATAAACCTATTTATGATTGTAATAACATAGACTAGAGTTTCATGAAAAGGATGTGACTAGTCTTTAGCAAAGACCCTTTTCTGTCTGTAATGTCCCCGTTAGGTAGGGCCGTAGATTAGGTCCCCACCTCTGTGAGGAAGGAGGGATATGTAGGAACTAGGCTGTATACCGCTGGCAGGTGGTAAAACTGACCACTTGGCAGGTTAGATTGACAGCGGGTATTACATGCCGGAGGGCAGATTGCTCCCGATAGCCTAAGCGGCTGGTGCTATGCTATGTAAATGTATTTTTAAGCTCTGAAATAAATCCAAATGATTGAAGAAGTTGTTTATTTTGAACTAAGTTTAAAGTCACGCGCGTTGATCCCCAGTACCTAAGCTCTTACCTAGTTACAGTCCCCACAGTACCTAAGTATTTTAAAATACATGTGAAATAAATATTGCAAAATAACTTACTGAGACAAAGACTTGTTCCAAGTGAGAAAGGTCATTATCGAATATAAAACATTGTTGCATTAATGTCAATTAAAACAATAAAGTTGAACGAGAGTGCCAAAACATTGTTCAGTCATGTAGCGTCATTGTTGAGAGGTTGCGTTGAAGGCAACGTGAAAGCTTGTTCGGCGCCGCCGCCGCTGAAAGCTCGGGACTTAAATCTTACTTCAAATCACGTGACGGTGAGTTCTACTAATGTTCCTAATCCCATTCTAAATTAATCTAGTACCTAATTCCATTAATAAATATGAATTAATATAGTTTATAAGGAGTATACGTGACAATGAAACGAATGAGCGACTGGGAACACTGACAATACAAAGAAGATCAGAGGCCATATACTCCATTTAATTTAAGGTTTGAATTAACGGTCAAATTGTAACACATGTTTCTAGGTATTTTGAACACAAATGGACTAAAAATAGCTACAGTACAGGTACATTTATTAGCGGTAAGTATTTACTGTTTTTAGTATAGAAGTTAACAATTTAAAACAGTTTCGTTGTTTCATTTAAAAACGTGTGCAAATTTTACCGTTAAGTTTCAAATGTTAAAATAAATGGTGTATAGTGTCTAACGCGCTGACGTTCACGATCGCAATGGCCATCTCTTTCTACCCTCGTCTTATACCGTGTAACAGAAACAAATGTTGAAAACGATTGTAATTCCAAGTGTCTTAGACAATAATAAGGCTTAGATCGTCTTTGTATTATCTCTGTTCCTAGTAGTTCATTTGTTTCATTAACATGCCTACTCCATTTAAACTACGTTAATTCATATTTGATTGAAGTATTCATATTTATTAGTTGAGATTTATATATTATCTCAGTAAGATAAGTTCCAAAGCACACCGTAATAAAATGGAAGATACATTAGGGGAGAACGATTGAGATCGAGGTGACAAATGAGGGTGATATCAAGTGGCAACCTTGGTTGGAGCCAGTGGTTGCAACACCGCCGCCTCCGGGAAACGGATACGGCTGCGCTTTATGGTGCACGCGGCTGGTAATAATTATAATAAAATGCCGTTCGTGACGACTAAGTAATGCATTATTTGCGTAACATGTTATTGTTCGTATACTTAGTTTCAAGTTGAGGAGAATTAATGTGAACGTTATGATGGCCTTTGAATCTTTGATGTGTTGTAAATATTTTTGTCCTTTTTTTTAGTATCGCTTATAGTTTCGCCATGTCTGTCCGTTTGTCTGGCTGTCTGTCGCGGGTAAGCTCAAAAACCGTTAGTACTAGAAATCTGTAATTTGACATGAATATACATATCAGTCACGCCGACAAAGTGGTACAATACAATACAAAAAAATGGTACAATAAAAAAGAGTAAAAAAAAATATGGTACCTCCCATAGACGTAAAGTGGGGGTGTTTTTTTTCTCAACTAACCCTATATTGTGGGGTATCGTTGGATAGGTCTTTTACCATTGGGGGGTTGCTAAGACAATTTTTCTATTCAGTGATCTGTTTGCGAAATATTCAACTTTAAAGTGCAAATTTTCATTGAAATCGAGCGTTCCCCCCTCTAAAATGTAAACTGCTGGATAGAAAAATTTGAAAAAAATCAGAATGGTAGTAAATATATCAAATTTACAAGGAAAATTAAAGCGGCTAAGATTGCTTGAGAACTATTAGTAGTTTAAGGGTAAATAGCAGCCTAAGGTATAAAATATACCTAAGCTTGTAAGATTCCAAACAAAATACAAAATTCATAGAAAAATACGACTTCATTTTATCGTGATGGCTACAGAACCCTATCTTGGGCGTGTCCGACATATTGCAGCCTAGCAAAGGTCTGCTAGATACATATGTAACTACCTGCGAACTACGTTATGTTGGATAAGTATTTAAAACATCATTGCAATTTATATACCTAAACAATTATGCTCACCCGAGAGTCCCACGACCTTACGATAGCTACGTCTATGCAACAAATGTGTATTCATGCAGCTCCTCCACCTCTACACTGTAAGAACACACAAAAACCACATAAACCCAACTATAACCACGCTACCAGATGCTAGTTCATGATATGGACCTTCGCAAAATAACGCCCGATTCAATAAATTATATCTGAGGGCCAACCTTGTCGCTTGCATGGCTACAAATATCAGCACATTACTCCGTTTAAACTGCCAACTGGCGGCGCGACATTTTTATGTTAAGTTGTAGCCAGTTGAAACGATTTATTGACCTTTAGCTGCCCGAGTGGTCGAGTGCAGAGTCATTGACACAGATCCGTCAAGAGCCGTGTCGGAAGTGCATTGGTAAACCGCACTGCACTGCACGGCACCGGAAGCATAATCTTAAATAACCTAGCCGAGGTTACTTATAACACATTTGTATGGAGCCGGTGTACAATTTACTGAACCTATTAACCTTCTCAGAGGTGAACTGGTTGTGATTAAGGCAACGCCCTTTGCCAGTCTCTAGGGTTTAAGGCAGTATTGATTTATAAATTTCATTATTTCATAATGCGAGCCGTTTGTATTTGTCAGCAATAACTAGGTACAGCTGATACAATATTGTTGCGTAGGCGGTAAAATAAAAAGTAGGCGGGCAACCAGGATATAAGAGAATTCAAATAATTAGCTGAAATGGTTATATTTGGTAACTTGATTGCCAGGTAAGAACCTTTGACTAAGTATTTGATTTATCAGTGTAGTGAATCACAGACACACCTCCAATCAATCTTTTTATAGTGAGGATGTAATGTAAAGAAGCGTAGGCGAGTGTCTAATTAAAGAGTTTTTGTATTGTCTGCGTTCGAGCAACCCACTTATTATCAAGTAGATCTGCTGACGAAGATAAGCTAATTAATATCCCACGAAGCTTAAGTTATGACAGATTACATCGATAGTGTCTTTTTAACTGACTTCAAAAGAGGAGGAAGTTCTCAATTCGATTTTTTTATCTGTATTAGTTACCTCCGATTTTTTTCTAGGTGAACCGATTATGATTATTCTCTTTTTATTTGAAAGCTTGATGGTTTTCACGTGCTGCCATTTAAATTACTTAGAACAAGATCTGACTAATTGTTTTTGAGTTGTCGCTAATAGTATTAGCAGTTGATATTAAGCTCTTGTAACATAAATTTATTAGACTGAAAAGCGAAAATGTAACCGACCCCAAATAACTGTGAAACTGGTAAAAATATCTTTATAGATTTTTTTGGAGTCAGTTAAAATTTTGTATTTTTTTAGTGGAGTATAAAAGGTTTGTTTTAATAAAATATAAAAAAGATTAAACAAACGTCATGTGACAAACTAGATGTCTTAAAAAAGTAGTTGATATTTTGCAATGCATAATATAATAATGCTGTTGTCTCCTTGACATTTAATTAATTGCTAAAACATTTAATTTTTATACCTGGTGCCTTCCACGAAGATGCGTGATTTTGTCAAAATTAGACATTAATGACATTGTAATAAGAACACCGGCACGCGTCATCGTGAATGACTCTACCTATACTAAAGAACATTATCTATATATATAAAAGAAGAAACTGACTGACTGACTGACTGACTGACTGACTGACTTATAGATCAACGCACAGCCCAAACCGCTGGGGCTAGAAACTTGAAATTTGGAATATATGTTCCTTAATAGATGTAGACGCGCACTAAGAAAGGATTTTTTTTGAATTCCCACGGGATAGGGAAATATCTAAACTTTTTTCGCTTCTTTGTTTGTAGTCGAATCTCTGAAACTATTGAGCCGATTTTAAAAATTCTTTCACCGTTAGTAAGCTACACTATCCTTGATTGATATAGGTTACTTTTTATCCGGGATAATGCAAAGTTCCCGCGGGATGGAAATAAATTAATTCAATTTTGGAGCTGATTTTGAAAATTCTTTCACCGTTAGTAAGCTACACTATCCTTGATTGATATAGGTTACTTTTTATCCGGGTTTATCCAAAATTCCCGCGGGATAGAAATAAATTAATTCAATTTTGGAGCTGACTTGAAAAATTCTTACGTGTTATGAGATATGACTATCCCCAAATGACAAAGGCTACTTTTTCTTCGGGAAATTACAAAATTCCCATGGGATAGAAAAAACCGAATACAACTTGGGGGATGATTTTAAAAATTCTTTCACTAATAGAAAGCTACACTATTCCTCATTAGTATAGACTACTCTTCTTCGTAAAAATGCAAAATTCCCGCGGGATAGAAATAAGTGAATTCAACTTCGGGTCTGATTTTAAAAGTTCTTTCACCAAAAGTAAGCTACAGTATTCCTGGTTGACATAAGATACGTTTTTCCGGGAAAATTTAAAATTCCCGCGGGATAGAAATAAGTAAATTCAACTTTGGCACTCCTTTTAAATATTCTTTCATATGATATAATATGACTATCCTCGATGTCAGGCCACTTTTTTTTCGGAAAATCCAAAATTCTCATGGGATAGAAAAAACTGAGTTCAACTTCAGGGTTGATTTATTTATAATTCTATACCTAACTCTACCTGAACAGTACCATGACTGGCTGACTGACAGACAATGCATAGCCAAAACTACTGGTGCTAGAGACTTGAAATTGGCAAAGATGGACCTAAAGTAATACAGAGGTGCACTAGGGAAAGATTTTTAGAAAATCCCATGGAATAGGAAAATATCTCAACTCTGTTTGTTGGGGGTAATCTCTGAAACTACTGAGCTGATTTAAATAATTCTATTACCAATAGAAAGCTACTCGTACAATATCTCTGATGGACAGACTTCTTTTGTTAAATGCAGAATTTCCTCAGAATAAAAATAAGTGAATTCAATTTCGGGGCAGATTTTCAAAATTCTTTTAATAATAGAAAGCTACATTATGTCTCTTATCGACAATTAAGAATATTAAAATAGATCACAGTAATTCATGTCCCGCGGGGACTTTACAATTTCTCGAGATACTATCCTATACCCTATAATAATATCGTGTAGGAAGTCGCCGGCAAAAGAAACGCGTAGTACTTTAACGCCTTTAATGTTTCAGCAAAACAGGGTTCCAGAGTTGGTACGAATTATGAATGATTAATTACGTATGTAGGTTGATTTTTGAATTCCAAAATGTGCACCATCTGTCTAAAACAACGTCTTACTGTATTTGTATTTCCATGTAATCCTCCAAAAAATCAATCAAAATACGAAAAAAAGGATCGCAGAAAGTAAATGTATGTTAATTGTTACCCCAAATTTAACGAGAGCGAAGCCGCGGGCAAAAAGCTAGTTTTATATAAAATACTTCCATTAAGTTCAGTAAATATAGCTAACTTCCCAGCAGGTATGTAATCGAATCATGTAGATGGCGTTAGCATATTGATATATAAATCGGATTTGATGTAAATCAAACCAAACCCTATCAGTTAGTTCGTTGACGTAATGTGATACAGCAGTGATATGTCACGTAGCAGATAGTCATGTACTGCACATAACATCATAAAACATGTGCTTCACTTTCTTCACGCAACCCAAACGCAACCTTAACATTGTAGCTAATATAATTCGTGCAGATACTGACCGTACACTGATCGAAAATAATTAGTTTATTTCTACTGACATAGTGCTCTAAATACCGGAGTAGCTAATAAATATTGATTAAATCGAAATTAGTACTTGATTAACATTTAAAAAGTCTTTTTTTATGTAATAGCAGACAAATGAGCAGACGGTTCACCTGATGTTAAGTGATTACCGTCACCCATAGACATCCGCAGCACCATCAGGACTGCAGATACGTTGCCGGCCTTGCAAGAAATGGTACACTCGCTTTTTGAAGGAAGCCATATCGTAAAGAGTTGGAAAAACCTCGGCCACCAACTGTTCCTTAAATGACACGTGCGAGGGTCATTGGATATGTTTCCAGTGGTATACCTTTACTTGCCCGAATTTCACTAGCTAGAATTTCATGTGCTATAATATTCAACCGCCATAATATTGTTTTATATAAATTCATTTGCACTACTCATTGTTTACCATATTAATCAAATGACAGAATCTTTGTTTCCCATAATATTAATTTCAATAATTTCATTTTTCATAATCATTGTAAGCTATAAATATCACATGCCATAATGTCATTTGCCATCCATGTAAATAGTGAGTATCGGCTTATCATGTAATTTTATCTCTGTGTAGGTACCTGTTTCCTGTATCGCTTAACTATTGTTGTGTACAGTGAAGGAAATTTAATCACTACCCAGGTTGGAACCTTTGTGCTACTAATGTCATATTGACATTCCATACATCTGCTAAAGAAATCAAGACAAAAATGATTATGAAAAGGTTCCACCCTGGGACGTACTAAGATAATTTCCTTGACTGTACAGTGTTGAGTCATTGTATTGATTGTATTACTATGGGTAATTATTAAAACAATTTTATAAAGGTAGAAGACACCACAGTTTCCTGTATTAATGAGACGTTAAAACTTGGTAGTTACGAGGGTAAGCACCCGGAAGCCGCGGTCGTTGCGCCCGCAGAGGGTCTCGGGCGCTGCGACCTTGCACACTGACTTTGGTCAGCGCATGGGCTGCCATGGATCCACGTATTTGTACGTTGATCGATAAAAATTAAGGAATTCTCCTACCCGCAGATGAATAAATAATAGGTGTTTTATCTATTGGCCCAGGGAAGGACACGCCTAGGATAATTTTTATCCCAAAAAATGTCGTAGTTCCCACGGAATAGCCACTAATTTTTATTTTTATTTCTTCTAAATCATTGGACACGATACCTATTGACCTAGTCCCAAACTAAGCATTAGCGTGTTCTATGGAGAAACATACTTATATTTACATAAATACATACTTAAATACACTTTTAACGTTTAAGACCCGTGTAAAAACACTCGTATTATTCATACAAATATCTGCCCCGATCGGGAATCGAACCCGGGACCTCAAGCTTCATAGTCAGGTTCTCTAACCACTTGGCCGTCATTTGGTCGTCAAATCTTCACACTGAGTTGCGGGGAACAGCTAGTAACTAATAAATTAAACAATTTATGTATTCGGTTTTTATCACGTGATAGGACTATTTTTCATATAAAAGACATAAACGGGTTTAACGTTTCGGGCACCGGAGGCGAGGTAAGCGACCGAAAGATCCTTGATTAACATTTCTTATACGGTCATTAGGTATCATAAAAATTAACAATTTTAAAGCCTGCCCAGTTATTTATACGTCTATTCAATTATTTAAGTGATCTATATAGCGCGAGAGTGATTAAACTCATCTATTACAAGCTTTTATTTAGTTTCACCTGTTCCGTTGCGTCTGTATGTAATCAAATCTTGCAAGTTAAATTCGACCAACTTCTAGTAATTGGGGTTGAATTGAAATTTGGCATATTTATGTAAATTACGTGACAATACAATAATCTGGTAGTGACATCCTGGTAGTCCGGCCAGGATCGTCTCCGCAGGACGAAACTCTTCAACGGTTAATGGCATCAACTCAAAATTCTAGTAAAATCGACGAAAGTACAGTCAGAAAAAAGGTTGTAATAAAAATGTTTTTTTTTTGTACCAAAAACTTATTTACTAATTAAATTAAATTTTAAGGGTTAGTTGCATCAAGTTGCTAGGTAGAGATATAACTAATATTAAGTAAGCCGTCAAATCAAGGGGATCAGATGACTGGTCTGACATTGCTTATGGTTATAGTAGCTTGGTGCATCTCACACTTAACGTGAGTTGCTCGAATGCAACGATATGCAATGTCGAACTAGCTATTAAAATCCCTCTGATTTAACGGCTGAGTTGACATTGGTCATAGTTATAGTAACTTGGTGTAACTCACTCAAAGCCTCAGTATAGGCCAGCAATAATAGTCATGCAAATTGCATTACATTGCGGCGCTCGATTGAGCACTTTAATCTCGTTCACTTTGCGGCGTCGCAATGTGATGCCAATTGCTCGATTCTCGTTGCAAGGTAAAGTTACTGGGGTTAAGTTTATATCTTAATGTGAGCTGTACCATGTAAGCAACAATAAACAATGTCAGCCGTCAATTTAGTTTGATTTGACGGATGATTTACGGTTTATGGATTTACAGTGACGGTTGGTTGATTTTGTTATTTATAGTAACTTGGTGTAACTCATTCTTAGACAATTTATGAAAAGGTAACAATTGAAGCATTGGGTGCAACAGGGGCGTATTTTTACCCGACTGCGAAGAAGGAGGGTTATGTAAAATAGAGAACGCCCTTGTTGCTCGCAATGCTTCAATTATACGAAAGACAAAATTATGGTAAAATATAAATAACTACCTTAAGTTTACTTAAAAAAATAACCGGCCAAGTACGAGTCGGGCTTGCGCACTGAGGGTTTTGTACAAAGGAGGTATCTACAAATATCTACAGTTAGCAGAACCCTGCTCGTAAGCTAAATGTACGCAGTGAGGGATTATTTTAGATTGGTTAACTGACGTAGAAAACCATAAAAACTCTTATTAGTTGTGCTACAAGAGCTTCCTTCATTCATACTAAACTTAAAGGTTCTAGGACAACCGAAAGAACCTTAGGTTACTCGGTTACGACAATTTGTATGGAAACATCTTGTTTAATGACAGTATTTGATTGCTTTAACTCAGAAATTTGATTTTTATACCGCTCCAAGAGGTACCCTTGAGTATTTGATATTAATTCCAGATTGATTCCTCCATGCGTTCCTGAGAAAAAGGGTCTTGCAGACGGACTACAATAAATAAACTATAAAGGTTCCATTTTTAACCGACTTAAGAAAAGCTAACTTTGTTATAAAACAATGTAACTAAGTGGTGTTTGGGCTTAATGGAATCGTTGTGAGATGTACTTTGGCAACAAATCACTAAAAAGTTACAAATAAAAAAAGTAAAACCGACTCTAAAAAAAATGTTTTTTTACAAAAAAAGAACCGATTACAAAAAACTTGAAAATTATTTCTACTAGCTTGAAGTCGGTGCCTCAGCACTAGCCAGCAGGAGTGATTAAAGCCCAAATATACAATACGAAGGTGAGGTAGACTTTAGTTCCACTCCTGCTGCAATGGCTCGTGTTGAAGCGCCGATTTCAAGCTAGTAGAAAAATATTTTCAAGTTTTTTAGAGTCGGTTCCATTGTTGTTAAAAAAAAAATTGTCATTTTTTATAACAGGTATGGAATCTTAAAAATTAAAATGCATTAAGCGATAAAATGTCGTAGGTAGATTTTACAAATTAGGCTAATGAATGATAAATTGATTCATTCTCTTAGCGTTTCTCATTCTCATTACATTGCAGCACAGTAGCGGACTTGGATGCAACCTTTATGGGCGAATGAAGTACCGAATGCGGCCGTGCTCAGTGCTCTAGCTAAGGGGCATAGTACTTTTTCACGGCCACCAAGAGACGAGGTTAACACACTAAGGACGTCCCGGGCACCTTGCCTACAGCTCGATGACTCAGCAGTACCTGTAATACATGTATGTCCACGACTCTACAGATACCATCAGTTCTGAACGCCTGAACCGCCATGATGGATAACATACATGATTGGTTGAGACAAAAAAGTTTACAAAAGTGCAAATT